>NC_133324.1:806238754-806545837 GCF_042186555.1 Aquarana catesbeiana
AGCCTGCACCTCTTTGTAGCATTGATTGATCCCCTTGACCATGTCAGTTTGGAGGGAGAATCTCAGTGAGAGCAACATTTCATTAAGCATGGTGTCTGATATACATCTGTCAGCAGTGGGGAAGTCTACTATGGGGTCAGTCAGTTGGTGGGCTTGATCAGTGTTGTTCCCTGGCGGTCTGCTTACCTCCATGTCCTGGTTGTTGTTTGACCTGGCAAGGGAGTCCATCCACGGCTTGGATTTGGCCGGGCTTCGTGTGGATGGGCTGGATGTGTCTGAGGATGATCCGCTGTGCAGGGGGTCCTGTGTGGGTTTTTTATGGGGCCCTCCGTGCTCGTTATTGTGGATTGCGGCCCTGTCCCCTGGCTGTTGTGAGCTGCTGCCATTTTGTTGAAGCCTGCGGAACTTCAACGTGAAGAAACTGGGCATTTTGTTTGGCTGTGGCGGGTTCTTTCTCCTCCGTGGCATCCCCAGGCTGCTTTTGAGTCCTGCTAGGGTAATTGTGGCCATGGATGAGCTCGGTGAGCTTCAATGTTAGTAGATCTCTCCGGCGGCCGAGTGGAGTTCTCAGCTCAAATGTCCATCTTGGAGCTCGGTTGCCACACCCCCCCACAGAGCGCTTCTTAAAAGCAGTCTTAAGATTGCGACCTCCCAGGAAATCGCTATACCCAAAATGGGATTTGACTGTTGTGCTTAATGCCCTAACAAACTCTCCTTTTGCACCCACGGAAGGATGCGCTTTGGAAGATATTACCTTGAAAGCAGCCTTCCTGATCACCATCACATCAGGTTGCAGCATGTCGGAGATCCAAGCACTAGGAACGCAGGAGCCCTACATCACCTTTTTCCCAGACAAGGTGGTTTTGTAGCCCATTCACCAGTTCGTTCACAAGGTACCTTCAGTCTACCATCTCAACCAGGAATGGGTTCTTCCAGCCTACGAGGAGGATCCAACCTCTTCAAAGCTGCATAAATTGGATGTACAGTAGCTAGATCCCTGAGGCACTATTTAGAGCTGACACAGCAGTTCCGCAAGGATCAACATTTATTCATTATTCCAAAGGGCGCTAAAAAAGGAATGGCAGCATCCAAGATGACCATGGCTAGCTGAATTATGAGGTTAATCCAAAAGGCATACCGGGCTAGTGGTCTTCCAGTCAATGTGCACTCAATGTGGGGAATGGCCTCTTCTTGGGCAGCTTTGGCGTGGGTCTCCCCTGAGACTAGTTGGTCTTTCTTCAACACCTTCATGATGCACTATAACTTAGATCCAGTGGTCCTTACTTCCTGAGATTTTGGGATAAAGACCTTACAACTATCAGTTCTGTAATCTCATCAAAATTCTTATTGCAGTACCCTCCCTGTAAGTGAGTTATTTACCATTGGTATTCTGCCATGGAGGCACCAGGAAAATGGAAAATGGAATTCAAATACTTACCATAATTTTCCTTTCCTGGCGAGCTCCATGGCAACACAGCTGGGTATAGGCTCCGCCCCCCATGTCTCCAGGACTTAACTCATATAAATTTGAGCCCACCTACAGCCTCTGCGTTCTGTAACTAGTCATACCAAGCTGGGTGGGATCTGTGCTGCTATGGAGCTCATCAGGAAAGGAAAATTATGGTAAGTATTTTAATTCAGTTTTCCATTTTCCTGATGGCTCCATGTCAGCACAGCTGGGAGCTATCTAGCCAAAACAGGGGAGGGATAATGCTACACACTCCTTAATTCTGACTAAAGAAACAGAAGCCAGGATGCCTCTGCCAAACTCAACTGTCATTAAGCCATGAATATGAATATTTTGGTGCACACATAGCTGCCTTGCAGATAGTTTCAGACACTCGGCCTGCTGACACTCTCAAGGTCGAGACTCTTCTAGTGAAGGGTGCCGTAATTCTCCTGGCACAGCCAACCCTTTCAATTTGTAGGCCAAGGAGATGAGCTTTACTAACCAAGAGGTAATAATCTTGCTGGAAGCCGAAAAAACTTTTTGTGTTCCACCTGGAATGACAAACAGATGCTCCGACTTCCTGATGGCAGAAGTCACCTTGATTAAACATTTTAAAGCTTAGCCCACATCCAATGGGCTAATTTCTTGAGTACTCCCCAAAAGGAACATAGGAGGACAACCTCTTGTGTGATATGGACTCTGAAGGTCAGTTCAGGCACAAAATTTGAGCGTCGGCATGAGTACCATCCTGTCTGGGAAGTACGCGAGTATGGGTTCTTTAAACCCCAGGCCACCAATGCTGACTCTCTTCTGGCTGATGTTATTGCCACCAGTAAAGCAGTTCTCAGTGAGAGGTACCACATGGTGATTGAAGACATCTTATGGAATAATGTCCAACAGCAATGGAACATCCCATTTTGGAAACAACAATTCGAGGTTTCAACCAAATTGCATCTTGAAAAACAGTATAATTAGGTGTTGGGTGCCCACTGTATGCCGGTGAAGGCAGAGATAGCCGAAATGTGTGCCTATAGCATACTTACACATAGACCTAAATCAAGCCATGCCTGCAGGCATTTCAGAACAGACTTCTGAAGAGTCCAGCATAAAATCTTGATCAGCAATAATACTTGGAATTTATGCCATATTCTACTATAGGCATGGTTAGCGCTGTCCTTCCTTGTTTTCATAAGAGTATTTACAATCTTCACAGAGTATTCAAAATCCATTAGCCTCTGCCTCTCTAGACCCAGGCCATCAGCCTGAGCCTGTCGGATGCTGGATGAATGGGACTTTGGAGAAGATTTGATCTTGCATACAGAGGGAGTCAACCTTGACACTTATAAGGATGAGCAAAGGGTACCAAGGCCCTTTTGGCCAATCTGGGATCATCACCAGAACTGTCACCTTCTCCCACCACAGCCTCAGCTGGAAGCTGAGAATAAGAGGGAACAGCAGAAAGGTATAAGCCTGCCCATAGGAGGAAAAAAGAAGAACGCTGAGGCTGTAGGTGGGCTCAAATTTATATGAGTTAAGCCCTGGAGGCATGGGGGTTGGAACCCATACCCAGCTGTGCTGACATGGAGCCGTCAGAAAAATGGAAAATTGAATACTCACCTTTCTGTAAATTTCCTTTCCTGGTGCCTACCCATGGCAGCATACATCCTCTCTTTTATAATCCTTTAGATTCTGAAGACTAGTTACAAGAATACCTGAGGGGGGAACAGCTCTTTTTTTATAGAGTTTAAGTAGTCCTGTGGGTTGGACGAGGGCGGAGCATACAACCATTGGTATGCTGCCATGGGTAGGCACCAGGAAAGGAAAATTACGGAAAGGTGACTATTCAATTTTCCATTATTTGCAACTGTGTTAGCCCTTGGCTATGAGCAATATAACTAGTGCGCAAGAACCACACTCATAAATACACACAGGAAGCCGCCAACATAAAAAGTATACTCACATAACTCAAAAACGATTGGATAAATGTATATGTGGCGCTAACTTATCTATACTCAAATAGCTAATACTAAATTCCAAAAATCAAATGAAGGTGATTGAATAAAAATCTTCAATGTAGCGTGCAATAATCCAGTAAGTGGCAATAAAATGTACACAAAAATATGAAATAAAGTGACCTCACTAGTCAAGACGCATTGTGTAAATAGGACAATAATAAACAATAAAATAAACGTAATATGTGGACTCCTGATGTGAAATGATTAAATGCACAAAATATACTCCATGTAGCATGCAATAATTAGGTAAGTAAAAATGACATTGAAACTGTAAAAACTAAAATATCTTGACTTCACTAAACAAAGTGCATCGTACATAAATAGCAATGATAAACAATCACATGTACCAAATGTTGAACTCCTAATAATGATAGCATACACATAAAATCAAAATAAGGTGTAAAACAAAATAATATTACATAATGTGCAACAAACAGCAGTCTGAGAATTAATAATAACAAGTGATAAATAAGTGCAAGTGCAACATTAAGTGTGCACACAAATGCAGATGGACTAATAACCCAAAGGCTAAGGAATAAATGTCCAAACAAACGCAAAGTGCGGTAGAAGAATAGTAACGTGCGACTCCCGATAACAGCACAGTATAAGTCCTCTGAAGATGATAAGAAAAGTGCAAGTGCAGTGACCAGAGCTCTGTGACGGCCAATATCCGATAGTGAGTCTATTGATCCAATCAAATTCCGGAGTGCGCTGATCGTTTCCCCTAGCCTCTCACCTGTAGTAGCGGCCCCCAGTGGACCGAATCAAGCGTGTATCCACAGGTAACGGAACAGTAAGCTGGGGACAAGCTTCCGGTCATTGTCACAGCCTCCAGGGACACAGCTCCACTGGCCACAGCACAACACTCTTCCGCAATCAGTGGTAAAACTTGAATAGCCTCAGATGGATGATGGAAAAAAAGAGGATGGCTCCATAGTGTAGTAAATTAAGATTTATTCATAAAAAAAATTATAGCAACTTACATTAAAAAATCATGCATTCCACAGCAAAGTAAGGGGCTTCCGGGTTCGGCCGTACCCGGAAGCAGCGGCACCTGGCTCCTCCCTTTAGGGAAGCCCCTTACTTTGCTGTGGAACGCATGATTTTTTAATGTAAGTTGCTACAATTTTTTTATGAATAAATCTTAATTTACTACACTATGGAGCCATCCTCTTTTTTTCCATCATCCATCTGAGGCTATTCGAGTTTTACCACTGAGTGCAGAAGAGTGTTGTGCTGTGGCCAGCGGAGCTGTGTCCCTGGAGGCTGTGACAATGACCGTAAGCTCATCCCTGGTTTACTGTTCCATTACCTGTGGATACACGCTTGATTTTGCCCATGGGGGGGCGCTACTACAGGTGAGAGGCTGGCAAACGATCAGCGCACTCCGGAATTTGTTTGGATCGATAGACTCACTATCGGATACTGGCCGTCACAGAGCTCTGGTCACTGCACTTGCACTTTTCTTATCATCTTCAGAGGATTTATACTGTGCTGTTATCGGAAGTCGCACGTTACTATTCTTCTACCGCACTTTGTGTTTGTTTGGACATTTATCCCTTAGCCTTTGGGTTATTAGTCCATCTGCATTTGTGTGCACACTTAATATTGCACTTGCACTTATTAATCACTTGTTATTATTAATTCTCAGGCTGCTGTTTGTTGCCCTTTATGTAATATTATTTTGTTTTATACCTTATTTTGATTTTATGTGTATGCTATCATTATTAGGAGTTGAACATTTGGTACATGTGATTGTTTATCATTGCTATTTATGCATGATGCACTTTGTTTAGTGAAGTCAAGATATTTTAGTTTTTACACAGTTTCAATGTCATTTTTACTTACCTAATTATTGCATGCTACATGGAGTATATTTTGTGCATTTAATCATTTCACATCAGGAATCCACATATTACATTTATTTTATTGTTTATTATTGTTCTATTTACATAATGCGTCTTGACTAGTGAGGTCACTTTATTTCATATTTTTGTGTACATTTTATTGCCACTTACTGGTTTATTGCACGCTACATTGAAGATTTTTATTCAATCACCTTCATTTGATTTTTGGAATTTAGTATTAGCTATTTGTGTATAGATGAGTTAGCGCCACATATACATTTATCCAGCCCTTGGCTATGTGCATCAAATCTCCAACTACAGGCCAAAGATCGAAGTCCATTTGCATGCACATAAACAAAGCAACAGTTTTCTAAGCATATGTATCTGTGTAGTGTAAACCCTACAATTTTAAATGTCCAAGTCCCTAGGCATGATTAGTGCTAACAAACATTAACATTAGTCCCTGGCTGCAATGAGCTTCCAATCTAAAGTCCAAAACTAACTTTCTTACATTAGAGACTATTTCAACAGGAGACAAATAAAATGCCAGCATGTCTTTGGATTGTGGTGAGAAACCCACACAGGGAGAACATATAAACTTCAACACAAGCATTAACATGTTGGGGAATTAAACCAGCAACCCCAGTGCTGCTAAACAGAATTGCTACCCAATTAGCCAGCAGGCAGCCTCACACATGTTCTCTGCATCTCTGTGGTGTGAACCAGCCCTAAGTCCATAGCCATGCTCAGTGTCACCAGCAATATACAATATATTGACCTAAGTATTGGGATGCCTGCCTTTAAACGCACATGAACTGTAATGGTATCCCAGTCTTTGTCCATAGGGTTCAAAATTAATTTGGCCCACCCTTTGCAGCTATAACAGCTTCAACTCTTCTGGGAAGTCTGTCCGCAAGGTTTACAAGTGTATCTATGGGAATGTTTGACCATACTTTCAAGTGCATTTGTGAGGTCAGGCAATGATGTTGGATGAGAAGACCTGGCTTACAGTCTCCGCTCCAATTCATTCCCAAGGTGTTCTGTTGTGTTGAGGTCGGGACTCTGTCCAGGCCAGTCAAGTTCCTCCAGCCCAAACTCACTCATCCATGTCTTTATGGACCTTGCTTTGTGCACTGGTCCAAATAATTTGGTGGAGGGGGATGATGATGTGGGGTTGTTTTTCAGGGGTTAGGCTTGGCCTCTTAGTTCCAGTGAAGGGAACTCTTAAGGCATCAGCATACCAAGACTTTTTGGACAATTTCATGCTCCCAACTTTGTGGGAACAGTTTGGGGATAGCCCCTTCCTGTTCCAACATGACTGCACAAAGCAAGGTCCATAAATACATGGATGAGTGAGTTTGGGGTGGAGGAACTTGACTGGCCCGCACAGAGTCCTGACCTCAAGCCGATAGAACACCTTTTGGCTGAATTAGAGCAGAGACTGTGAGCCAGGCCTTTTCATCCAACATCAGTGCTTGGCCTCACAAATGCACTTCTGGAAGAATGGTCAAACATTCCCATAGACACACTAAACCTTATGGACAGCCTTCCTAGAAGCTGTTCTAGCTGCAAAGGGTGGGCCAAATCAATTTTTTTTGCAAAATTTTATTTTTATTAAACTTTTATATTTTTTTAAGCAAACAAATACAGACTTGTTGCATAATGTAAATTACATAGATAATGAAAATACATTGGTGTCAGAAAAGAACAAAACCAATGAAGCATAAGAAACAGACAAACAAAGTCCATGGGTGCAGAGCACAGGGGTGTTCTGCACATCAAGTCAAGAAAACACGGGTTAAACAGCTCGTAAGTAGGTAATTAGAAAAATCATATGGGAGAAGAGACACAGGTATCATGCAGGACGTGTAGCACAGTAGCCATATAATTTAAGATGTGATAGTTGGCATAGAGGTTCCAAATTCCGACCGATCCCAAGGTTCCCACATCTTATCAAATTGGGGGATAGCATCATGTACTGAGGCTTTTAGATATTCCATCCTCCGAATTTCAGCCACTAGATGCAGAAATTTAGACCAAGGAGGAGGTGTGTCGGAAAGCCAGCACATAGGGATAAGCCTTTTAGCAGCCAGTAGAGTATAAGAAAAAAAGCCTATTGGCTTTTTTGGTTATGCCAGGGAAAGGGAGTCCCACTAAATAGTTCAAGGGATCGAGCAGAAGGGATACATCCAACACTTGGTTGGATCATTGAACAGTGCCAGAAAATATGAAACAAGGAGCCCGTGTCTATCCCTCAACGCCAACAACGTGGAGAGACTGAAGAATCATATTTGTGAATTACATCAGGGGTTTTATACCAAAACATGAGGATTTACACAGATGTCTCCCTTTGGGTTACACATTTGGAGGATTTGGAGATAGAGGATCAAATCTTATCCCACATTTGGACCGAAATAGGTTTACCTATTAAATCAGACCACCTCTTCATATAGTGGTGTGTGGTCTCAGTAAGGGGTGTCGACTTATGGAGGATGCGATAGATGGAGGATATTAAATGCAATTGATGAGGTCCTTGAGCACATAGGTATTCAAAGGAGGACGGTTTGTCAAGAGTTAAGGTTGGGGATTTGGAGTGGAAGAAATGTCTAACCTGCAGATAGAAGTGGAAGAGTTGAGGGGGAATATCAAATTTCTCACGTAAGGTATCGAAGGTATGTAGTTTTCGTGTGATGGGATGTACTAGATTTCGGAGTTGGAAAAGGGGGATATTGAGCCATGGGAGAACCCTACTTAGGGACATACTATCTGGTATGAGTGGGTTGAACAATATATTTACCAGGAGAGAGCAAGGTGAAGCAAGGAGGTAATCCCTGAGACATTTACGCCAAATGGATAAGGTGAAAATCATTGGAGCAGTACATTGACGTTTGAGAGTGGAGTACAAGGATTGGGGGGTGCCCGAAACCAGGGAATTCGAAAGAACCAGGTACAGCACTCCCTTTTCAATGGCCGCCCACTGATTTGGTGCGAACAAACAAGACCACGAAGAAATAACCCTCAAATGTGAAGCATAGTAGTATTTAATAATTTCTGGAGCTCCCAAACCCCCCTGGATGTTGGGGCAAAAACCACAGATCTTGCTATGCGATGGGCCCTGCCCCCATATGAATTGAAGAAAACTTCTCCGGAGTGTTTTTAATTGAGGGGAGGGTATAGTAATTGATAATGTTTCAAAGTGATATAATAGTCTAGGTAGAATGGACATTTTTAAAACATTAATCCTGCCCAACAGAGATAGGGGATATAAAGATATTAAGTAGTGCTGCGCTAATCCTGAGTGCCCCTGTCAGGGGCCTTAAAGTGGTGATAAATAACTAAAAAGTGGTATAAACAACATTAAAGTGTTGGCAGCCGCCATACAAAGTCAAATTCATCAATATAAATTCACAGTGCTAAAGCAATTAAAACACGTCAATGTGGAAAATATAGTGCTAAAACTTCACTCATCATAAATAATGCCGTTAGGTGAATACTCAGTCCATATCTGTAATCATGTGCAAAGAGCAATGGTGTCACTTAACATAGCAAGAAGACATGTGTGACTCAAATAAAGTGGCAATCAAGGTAACAATTAAGGTGACAAAGTGCAAAGTAAAAATAAAAATGTAAACAAGTGTTCACAAAATGTTCAGAACTATAACAGGCGATGGTGCTAAATAGTGTGACTTGGATAATTTGGCATGCACCAGATGTGACAGTGGGGCAAAGTCCTTTTTTGTTTAAAATAAAGGTGATAGCGTCCTGACATACAACGGTCGCTCCGTGGTGCTTGACTTAAATAACACGGTGCTCAACTTCGTGTAACAACACTCCTGTGAGAGATGGCCCCTTACCTTAAGGCAATATGGCAAAAGCATATAGCCAGGGGTCTTTATACAGGGTCCTCCTTGGAGCAATGGAGCAGGCCTGTATGACCAAGAATCTTTTATGGGGGGGGGGGTCCTCCTGGGATGTAAATCCCTATCCTCACGGTCCCAGTTCCAGGGGGTGGTTCCCTCGGTAGTAGGGGGGATAAAAAACACGGGGAGCCCCAATAGTGTAATAATGCTAAAACCAGTAACTTTATTAAAGGTAAACACAGTACTCACATAAAAAAACAGCAATTTGTTCCTATCTCCGACGAGCGGCGAGCTCGTATTACTGACACAGCGTGTAGAGCCTGTCCCGTCCTTACGCGTGACGTCACACCGCACGTGACTTCATCAGAGGATAAGTACAGGCTAAAGTTTTGTCTTTAAATAGTATTATAATGGGCGCTAATGGGCGGCCATTTTCCCGGAGTCCTATGATTGGTATTACGGCGGCCATTTTCCTAGGGATCATAGGGCGCGGCCATGTTTGGGTGTACTAGACGCCTGCCCACCCTGTATGTCAGCTGGTCTAGGCGGCCAATTAGGTGGAACCTGTCTTCCTCCATCTCCCGCACTGTCAGCAAGGAAGGGCAAAGTGATTAATAAACGACACATAGCCATTAGGAGAGGCATGAACTGGCAGCCGCGCGGGAAGGGGAGAAACGGACTGCAGGGGCATAGGTCATGTAAAAGAGATTAGAAAAGGGGGCTGCTAAGGCTGTAATCTAAAAGACTGCAAACCTCCTGAAAACTGGCAATTGTTTGCCATTAGCAAAAAAGGGGATTAAAAAACGGGTGGATGACACATTCCTAGGTAAAAACGGTAAAAAGGAGAAAAAACCGCAGAAGGGACAAGCACTAAACACTGTCATAAATAGAATAAAACACATGATCATAGAGTTAGCATCAGTCAAAAGAACTTAAACATATTAAAATCAAAACAATACATAAATATAGGCATCAATTAAGAATCAATAAATAGATACATAATACAGACAAGAGGGCAAGTAAAAAGTGGGCTGGTAGGGTAATGGCATATTAATAAATAAACCCAAAGGATATGGGACTAGGACATGATCGGGACAGGGGACTATATAGAAAATCCTGATGATATACCCGAATAGGACCTGACTGGGAAATTTAAAGTCGCATGGGGAAAGTAATGTAGATAGTAAGTGATAGATTTTAAAAATCGCTGAGGAAACAATTGAGGTCGAATTCAATATTTAGGCCACGAGGCGAAAACGTGTCGAGAGTAAAAATCCATTGGGATTCAAGTTTACTCAAAGTCCTCACCTTGTGGCCCCCTCGCCAATGTTTGATGTAAGGTGTTATACCCCAGAACTTAAGGTGGGTGGGGTCCCTATTATGGTGCATCAGAAAATGTTTGGAAACGCTGTGTTTGTCATAACCGTTTAAGATGTTTTTAACATGTTCTTTAATGCGGACCCTCAGGGGTCTTTTTGTTCGGCCAACATATTGAAGGCCGCAACTGCATTCAAGGGCGTATACCGCTCCTTCTGTGTTACAGCAGATAAAATCCTTTACCTTATGGGTATCTCCTGTGCTCGTGGAGATGAAATTAAATACCTTTTCATTTGGGCGTTTAGTGTTTAAGCACGCGAAACATCTTTTACACGGAAAAAAACCGTTACCGGTAAAAAATGAAAAAGGTTTCTTCGGTGGGTCAACAACATTTTTAACTACTAGATCTCTGATTGTGGGTGCCCTTTTGTACACAAATTTTGGATATCTGGAAAGAATCTCACAAAGCTGTCTATCTGCCAGTAAGATATGCCAGTGGTGTTTGACAATCCTTTCTATTCTTTTATGTTGCACATTGAAGTCCAAAACTAACGGTATTCCTTCCAATGGGTTACTTTGTATCTCCTTATCTTTAATCAGTTCTTTCCGATCCATCCTTGCAATTTCGGTAATTTTAGACTTAATGAATCGGCGATCGTAGCCTTTTGAGATAAACCTCTCTCCCATCTTTTCAGCTTGTTCGAAAAACGTCTCAATCTTGGTACAATTTCTTTTGATCCGCATTAGTTGGCCCTTTGGGATATTAAAAATCCAGTTTTTGTGGTGGCAACTCTTCGTTGGGAGGTAGCTATTCCTATCTACGCTTTTAAAGTGCGTTTTCGTGCAGAGTATAGATTTCTCTAGTGTGATCTCGAGGTCAAGGAAGTTAATTTTGTTCTTACTGATGTCCCAGGTTAGTTCAATATTCCTGTCGTTGATATTGAGTTTTTTCAGGAATTCAGTTAGTGCGTTTTCTTCACCGTCCCATAGTATAAAGATGTCATCGATATATCTTTTATATATCGCTAGTTCCCTCGGACGATTATTGAAGACGTTTTCCTCCTCCCATTTTGCCATAAAGAGGCCAGCTATACTTGGGGCAAACCTTGCTCCCATGGCAACTCCCGTTTGTTGATGGTAGTGGGCCTTGTTGTACCAGAAATAGTTGTTCTTGAGACTAAATTCAAGACATTTTATCAGGAACTTTCTCTGGATACATGGGAGATCCGTAAACTTCCTGAGGCCCCATTTTGCGGCCTCGCAGGCTCGATGGTGGGGGATCACCGTATATAGGGATGATACATCAGCTGTAGCCATAACCCATGATTTATCACCTCCTTGAAAGTTTTCAATAATTTGCAACATCTGTTTAGTGTCTCTCAAGTACGCTTCTGTCTTCTGCACTGCTGGCTGTAGAAAGGTGTCGATGTATTGTCCCATCCTTGAGGTCAGTGAATCTATACTATTAACTATCGGCCTCGGTGGTGGATCGGTTCTGTTTTTATGAATTTTTGGTAATAGATATATAACCGGTGTGCGGCAGGAGTCTGGTATAAGAAATCTTGCCACTGGCATATCTTACTGGCAGATAGACAGCTTTGTGAGATTCTTTCCAGATATCCAAAATTTGTGTACAAAAGGGCACCCACAATCAGAGATCTAGTAGTTAAAAATGTTGTTGACCCACCGAAGAAACCTTTTTCATTTTTTACCGGTAACGGTTTTTTTCCGTGTAAAAGATGTTTCGCGTGCTTAAACACTAAACGCCCAAATGAAAAGGTATTTAATTTCATCTCCACGAGCACAGGAGATACCCATAAGGTAAAGGATTTTATCTGCTGTAACACAGAAGGAGCGGTATACGCCCTTGAATGCAGTTGCGGCCTTCAATATGTTGGCCGAACAAAAAGACCCCTGAGGGTCCGCATTAAAGAACATGTTAAAAACATCTTAAACGGTTATGACAAACACAGCGTTTCCAAACATTTTCTGATGCACCATAATAGGGACCCCACCCACCTTAAGTTCTGGGGTATAACACCTTACATCAAACATTGGCGAGGGGGCCACAAGGTGAGGACTTTGAGTAAACTTGAATCCCAATGGATTTTTACTCTCGACACGTTTTCGCCTCGTGGCCTAAATATTGAATTCGACCTCAATTGTTTCCTCAGCGATTTTTAAAATCTATCACTTACTATCTACATTACTTTCCCCATGCGACTTTAAATTTCCCAGTCAGGTCCTATTCGGGTATATCATCAGGATTTTCTATATAGTCCCCTGTCCCGATCATGTCCTAGTCCCATATCCTTTGGGTTTATTTATTAATATGCCATTACCCTACCAGCCCACTTTTTACTTGCCCTCTTGTCTGTATTATGTATCTATTTATTGATTCTTAATTGATGCCTATATTTATGTATTGTTTTGATTTTAATATGTTTAAGTTCTTTTGACTGATGCTAACTCTATGATCATGTGTTTTATTCTATTTATGACAGTGTTTAGTGCTTGTCCCTTCTGCGGTTTTTTCTCCTTTTTACCGTTTTTACCTAGGAATGTGTCATCCACCCGTTTTTTAATCCCCTTTTTTGCTAATGGCAAACAATTGCCAGTTTTCAGGAGGTTTGCAGTCTTTTAGATTACAGCCTTAGCAGCCCCCTTTTCTAATCTCTTTTACATGACCTATGCCCCTGCAGTCCGTTTCTCCCCTTCCCGCGCGGCTGCCAGTTCATGCCTCTCCTAATGGCTATGTGTCGTTTATTAATCACTTTGCCCTTCCTTGCTGACAGTGCGGGAGATGGAGGAAGACAGGTTCCACCTAATTGGCCGCCTAGACCAGCTGACATACAGGGTGGGCAGGCGTCTAGTACACCCAAACATGGCCGCGCCCTATGATCCCTAGGAAAATGGCCGCCGTAATACCAATCATAGGACTCCGGGAAAATGGCCGCCCATTAGCGCCCATTATAATACTATTTAAAGACAAAACTTTAGCCTGTACTTATCCTCTGATGAAGTCACGTGCGGTGTGACGTCACGCGTAAGGACGGGACAGGCTCTACACGCTGTGTCAGTAATACGAGCTCGCCGCTCGTCGGAGATAGGAACAAATTGCTGTTTTTTTATGTGAGTACTGTGTTTACCTTTAATAAAGTTACTGGTTTTAGCATTATTACACTATTGGGGCTCCCCGTGTTTTTTATCCCCCCTACTACCGAGGGAACCACCCCCTGGAACTGGGACCGTGAGGATAGGGATTTACATCCCAGGAGGACCCCCCCCCCCATAAAAGATTCTTGGTCATACACGCCTGCTCCATTGCTCCAAGGAGGACCCTGTATAAAGACCCCTGGCTATATGCTTTTGCCCTATTGCCTTAAGGTAAGGGGCCATCTCTCACAGGAGTGTTGTTACACGAAGTTGAGCACCGTGTTATTTAAGTCAAGCACCACGGAGCGACCGTTGCATGTCAGGACGCTATCACCTTTATTTTAAACAAAAAAGGACTTTGCCCCACTGTCACATCTGGTGCATGCCAAATTATCCAAGTCACACTATTTAGCACCATCGCCTGTTATAGTTCTGAACATTTTGTGAACACTTGTTTACATTTTTATTTTTACTTTGCACTTTGTCACCTTAATTGTTACCTTGATTGCCACTTTATTTGAGTCACACATGTCTTCTTGCTATGTTAAGTGACACCATTGCTCTTTGCACATGATTACAGATATGGACTGAGTATTCACCTAACGGCATTATTTATGATGAGTGAAGTTTTAGCACTATATTTTCCACATTGACGTGTTTTAATTGCTTTAGCACTGTGAATTTATATTGATGAATTTGACTTTGTATGGCGGCTGCCAACACTTTAATGTTGTTTATACCACTTTTTAGTTATTTATCACCACTTTAAGGCCCCTGACAGGGGCACTCAGGATTAGCGCAGCACTACTTAATATCTTTATGTCCTTTTAAGGTTTGGTTTGCACCTGTATCAAGTGCATGCAGCTTGTCCCTATTACTTTAATAGACCTTTTTAATGTTAGCGCGGGAATAATTTCTTTATTCTACTGTTACTCGTTATCCACCACCCATTCCTGCAGCAAACATGGATGTTTTCTCCTATATGGAAAAAAGGAGAGTTAACCTAGAGGAAGTTTTTAATGTTACAACTAACAAACCTAATACTAACCTAGACCTGGAAAGCTTAATGAGAAAATTAGGCCATAATATGGAAAAAAAGGTGAGCATATGGTGGGACATTTGCACATTCGAGACATATCTCAAAGAGAATATAGTCCCAAGAAGGTTGAGGTGGGATGTCCCCCCGAATGATGGCCTTGTGGACCAAGAATCTAAGGATGAATGGTTCAAATTTTTTAATGAGAAAGGCCTGGAACTTTTAGGACTCCTGTTGGAAAGAAAACGAAGGAAAAATAAGAAAATAGATCAAAATATCGCTGATCTGAAAGGAGAATTAGAACCATATAAAGACAGCGCTGAATTTAATACTCTTATGACCCAATTAAACAGAGACCTTGTTAAAAAAGATAAAGAAGTCCAACAAAGGAAAAGCAAGAAGCATATTAGAGATACCAATGACTTCCAGAATGACCAAGTTTTCAAATGGCAAAGCCAGCTAGGTAAAACAGAAATTGCATCCACATACTCCACACCAGAAAAAATAGTCAGAATGTTTTCTCAAACACAAAATGAACAACCCAGACAAAATATAGAAAACACCAGATACCAAGAACCCGGAGATGAAAATAGAGGGACGACGCCAAGGCACAGAGATAATGATAGGAGATACACTGATTATTATGCGAATACCCCATACCGGAATGAAAGAAGACCCCAGCAAAACTATCGGACACCACAAAAGGGAGGGAGAAAGCAACACTATTGGAAAAACAATAGAAGACCCCAAAATAGGAATAATTGGCACAGACCACCGTATGGAGAACGAGATCACAGGGGACCACCATACGAGCAGAGGGATTATAGAAGGCCTATACAAGAATATAGAGAAAATAGAGACTCAGGATATGAATACTACAGACCAAGGGACAGGAGTCCAAACCAACAATACAGGGAGGATGATAGAAGGGGTCCTATACAGAGAAATTGCAGACAAGATGAACGGAGTCCTATCCCCACATACAATTATTATGCCCCGTTGATGAGCAGAGAAGAAGAGGAAAGATTAGCTAGATCCAACCCCCCTTATTATGGGGATCAAGAATATAACAACTCTTTTTTAGACAGGAACAGAGAAAACCACCCAGTGAGATACCCAGACGAGACACGATCGTTGCGAAGAAGTCCAGAAAGAAGAGAGGACGAAGGGCCGGAAAGAGACAACAAAAGAAAAAGATCATAAAAGGAGAGGGCATCTTTAACCTTAGCGGTCAGGACCTGACACACGAAGAAGTGGGGGTACTAGATAAAGGGTTGAAATTTGCACCGACAAAAAACCTCAATAAGTTTGAAACATATATTGGCATACAGAAATTTGTGCGCAAACTGAATATTCAGAAATATCTGGCAGGAAACCCCCCGAGAGTAAATACGGTAGTACCTACACATCAAGAAATCGCACATAGCTCATTAAGGAACAAATCCATTTTCAATCCCCCGATTAAGGATAACAAACATATCGATGTTTTTAAAAAAATTGTTTTAGACGAAGTCAAGGACCTGAAGATAAAAAAGAGAGAAGACCCTAAGTTTATAAAAAATGGTATCCGGAAGCTGATAAAAAGAAGAGATATCGTTATTCGACCAGCAGATAAGGGAGGTGGGATTGTGATCCTCTCAAAGGAACAATACCACAAATCAATGACCCAGATGCTAGATGATACAAAGACGTACACCAAGCTATTGAAGAATCCTGTATTCAGCTGCCGAAAAGCACTTGAACAAATTGTCCATTTAGGTGTGAAAAAACTGGTATTGAATAAAAAAGAGGCAAGATTTCTTATACCAGACTCCTGCCGCACACCGGTTATAGATCTATTACCAAAAATTCATAAAAACAGAACCGATCCACCACCGAGGCCGATAGTTAATAGTATAGATTCACTGACCTCAAGGATGGGACAATACATCGACACCTTTCTACAGCCAGCAGTGCAGAAGACAGAAGCGTACTTGAGAGACACTAAACAGATGTTGCAAATTATTGAAAACTTTCAAGGAGGTGATAAATCATGGGTTATGGCTACAGCTGATGTATCATCCCTATATACGGTGATCCCCCACCATCGAGCCTGCAAGGCCGCAAAATGGGGCCTCAGGAAGTTTACGGATCTCCCATGTATCCAGAGAAAGTTCCTGATAAAATGTCTTGAATTTAGTCTCAAGAACAACTATTTCTGGTACAACAAGGCCCACTACCATCAACAAACGGGAGTTGCCATGGGAGCAAGGTTTGCCCCAAGTATAGCTGGCCTCTTTATGGCAAAATGGGAGGAGGAAAACGTCTTCAATAATCGTCCGAGGGAACTAGCGATATATAAAAGATATATCGATGACATCTTTATACTATGGGACGGTGAAGAAAACGCACTAACTGAATTCCTGAAAAAACTCAATATCAACGACAGGAATATTGAACTAACCTGGGACATCAGTAAGAACAAAATTAACTTCCTTGACCTCGAGATCACACTAGAGAAATCTATACTCTGCACGAAAACGCACTTTAAAAGCGTAGATAGGAATAGCTACCTCCCAACGAAGAGTTGCCACCACAAAAACTGGATTTTTAATATCCCAAAGGGCCAACTAATGCGGATCAAAAGAAATTGTACCAAGATTGAGACGTTTTTCGAACAAGCTGAAAAGATGGGAGAGAGGTTTATCTCAAAAGGCTACGATCGCCGATTCATTAAGTCTAAAATTACCGAAATTGCAAGGATGGATCGGAAAGAACTGATTAAAGATAAGGAGATACAAAGTAACCCATTGGAAGGAATACCGTTAGTTTTGGACTTCAATGTGCAACATAAAAGAATAGAAAGGATTGTCAAACGCCACTGGCATATCTTACTGGCAGATAGACAGCTTTGTGAGATTCTTTCCAGATATCCAAAATTTGTGTACAAAAGGGCACCCACAATCAGAGATCTAGTAGTTAAAAATGTTGTTGACCCACCGAAGAAACCTTTTTCATTTTTTACCGGTAACGGTTTTTTTCCGTGTAAAAGATGTTTCGCGTGCTTAAACACTAAACGCCCAAATGAAAAGGTATTTAATTTCATCTCCACGAGCACAGGAGATACCCATAAGGTAAAGGATTTTATCTGCTATAACACAGAAGGAGCGGTATACGCCCTTGAATGCAGTTGCGGCCTTCAATATGTTGGCCGAACAAAAAGACCCCTGAGGGTCCGCATTAAAGAACATGTTAAAAACATCTTAAACGGTTATGACAAACACAGCGTTTCCAAACATTTTCTGATGCACCATAATAGGGACCCCACCCACCTTAAGTTCTGGGGTATAACACCTTACATCAAACATTGGCGAGGGGGCCACAAGGTGAGGACTTTGAGTAAACTTGAATCCCAATGGATTTTTACTCTCGACACGTTTTCGCCTCGTGGCCTAAATATTGAATTCGACCTCAATTGTTTCCTCAGCGATTTTTAAAATCTATCACTTACTATCTACATTACTTTCCCCATGCGACTTTAAATTTCCCAGTCAGGTCCTATTCGGGTATATCATCAGGATTTTCTATATAGTCCCCTGTCCCGATCATGTCCTAGTCCCATATCCTTTGGGTTTATTTATTAATATGCCATTACCCTACCAGCCCACTTTTTACTTGCCCTCTTGTCTGTATTATGTATCTATTTATTGATTCTTAATTGATGCCTATATTTATGTATTGTTTTGATTTTAATATGTTTAAGTTCTTTTGACTGATGCTAACTCTATGATCATGTGTTTTATTCTATTTATGACAGTGTTTAGTGCTTGTCCCTTCTGCGGTTTTTTCTCCTTTTTACCGTTTTTACCTAGGAATGTGTCATCCACCCGTTTTTTAATCCCCTTTTTTGCTAATGGCAAACAATTGCCAGTTTTCAGGAGGTTTGCAGTCTTTTAGATTACAGCCTTAGCAGCCCCCTTTTCTAATCTCTTTTACATGACCTATGCCCCTGCAGTCCGTTTCTCCCCTTCCTGCGCGGCTGCCAGTTCATGCCTCTCCTAATGGCTATGTGTCGTTTATTAATCACTTTGCCCTTCCTTGCTGACAGTGCGGGAGATGGAGGAAGACAGGTTCCACCTAATTGGCCGCCTAGACCAGCTGACATACAGGGTGGGCAGGCGTCTAGTACACCCAAACATGGCCGCGCCCTATGATCCCTAGGAAAATGGCCGCCGTAATACCAATCATAGGACTCCGGGAAAATGGCCGCCCATTAGCGCCCATTATAATACTATTTAAAGACAAAACTTTAGCCTGTACTTATCCTCTGATGAAGTCACGTGCGGTGTGACGTCACGCGTAAGGACGGGACAGGCTCTACACGCTGTGTCAGTAATACGAGCTCGCCGCTCGTCGGAGATAGGAACAAATTGCTGTTTTTTTATGTGAGTACTGTGTTTACCTTTAATAAAGTTACTGGTTTTAGCATTATTACACTATTGGGGCTCCCCGTGTTTTTTATCCCCCCTACTACCGAGGGAACCACCCCCTGGAACTGGGACCGTGAGGATAGGGATTTACATCCCAGGAGGACCCCCCCCCCCCATAAAAGATTCTTGGTCATACACGCCTGCTCCATTGCTCCAAGGAGGACCCTGTATAAAGACCCCTGGCTATATGCTTTTGCCCTATTGCCTTAAGGTAAGGGGCCATCTCTCACAGGAGTGTTGTTACACGAAGTTGAGCACCGTGTTATTTAAGTCAAGCACCACGGAGCGACCGTTGCATGTCAGGACGCTATCACCTTTATTTTAAACAAAAAAGGACTTTGCCCCACTGTCACATCTGGTGCATGCCAAATTATCCAAGTCACACTATTTAGCACCATCGCCTGTTATAGTTCTGAACATTTTGTGAACACTTGTTTACATTTTTATTTTTACTTTGCACTTTGTCACCTTAATTGTTACCTTGATTGCCACTTTATTTGAGTCACACATGTCTTCTTGCTATGTTAAGTGACACCATTGCTCTTTGCACATGATTACAGATATGGACTGAGTATTCACCTAACGGCATTATTTATGATGAGTGAAGTTTTAGCACTATATTTTCCACATTGACGTGTTTTAATTGCTTTAGCACTGTGAATTTATATTGATGAATTTGACTTTGTATGGCGGCTGCCAACACTTTAATGTTGTTTATACCACTTTTTAGTTATTTATCACCACTTTAAGGCCCCTGACAGGGGCACTCAGGATTAGCGCAGCACTACTTAATATCTTTATGTCCTTTTAAGGTTTGGTTTGCACCTGTATCAAGTGCATGCAGCTTGTCCCTATTACTTTAATAGACCTTTTTAATGTTAGCGCGGGAATAATTTCTTTATTCTACTGTTACTCGTTATCCACCACCCATTCCTGCAGCAAACATGGATGTTTTCTCCTATATGGAAAAAAGGAGAGTTAACCTAGAGGAAGTTTTTAATGTTACAACTAACAAACCTAATACTAACCTAGACCTGGAAAGCTTAATGAGAAAATTAGGCCATAATATGGAAAAAAAGGTGAGCATATGGTGGGACATTTGCACATTCGAGACATATCTCAAAGAGAATATAGTCCCAAGAAGGTTGAGGTGGGATGTCCCCCCGAATGATGGCCTTGTGGACCAAGAATCTAAGGATGAATGGTTCAAATTTTTTAATGAGAAAGGCCTGGAACTTTTAGGACTCCTGTTGGAAAGAAAACGAAGGAAAAATAAGAAAATAGATCAAAATATCGCTGATCTGAAAGGAGAATTAGAACCATATAAAGACAGCGCTGAATTTAATACTCTTATGACCCAATTAAACAGAGACCTTGTTAAAAAAGATAAAGAAGTCCAACAAAGGAAAAGCAAGAAGCATATTAGAGATACCAATGACTTCCAGAATGACCAAGTTTTCAAATGGCAAAGCCAGCTAGGTAAAACAGAAATTGCATCCACATACTCCACACCAGAAAAAATAGTCAGAATGTTTTCTCAAACACAAAATGAACAACCCAGACAAAATATAGAAAACACCAGATACCAAGAACCCGGAGATGAAAATAGAGGGACGACGCCAAGGCACAGAGATAATGATAGGAGATACACTGATTATTATGCGAATACCCCATACCGGAATGAAAGAAGACCCCAGCAAAACTATCGGACACCACAAAAGGGAGGGAGAAAGCAACACTATTGGAAAAACAATAGAAGACCCCAAAATAGGAATAATTGGCACAGACCACCGTATGGAGAACGAGATCACAGGGGACCACCATACGAGCAGAGGGATTATAGAAGGCCTATACAAGAATATAGAGAAAATAGAGACTCAGGATATGAATACTACAGACCAAGGGACAGGAGTCCAAACCAACAATACAGGGAGGATGATAGAAGGGGTCCTATACAGAGAAATTGCAGACAAGATGAACGGAGTCCTATCCCCACATACAATTATTATGCCCCGTTGATGAGCAGAGAAGAAGAGGAAAGATTAGCTAGATCCAACCCCCCTTATTATGGGGATCAAGAATATAACAACTCTTTTTTAGACAGGAACAGAGAAAACCACCCAGTGAGATACCCAGACGAGACACGATCGTTGCGAAGAAGTCCAGAAAGAAGAGAGGACGAAGGGCCGGAAAGAGACAACAAAAGAAAAAGATCATAAAAGGAGAGGGCATCTTTAACCTTAGCGGTCAGGACCTGACACACGAAGAAGTGGGGGTACTAGATAAAGGGTTGAAATTTGCACCGACAAAAAACCTCAATAAGTTTGAAACATATATTGGCATACAGAAATTTGTGCGCAAACTGAATATTCAGAAATATCTGGCAGGAAACCCCCCGAGAGTAAATACGGTAGTACCTACACATCAAGAAATCGCACATAGCTCATTAAGGAACAAATCCATTTTCAATCCCCCGATTAAGGATAACAAACATATCGATGTTTTTAAAAAAATTGTTTTAGACGAAGTCAAGGACCTGAAGATAAAAAAGAGAGAAGACCCTAAGTTTATAAAAAATGGTATCCGGAAGCTGATAAAAAGAAGAGATATCGTTATTCGACCAGCAGATAAGGGAGGTGGGATTGTGATCCTCTCAAAGGAACAATACCACAAATCAATGACCCAGATGCTAGATGATACAAAGACGTACACCAAGCTATTGAAGAATCCTGTATTCAGCTGCCGAAAAGCACTTGAACAAATTGTCCATTTAGGTGTGAAAAAACTGGTATTGAATAAAAAAGAGGCAAGATTTCTTATACCAGACTCCTGCCGCACACCGGTTATAGATCTATTACCAAAAATTCATAAAAACAGAACCGATCCACCACCGAGGCCGATAGTTAATAGTATAGATTCACTGACCTCAAGGATGGGACAATACATCGACACCTTTCTACAGCCAGCAGTGCAGAAGACAGAAGCGTACTTGAGAGACACTAAACAGATGTTGCAAATTATTGAAAACTTTCAAGGAGGTGATAAATCATGGGTTATGGCTACAGCTGATGTATCATCCCTATATACGGTGATCCCCCACCATCGAGCCTGCAAGGCCGCAAAATGGGGCCTCAGGAAGTTTACGGATCTCCCATGTATCCAGAGAAAGTTCCTGATAAAATGTCTTGAATTTAGTCTCAAGAACAACTATTTCTGGTACAACAAGGCCCACTACCATCAACAAACGGGAGTTGCCATGGGAGCAAGGTTTGCCCCAAGTATAGCTGGCCTCTTTATGGCAAAATGGGAGGAGGAAAACGTCTTCAATAATCGTCCGAGGGAACTAGCGATATATAAAAGATATATCGATGACATCTTTATACTATGGGACGGTGAAGAAAACGCACTAACTGAATTCCTGAAAAAACTCAATATCAACGACAGGAATATTGAACTAACCTGGGACATCAGTAAGAACAAAATTAACTTCCTTGACCTCGAGATCACACTAGAGAAATCTATACTCTGCACGAAAACGCACTTTAAAAGCGTAGATAGGAATAGCTACCTCCCAACGAAGAGTTGCCACCACAAAAACTGGATTTTTAATATCCCAAAGGGCCAACTAATGCGGATCAAAAGAAATTGTACCAAGATTGAGACGTTTTTCGAACAAGCTGAAAAGATGGGAGAGAGGTTTATCTCAAAAGGCTACGATCGCCGATTCATTAAGTCTAAAATTACCGAAATTGCAAGGATGGATCGGAAAGAACTGATTAAAGATAAGGAGATACAAAGTAACCCATTGGAAGGAATACCGTTAGTTTTGGACTTCAATGTGCAACATAAAAGAATAGAAAGGATTGTCAAACGCCACTGGCATATCTTACTGGCAGATAGACAGCTTTGTGAGATTCTTTCCAGATATCCAAAATTTGTGTACAAAAGGGCACCCACAATCAGAGATCTAGTAGTTAAAAATGTTGTTGACCCACCGAAGAAACCTTTTTCATTTTTTACCGGTAACGGTTTTTTTCCGTGTAAAAGATGTTTCGCGTGCTTAAACACTAAACGCCCAAATGAAAAGGTATTTAATTTCATCTCCACGAGCACAGGAGATACCCATAAGGTAAAGGATTTTATCTGCTATAACACAGAAGGAGCGGTATACGCCCTTGAATGCAGTTGCGGCCTTCAATATGTTGGCCGAACAAAAAGACCCCTGAGGGTCCGCATTAAAGAACATGTTAAAAACATCTTAAACGGTTATGACAAACACAGCGTTTCCAAACATTTTCTGATGCACCATAATAGGGACCCCACCCACCTTAAGTTCTGGGGTATAACACCTTACATCAAACATTGGCGAGGGGGCCACAAGGTGAGGACTTTGAGTAAACTTGAATCCCAATGGATTTTTACTCTCGACACGTTTTCGCCTCGTGGCCTAAATATTGAATTCGACCTCAATTGTTTCTTCAGCGATTTTTAAAATCTATCACTTACTATCTACATTACTTTCCCCATGCGACTTTAAATTTCCCAGTCAGGTCCTATTCGGGTATATCATCAGGATTTTCTATATAGTCCCCTGTCCCGATCATGTCCTAGTCCCATATCCTTTGGGTTTATTTATTAATATGCCATTACCCTACCAGCCCACTTTTTACTTGCCCTCTTGTCTGTATTATGTATCTATTTATTGATTCTTAATTGATGCCTATATTTATGTATTGTTTTGATTTTAATATGTTTACGTTCTTTTGACTGATGCTAACTCTATGATCATGTGTTTTATTCTATTTATGACAGTGTTTAGTGCTTGTCCCTTCTGCGTTTTTTTCTCCTTTTTACCGTTTCTACCTAGGAATGTGTCATCCACCCGTTTTTTAATCCCCTTTTTTGCTAATGGCAAACAATTGCCAGTTTTCAGGAGGTTTGCAGTCTTTTAGATTACAGCCTTAGCAGCCCCCTTTTCTAATCTCTTTTACATGACCTATGCCCCTGCAGTCCGTTTCTCCCCTTCCCGCGCGGCTGCCAGTTCATGCCTCTCCTAATGGCTATGTGTCGTTTATTAATCACTTTGCCCTTCCTTGCTGACAGTGCGGGAGATGGAGGAAGACAGGTTCCACCTAATTGGCCGCCTAGACCAGCTGACATACAGGGTGGGCAGGCGTCTAGTACACCCAAACATGGCCGCGTCCTATGATCCCTAGGAAAATGGCCGCCGTAATACCAATCATAGGACTCCGGGAAAATGGCCGCCCATTAGCGCCCATTATAATACTATTTAAAGACAAAACTTTAGCCTGTACTTATCCTCTGATGAAGTCACGTGCGGTGTGACGTCACGCGTAAGGACGGGACAGGCTCTACACGCTGTGTCAGTAATACGAGCTCGCCGCTCGTCGGAGATAGGAACAAATTGCTGTTTTTTTATGTGAGTACTGTGTTTACCTTTAATAAAGTTACTGGTTTTAGCATTATTACACTATTGGGGCTCCCCGTGTTTTTTATCCCCCCTACTACCGAGGGAACCACCCCCTGGAACTGGGACCGTGAGGATAGGGATTTACATCCCAGGAGGACCCCCCCCCCCCATAAAAGATTCTTGGTCATACACGCCTGCTCCATTGCTCCAAGGAGGACCCTGTATAAAGACCCCTGGCTATATGCTTTTGCCCTATTGCCTTAAGGTAAGGGGCCATCTCTCACAGGAGTGTTGTTACACGAAGTTGAGCACCGTGTTATTTAAGTCAAGCACCACGGAGCGACCGTTGCATGTCAGGACGCTATCACCTTTATTTTAAACAAAAAAGGACTTTGCCCCACTGTCACATCTGGTGCATGCCAAATTATCCAAGTCACACTATTTAGCACCATCGCCTGTTATAGTTCTGAACATTTTGTGAACACTTGTTTACATTTTTATTTTTACTTTGCACTTTGTCACCTTAATTGTTACCTTGATTGCCACTTTATTTGAGTCACACATGTCTTCTTGCTATGTTAAGTGACACCATTGCTCTTTGCACATGATTACAGATATGGACTGAGTATTCACCTAACGGCATTATTTATGATGAGTGAAGTTTTAGCACTATATTTTCCACATTGACGTGTTTTAATTGCTTTAGCACTGTGAATTTATATTGATGAATTTGACTTTGTATGGCGGCTGCCAACACTTTAATGTTGTTTATACCACTTTTTAGTTATTTATCACCACTTTAAGGCCCCTGACAGGGGCACTCAGGATTAGCGCAGCACTACTTAATATCTTTATGTCCTTTTAAGGTTTGGTTTGCACCTGTATCAAGTGCATGCAGCTTGTCCCTATTACTTTAATAGACCTTTTTAATGTTAGCGCGGGAATAATTTCTTTATTCTACAGAGATAGGGGATATTTCGTCCAAGCTGATAGAGATTTATTGATGTCTGCAACTAGAGGCGGGAAGTTAGCTGAGTAGAGAGAAGAGTAGGAATGGGTAAGAAGAACACCTAGGTATTTGAGGGAGGATTCGCACCATCTATAAGGATATGATTCCTTGAGTTGTGATAATAAGGGTAATGGGATGTGTATGGGTAGGGCTTCGGATTTAGAAGTGTTAACCTTATAACCTGAGATGGCTCCAAAAGAAGTCAGAATTTTATGTACTGAGGGGAGACTTGGCCAGGGGTTCTAGACATAAAATAAAAAGTAATGGTGATAGAGGACATCCCTGTCGAGTTCCATTTGTCGTGGGAAAGCTAGGCGACAGGAAGGATGACATTTGCACTTGGGCTGTAACTGTTGAGTAAAGAGCTTCTATAGCTTTTAGAAAAGGACCCCTAAAACCATAAAACAGTCTTTAAAACAGTGAACATGTAAGGCCAACTCAATCTATCAAAGGCCTTTTATGCATCCAAACTTAAGATCAATGCCTGCCGAGAAGTTCTGTCCAAAAGGTCTATAAAGTCAGTTGTACGATGACTATTGTCCCCTGCATGCCTACCTGGGACAAAACCCACCTGGTCTCTGTGAAACAGTTTGGGGATAAGTTTAGATAGTCTAGTTGCCAGGATTTTAGTGAATATTTTATAGTCTGAATTTAAAAGAGCTGTAGGTCTGTAATTATCTGGGATAGAGGGGTCCTTGTCAGGTTTTGGGATGACAGATATGTAAGAGTGGGAGAATTGTGAGTGAGGAGACTTACCCTTAAGCAGGGAATCATAAAGAGTCAGCATATGTGGTGACAGGATGTCAAAGAAGGATTTGTAGTAGAAATAGGGCAGCCCGTCAGGACCAGGTGATTTATGTAGTGGAAGTTTCTTTACTGTCGCCAAGAGTTCCTCAGCTGTAATAGCTATATTCAGAGTCTTCTGAAGACAGTTTAGGGAGTTTTATGTTGGAGAAAAAGTTCTCAAATCTCTCCTGAGTGAATTTGAAATGGTTCTCTGGGGTTAGACAGTTGTACAATTTACGATAAAATTTGCCAAAAATACTTGACATTGCACGGGGACAGTGTGTTCTAGATCCATCTGCCTGTTGGAGGAAATCAGGGAAAGAATTAAATGGGTGTGAGTGTAATTTGTTGACTAGCATTCTATGAGGTTTATTTGAGTATTCGTAGAATTTTTGTTTTGTCCACAGTAAAGACCTAGCTGCCTTGCCAAGGTGTACTAGTTTGATTTGTTCTCTGAGAGAGATGACCTTATGTAGTTTCGACACTGTGGGGCCACACAATAGCCTTTGCTCCGCAGTAACCAAAGCGGATGTAAGAGACTGTATAAGTCCATTTCTATCTTTTTTAAGCGAGAGCTTTCAGCTATGCAAGCACCTCGGAAAACATTCTTGTGTGCCTCCCACAGCGTAGAAAAGTCAGAGGCAGACCCTAGGTTATATTGAAAATATTCTTCTAGATTCTTTGCTAAGATAGTGTGTGAGACTTCAGATTGTAGGAGGTGATCATTTAAATGCCAGTGACAAGATTTAGTTTAAGCTCGAGAGAGCATAAGGTCTATCATGATGGGAGCATGATCTGACCATGTAATAGGCGATATGTCGGACTCTATTGCCCCGTACACACGGTCGGATTTTCCGGTGGAAAATGTCCGATCGGAGCGTGTTGTCGGAAATTCTGACCGTGTGTGGGCTCCATCGGACATTTTCCATCGGATTTTCCGACACACAAAGTTTGAGAGCAGGCTATAAAATTTTCCGACAACAAAATCTGATCGCGTCAATTCCGACCGTATGTGGCCTGTTCCGACGCACGAAGTGTTCCGCATGCTCAGAAGAAATTCCGAGACGGAACAACTCGGTCTGGTAAACTTAGCGTTCGCAATGGATACAACACTTTCATCATGGTGCAATGTTAAAAATGGTTTAATACAGCGCACTCTCTTCTTCTTTATAATGTGAGAAGAATGAAGTAGTTTTGCTGCTCATATTCACACAGACTTCTCACAAACTTCTTTCTTTATTATTTATCCGGATTCCCTTAATATATTTTGATTTGTCACATCTGACCAAAATATTTTTGTGTTTTTTTTTTGTTTTTTGTTTTTTTTAAGGCAGATTTTTTTTTTTTTTTTTTTTTTTTTAGGTTTGTATTTTTTCCAAGGCTGATCTTTGTTTTATTTTATTTTTAGTTTTACTCCAGAATATTTTTGTGTGTGTTTTGTGTGTCAAGTTACCACAACACCATTGATATCTTATATTATTTAATCTCAAGGAGATTGTTTGGTGTTGGTGTCCCTTGTTAACTTCACATTGTACTTTAAAAAATGTACCTGAATCCTCACAAACTGTCCTTTTTGAAGGAAAACACACATAGGAGAGTATAATTAAAACCAAAAATCCTTTATTAAGGGCTCAGAACCAAAGAAAGAGGGAGGCAACGCTGGAGAAACAGCAGAAATTGGCGAAGCCTTGGACCCCCAGGGCAGACATCAATTCTTTAACATCAAAATTGGTGGCCTGAGGAGTCCATATGTAAGGGAGTGCAGTCTGGTCCAGAAGTCCCAGAGATCCGGTAAGCAGCAGATTTCATCTGTGTCCCCAGGCTGTGGTACCACAAGAGGCTGCATCTTTTGCCAGACCAGACTGGATACAGGGTCATCACTTTCTGGTCTTCCTTCAATGCTTCCTTCCTGGCTATGGCTCTGCTGTTGGAGATGTGGCAGGAGGAGGAGTAGGACCTGGAGGAGGAGGAGGACTAGTAGGACCTGGAGGAGGAGGAGGAGGAGAAGTAGAAGGACCTGGAGGAGGAGGACCATGTGTGAGGTCACAAATGTGGGTAGCAGATGTTATTTGGCCCCTCAACCCCTTATTGAGAGCTTTCACAATTAATGACTCACACATGAGTTGTTGGCCCTCCTCCATCCGCTGCATTTTACAGGCAGTTATGCCAGCAAAGTCCTCCTCCACAGTGTGGGGGCTGTTAGGGCCTCTGTAGCCTTCCAAAAGAGGCCTATAGCAGCCTCCTCCAGGGTACTCCTGTTCCTGCCACTTTCTCTTTGCGGGTGTAGGGGAGGGACCTGGATATCAGGCAGCCTGCTCGGCCCGGCCACCTCCAGGCTGAGACTTCCCTGTGTATGAAAAAGGGACATGGTTTTAGTTTCTGCATCATCAATCCCAAACATAAATTATTACTCCAAACTAACATTTAGTTAACATCATTGATTGGACAACCTGAACTATTTAGAGGAATGCTATACCTGGCTCAAGCTGGGCTCCTCCACATGTTGCTGCCTGGAAGGCCCAGGTTGGGTGTCAGATGCCTCAGCTGGGGGGGAAGGAAGTGTGGAAGGAAGAGTGGAGAGTGATGACCTGGGTTCAGTCTGGCCTGCCAGAAAATGCAGCCTGTCATAGTACCAGAGTCTGGGGACATAGATGTCATCTGCTGCTCTGGATCTCTGGGAATCCTGGACCTTCTTGTGCTCCCTTAGATAAGTGTTCCTCAGGCCACCAATTAGGATCTTCAAATAGGTCATGTCTGCCGTGGGGATCACCGTCTTCACAAATTCCAGCAATTGATCCAGTGCTGCCTTCCTCTTTGTTTGGTTCTTATAATGGTATATAATGGTTTATCTCCCAAAGACAAGGCAGCTCCCTGAACATATCTATGAAGATTGCCATAAAGTCGGTATCTTTCAAGATATCCATTTTCACTGCAAGACACAACACAAGACAAACCCTAATGTCAGGCAAAACTCTCCTAATCTAGTTACAATATAGGCCTCAATCTAGAAGCAGTATAGGCCCAAGTTTGGCTCTTACCTTCGTTATCATGATCGGCGCCTCCGATACTCCTTCCTCCGCTCACAGATCGTACGTAACTCCGCCCGCCCCTGACGTTCTTTCTAGTCTATTCCCCACCCCTTTTCATTCGGTGCAGTGGGTGAAGAGCACATGGCGGAGTCAGAGCAGGTGCGTGCTAATTATAGCAATGAGGAGGAGGAGGAGGAAAGCCCAGAAACGTCCCAATCCAGAAGGAGACGATTTAAGGCCTCAAATATGTCCTTTGGTGAGATGTTGGAGATGGTCGACATCCTGAAGAAGGCCGACTATGATGGAAAGTATGGACCTTATCCCAACCCCAATATCAGAAAGGCCAAGATCATGGCAAAAGTGGTCAAAAGTCTGCACCGGAATTTCGGGGTACGTCGATCGAAAGATCAGCTCAGGAAACGGTGGTCAGACCTAAAATTAAGAGAGCCCGAGCAGTACAGAAAGATCCGGAGAGTGCTGCAAAAAAGTAAGTAGTTATGCTGTGTTCCTATTCTTTTTGTCTTTATTACGTTTGTGCTGCTCCATGTGCTTTTCTTAAGTGTTGTACAGTTTAAAATGGCAACTTTCATGTTCATGGGCACATTATTCGTTCGTATCAAACATTTTTCTTTCGGCCTATAAAACACCATTGTTTAGGCCATATGCATTTGCCCACATTTTTTAGGGCCTACTTGTATGAAAAATATTTGGTTGTGTAGATGGTTTTGTTACTAGAATGAAATGCAAACTAGATTCTGTGTAAGAAGAGGACACCAGAACACCCTTTTTATTAGGGGGCCCACACAGGTGCTCCAGTGGATACTATAGGGGGGTCTCCATGTGTGAAGCTTGTACAAAACAGGTAAAGTCTTGAAGCTTGACAACGGACAATAAAAATTCTACATCTTGGAACTCTGCAAAAATAGACAATTGTACATCACTTCCAAGCAATGTTTCATCTTTATATTTCGGCCATCAAATATCTGTGTGCTAATTATACCATTTTTGTTTTACATAGGGGAGAAAAGACTCGGAGGACACCCCTCATCCGAGGAGACCACAGACCCACCACCTCGGGAAGAAAGGGAAATACCCCCAACCCAAGAAGAGCAGGAGGAGGAAGACCTGGTGGAAATTGACACCACAACAGGTGAGTGTCTGCGACCACAGACTCAGGTAAGAGATGGATGCCGGCAGAGGCGGCTCTCTAATTAGGCAAATTAGGCGGTCGCCTAAGGCCTCGCACTCACAGGGGCCTCACGGCCGCCTAATTTGCCTGTTCTCAATCACTGAAGTTGACGCCGGCGGCTCCGCCTACCCCCAATGGGACTCTGTGGCTTAGGAGCTGACGGACAAATCAGATACTGCCCGCAGCCTGAGGAATAGCGGCCTCATCACGGAGCGTCCCAGTCCGTGGAGCCTCATGTGTAAGTTTTGCCTAAGGCCTCACAAAGCCTAGAGCCGCCTCTGGATGCCGGCATATTTATAATACCTCTTTTTTTGGGGGTTTCTCTCTTTTTAGGTGATCGTGATGTTGTAGATCCAGGGCATTTCACCTCGGAAAGTACACAGATCCTGATTGGGGAGATCATGGGGTGTAATTTAGCTTTGGAAAACATCAAGAAAAACATCAATGATGTTATTCAAAAAAATAATAACATCATTGATGTTTTGGGGAGAGTTTAAAACCCCTCCAAATCCCTTTGTTTTTTTGTGTGCTACAATGTTAAAAATGTTTAAGCGATTTTTAGAAAAGCCAAATTTGGAGGATGCACACAGTGTGTCAACATGTGCTATCTGCCATCACGGGAGATCAATGGATGCGTTTTGGGGGTGCAACCCCTTCCTCAATAATAAAGTAGCTGAGAGAAGGGATTGCTCCCCCAAAACACATCCCTTGATCCCCCGTGATGGCAGCTAGCACATGTTGACATTCGTAAATTGGTGTGCATCTTCAAAATTTGGCTTTTCCTGGGGTGACTTCACCCCATCTGAACGCAATATCAAACACAGTTCCTAAATACTCATGTCTGATATTGCCTTCAAGTTTTACCATATGTGAGCTTTGTAAGTTCAAGATTTGTGTCTTTCTTGTTGTTTTGAAACATGCCTGTTTTATCTTAAATGGACATTTCTATTTTTGATAATGCCACCCCAAAAATTGTTATACAACAAACATGTTGATTTGTTTTAAAAACCTTTTCTAAATGCACATGTGATTGTGCAGGTATTAAAAAGATTGTTAATCAAGAATTTTTGGATTATTGTCTCAATGCTACAACACTTTTGTGGTGATGTAATTGCTGCTTTCTGTGACAATGGGTGTTATTTCCTAAGGGCAAATCCACTTTGCACTACAAGTGCAGTTTCAGTGCATTTTCAAGTGCACTTGTAGTGCAAAGTGTATTTGCCTTTAGTAAATAACACCCAACAGTTCTTTGTATAAGGTTACACAATCACGCCATTTTCAGGACTCACCACATTTCGGTAAGAGTCAGCTAAAACAAACACAAGCAGTAAATGTCACCAAAGATTTGCTTAATTTTTTTTATTTGATCAATGTTTCACAAATTGTCTGGCATATTGATGGCCCCCCTACCCGCAAAGAACTCAAGGTATCTTAGCTGGACATCACGGGCACTCAGGGAGGGCAAGCCAGGACGGCTTCTTTCAAGCGCCGTCAGGGTTTCATTTCATTTCATTCGTCAGGGTTTCATTTATAATTCAGGCCCAACTGAGCCAGCATAGTTGGCAGAATGTTGCCGTAAAAAGTTATGTAGAACACAGCACGCCAGGATTATATGATTCAGTTTATACTCTGCCATATGGATGGGTATAAGAAATAGGCGGAACCCGCTGGCCATGATTCCAAATGTGTTCTCCACCACTCTTCTGGCTCTGGCCAGCTGGTAATTAAAAACCCTCTGATCCGGGGTGAGGGTCCTCATCAGGAATGGCCGCATAAGATGGTCCCCCAGCGCAAATGCTTCATCCACAATGAAGACGAATGGGAGTCCTTCCACATTCTCTTCTGGAGGTGGCAAGTCCAAGCTGCCATTCTGGAGACGCCTGTAAAAGTCCGTCTGGGCAATGACTCCACCATCGGACATCTGGCCATTCTTCCCCACATCCACATACAGGAACTCGTAATTAGCCGACACCACCGCCAACATCACAATACTATTGAACCCCTTGTAATTATAATAGTATGACCCTGAGTTGGGTGGTGGGACGATATGGACGTGTTTCCCATCAATTGCCCCTCTGCAGTTAGGAAAGTCCCACCACTGGGCAAAGTGGGAGGCCACAGTCTGCCATTCCTGTGGTGTGGAAGGAAACTGTTGAGGAAAACAATAATAAATTAGTATTTTTGCACAAACATGGAAAGCAGATTAGACACAAACATTCTTGGCCAACATCCAGATAACATTTATTAAGGGAAATTTTACAACACCAAAGTATAAGGTACACCTATCATATTCCCCCTCCCCCCTCTCATGGGCCATTTCTAACATTATGGGGGGAATCTTGGACAGGTAACCCTCTCCACTTCATTGAGAGATGAATGCCTAAATAATGGGTATTACAGCCCCTCCTTAGTTACACTATTGGCAGACCGCTGGACAGGTAAGAAGTGTCATAATACAAAGATATAAATACACACTGTACACATTTGAGCACATTTGGACATTCTGCTATTACCTATCAAGATAATAATAGAATACAAAAACTTTAAACAGTACCATTTGAAAGTATACAGGCAGGCCCTTGCACTACATGCTTTGGGGAATTCATCCATAAATCTGACCACAAAAGAGGTGGGTATAGTGTGTATGGGTTTGGCAAAGTCAGCAGATAGATGTTTGAGGATAGATAGAGAATTGGGATCAGCTGACTTAGCAGTTGGGGGGAGGGAGGGTTAAAAATGATTTGGGGACACCACAAAAAAAGCCTCTGGCACTCTGCCTGAATTTAAAGCACAAATCACATTTCTAAACATTTTAGGGGTTGTTTGGGGTAAAGCACTACTATGGAGCTGATAAAATACATTGTTAACCACTTGCCGACTGCCTCACGCTGATATACGTCAGCAGAATGGCACGGAGAGGCAGAATCACGTACCCATACGTGATCTGCCTCCCGCGGGTGGGGGGTCCGCGGTCGGCTCGAGTTCGCGGGCGATGAGAGGTGAGGGGGAGGCCATCCATTGTTGGCCACACCCTCCCGATCGCTCCCGGCGAATGAAAATCCTTCCTGTGTCTCTGTAATGTAAACAGAGGCACAGGAAGTGATGTCATCCCTCCTCGAGACGGTCTTTTCGATCCGGCGCCGAGGAGAGAAGACATCCAAGTAAGTGCACCAACACTACACTGTCAGTAGAACACGCCAGGCACACTTGTCACCCCCCTTCACCCACAGATCACCCCCCGATCACCCCCCTGTACCCCCTGTCATACTGACACCAATAGCAGTTTTTTTTTTGCATTGGTGTCAGTTTGTGACAGTTATAAGTGTTAGGGCAGTTAGGTTAGCCCCCTTTAGGTCTGGGGTACCCCCTTTAGGTCCAGGGTACCCCCCTAACCCCCCCTAATAAAAGTTAACCCCTTGATCACCCCCCGTCGCCAGTGTCACTAAGCGATCGTTTTTCTGATCGCTGTATTAGTGACACAGGTGACGCTAGTTAGGGAGGTAAGTATATAGGTTCGCTGTCAGTGTTTTATAGCGACAAGGACCCCCATATACTACCTACTAAAGGTTTTAACCCCTTGATTGCCCCCTAGTTAACCCTTTCACCAGCGTTCACCGTATAAGTGTTACGGGTGACGCTGGTTAGTTAGTTTGTTTCTAATAGTTTTTTATAGTTTATTATAGTTTATTATAGTTTTAGGGCACCCGCCGTTTATTACCTTATAAAGGTTTAACCCCCTAATTGCCCGGCAGTGATATAAGTTAAGTTTTTAGGATCAGATAAGGTCTGCGTCGCCCCAGGCAGCGTCAGGTTAGCGCCAGTACCGCTAAAACCCACGCACGCAGCATACACCTCCCTTAGTGCTATAGTATCTGAACGGATCGATATCTGATCCAATCAGATCTATACTCCCCAGCAGTTTAGGGTTCCCATAAACGCAGCCTTAGCGGGATCAGCCCAGATACCTGCTAGCACCTGCGTTTTGCTCCTCTGCCCAGCCCAGCCCAGCCCACCTAAGTGCAGTATCGATCGATCACTGACACTTACAAAACACTAAGCACACATAACTGCAGCGTTTGCAGAGTCAGGCCTGATCCCTGCGATCGCTAACAGTTTTTCGGTAGCGTTTTGAATCAGTCGCTAACAGTCAGGAGCTTTTTTGCCTGTGAGTCTCACTAGTGTACCCCTAAATTTAGAGCCCAAAATGGCAAATCGAAGGTACACTAGTGAAGAGGCCTACACGTTTCTGAGCATGACAGATAGTGAAGAGGAAGTCACTCATCTGTCAAGTTCAGGCTCAGAATACGATCCTGTAGAGGACAGCGGCTCCATGACAGATAGCTCTGACGATGGAGTTGTGGTCCCTGCTAAGGTCAGGCGTACCAGATCCCAAACTTCTTCTTCTGCCCTTGAAGTGCAAGAACCACAGGGCTCTCGTATAGAGCAGAGAAGTACTAGTGCCGCTATTCCTTCTGGTGAACTGGCAAGCACCAGCGGCCTAGTACACCCTGGTCGTACATCCAGCACTGCAGTAACACTTGGTGACGTGGCGAGTCCCATAAGTGCAGTTCAAGCTGGCGAGGTGGCAAGCACAAGTAGTGTCCCGCTGCCACCAAGAAGACGAACACAGGCCCGTCGTGCCCATAGTGCCCTTCCTGCTGCATTCGCCAATCCGAATTGGGAACCCACCACTTCTGCAGCACCCGTACTTCCCCCTTTCACTGGCCAACCCGGAATTCAGTTGCGGTCATATTGGTCCACTGACCCAATTCACCATATGCCAGTGTTCTCTGCCTCCATGACCAGGGCACGATATGAGCAGATTTTGCGGTTCAAGCAGTTCAACGACAATGAACTCTGTCGTCCTCGTGGAGACCCTGGATACGATCGGCTCTACAAAATTCGGCCCCTCGTAAACCACTTAAACCAATGTTTTGCAGACTTGTTTACCCCCCATCAAGTTGTCTGCATTGATGAGTCCCTGATTAAATTTTCTGGCCGCTTGTCATTCAAACAGTACCTTCCCAGCAAGCGTGTCAGATACGGGGTCAAGATGTATAAGCTCTGTGACAGGGCCACAGGCTATACATGTAGATTTATGGTTTACGAGGGCAAAGATAGTCACGTAGAGCCGACAAACTGCCCTGATTACATAGGAAGCGCTGGCAAGATAGTGTGGGACTTGGTGTCACCCTTATTCGGAAAGGGGTACCACTTGTACGTGGACAATTATTACACAAGCGTGCCACTTTTTAGTCACTTGTTTGATCAACAGATTGGAGCATGTGGCACCGTGCCCCAGCGGCTTGTAGATTCCCATCTTAGGCTGGGGGAGAGAGCCTGCTTGCAGTGTAATAATTTGCTCGCTATGAAGTGGATGGACAATAAGAATGTTTTTGTTCTTACCTCCCTTCATGCAGACACGACGACCCAAATTACTACGGCGACTGGTGTTGTGGAGAAACCCCTCTGTGTCCACGAATATAACCAAAATATAGGAGGGGTGGACCTCAACGACCAGTTGTTGGCACCGTACCTAGTTGCCCGTAAGGCCAGACGCTGGTACAAAAAAGTGTCTGTTTATTTATTTCAATTGGCTTTGCTGAATGCTCATGTGCTATACAGAGCTTCAGGACGGACTGGATCCTTCCTTAAATTCCAGGAAGAGATCGTCAGAGCCCTTCTGTTTCCAGACGGTGCTCCATCTTACCTTCCTCAACCAAATGCAGTAAGCCGGCTGCATGAGAGGCATTTTCCTTATGTCTTCCAGAGTACCCCTACCCAACGAGCCCCCCAAAAAAGATGTCGTGTCTGCAGCAAGCGCGGATTTAGGCGTGACACCCGGTATTGTTGTCCCTCCTGTCCTGACAATCCTGGTCTATGCATTGGTGAATGTTTTGAACGCTACCATACACTAGTTGAGTATTAGCGTAGGGTACAGCACTGCACAGACTAGGACACACTTTCACAGGGTCTCCCAAGATGCCATCGCATTTTGAGAGACCCAAACCTGGTACCAGTTAAAAAAGTTAAAGTTACTAAAAAAAAAAAAAATAAAAATACAAAAAAATATAAGATAAAAAACCAAAAATAGTTGTTGTTTTATTGTTCTCTCTCTATTCTCTCTCTATTGTTCTGCATTCTATACTTCAATGTTTTATTGTTATGTTTTTATCATGTTTGCTTTATAGGTATGCAATTTTTTTATACTTTGTTTTTTTATTGTTAACCACTTTTTTGTTTTCAGGTACGCCATTCAGCTGCAGAGCGGATTTATTTATTTTGACAGCAACAGCGTTTGCTCCCACGATACATAAAGCCGTGACTCCAGCGCTGTCGGAGGTGATTTCACCACCACAGTTACATACTTCAGCATATATGCCGAAGCGTGGGGGCAGCAGTGGGTGGAGGAGCAATTTGCTCCTGCCTTTTGCGGGAGGATGCCCCCATGCTTCGGCATATATATATTTTAGGTAGGCACAGGTTGCGTTAAATGTTTTATTTTTTACTATGTTTTTTTGTATTTGCTTTGCAGGTATGGTAAGTATTACTGTTATACTGTAATGTTACAGTACTTTGTTTTTTTGTTAACCATCATTTGCTTAGCAGGTACGCCATTTAGTTGCAGAGCGGATTTATTCATCTTGACAGCAACAGCGTTTGCTCCCACGATATATAAAGCCGCGACTCCAGCGCTGTCGGAGGTGATTTCATCACCACAGTTACATACTTTAGCATATATGCCGAAGTGTGGGGGCAGCAGTTGGTGGAGGAGCAATTTGCTCCTGCCTTTTGCGGGAGGATGCCCCCATGCTTCGGCATATATATACGGTGCATGTATGCCCATCATTAGAACTGGGTGGATGAAGGGAGGTATTCTAATGGTGGGCATACCCACCGATCAATATCTTTTTTTCGTTCAGCCCACAGGCTGCATGAAAAAAAAGTTTACAATATATGCCCAACAAGGACCAGCAACATACTGGTATGTTGCTGGACTTTGAGTGGTTATACCAGAATGATGCCTGCAGGTTTAGGTATCATCTTGGTATCATTCTTTTCAGACAGCGGTCGGCTTTCATGTAAAAGCAATCCTAGTGGCTAATTAGCCTCTAGACTGCTTTTACAAGCAGTGGAAGGGAATGCCCCCACCATCTTCCATGTTTTTCTCTGGCTCTCCTGTCCCAACAGGGAACCTGAGAATGCAGCCGGTGATTCGGCCAGCTGACCATAGAGCTGATCAGAGACCAGAATGGCTCCAAACATCTCTATGGCCTAAGAAATCAGAAGCTACGAGCATTTCATGACTTAGATTTCGCCAGATGTAAACAGCGCCATTGGGAAATTGGGAAAGCATTTTATCACACCGATCTTGGTGTGGTCAGATGCTTTGAGGGCAGAGGAGAGATCTAGGGTCTAATAGACCCCAATTTTTTCAAACAAGAGTACCTGTCACTACCTATTGCTATCATAGGGGATATTTACATTCCCTGAGATAACAATAAAAATGATTAAAAAAAAATAAAAATGAAAGGAACAGTTTAAAAATAAGATAAAAAATCAAAAAAATAATAAAGAAAAAAAAAAAAAGCACCCCTGTCTCCCCCTGCTCTCACACAAAGGCGAACGCAAGCGTCGGTCTGGCGTCAAATGTAATCAGCAATTGCACCATGCATGTGAGGTATCACCGTGGTCAGATCGAGGGCAGTAATTTTAGCAGTAGACCTCCTCTGTAAATCTAAAGTGGTAACCTGTAAAGGCTTTTAAAGGCTTTTAAAAATGTATTTAGTTTGTCGCCACTGCATGTTTGTGCACAATTTTAAAGCATGTCATGTTTGGTATCCATGTACTCGGCCTAAGATCATCTTTTTTATTTCATCAAACATTTGGGCAATATAGTGTGTTTTAGTGCATTAAAATGTAAAAAAGTGTGTTTTTTCCCCAAAAAATGCATTTGAAAAATCGCTGCGCAAATACTGTGTGAGAAAAAAAAATGAAACACCCACCATTTTAATCTGTAGGGCATTTGCTTTAAAAAAACATACAATGTTTGGGGGTTCAAAGTAATTTTATTGCAAAAAAAAATAATTTTTTCATGTAAACAAAAAGTGTCAGAAAGGGCTTTGTCTTCAAGTGGTTAGAAGAGTGGGTGATGTGTGACATAAGCTTCTAAATGTTGTGCATAAAATGCCAGGACAGTTCAAAACCCCCCTCAAATGACCCCATTTTGGAAAGTAGACACCCCAAGCTATTTGCTGAGAGGCATGTCGAGTCCATGGAATATTTTATATTGTGACACAAGTTGCGGCAAAAAGACAAATTTTTTTTTTTTTTATGCACAAAGTTGTCACTAAATGATATATCGCTCAAACGTGCCATGGGAATATGTGAAATTACACCCCAAAATAAATTCTGTTGCTTCTCCTGAGTACGGGGATACCACATGTGTGAGACTTTTTGGGAGCCTAGCCGCGTACGGGACCCCGAAAACCAAGCACCGCCTTCAGGCTTTCTAAGGGCGTCAATTTTTGATTTCACTCTTCACTGCCTATCACAGTTTCGGAGGCCATGGAATGCCCAGATGGCACAAACCCCCCCCAAATGACCCCATTTTGGAAAATAGACACCCAAAGCTATTTGCTGAGAGGTATAGTGAGTATTTTGCAGACCTCACTTTTTGTCACAAACTTTTGAAAATTGAAAAAAGAAAAAAAAAATACATTTTTCTTGTCTTTCTTCATTTTCAAAAACAAATGAGAGCTGCAAAATACTCACCATGCCTCTCAGCAAATAGCTTGGGGTGTCTACTTTCCAAAATGGGGTCATTTTTGGGGGTTTTGTGCTATCTTGGCATTTTATGGCCTTCGAAACTGCGATAGGTAGTGAGGAGTGAAATCAAAAAATTACGCCCTTAGAAATCCTGAAGGCGGTGATTGGATTTCGGGGCCCCGTATGAAGCTAGGCTCCCAAAAAGTCCCACACATGTGGTATCCCCGTTCTCAGGAGAATCACCAGAATGTATTTTGGGGTGCAATTCCACATATGCCCATGGCCTGTGTGAGCAATATATCATTTAGTGACAACTTTGTGCAAAAAAAAAAAAAATTGTCACTTTCCCTCAACTTGTGTCAAAAAATAAAATATTCCATGGACTCAACATGCCTCTCAGCAAATAGCTTGGGGTGTCTACTTTCCAAAATGGGGTCATTTGGGGGGGTTTGTGCCATCTTGGCATTTTATGGCCTTCAAAACTGTGATAGGTAGTGAGGAGTGAAATCAAAAATGTATGCCCTTAGAAAACCTGAAGGCGGTGCTTGGTTTTCGGGGCCCCGTACGCGGCTAGGCTCCTAAAAAGTCCCACACATGTGGTATCCCCATACTCAGGAGAAGCAGCTAAATGTATTTTGGGGTGCAATTCCACATATGCCCATGGCCTGTGTGAGCAATATATCATTTAGTGACAACTTTTTGTAAATTTTTTTTTTTTTTTGTCATTATTCAATCACTTGGGACAAAAAAAATAAATATTCAATGGGCTCAACATGCCTCTCAGCAATTTCCTTGGGGTGTCTACTTTCCAAAATGGGGTCATTTGGGGGGGTTTGTACTGCCCTGCCATTTTAGTACCTCAAGAAATGACATAGGCAGTCATAAACTAAAAGCTGTGTAAATTCCAGAAAATGTACCCTAGTTTGTAGACGCTATAACTTTTGCACAAACGAATAAATATACGCTTATTGACATTTTTTTATCAAAGACATGTGGCCGAATACATTTTGGCCTAAATGTATGACTAAAATTGAGTTTATAGGATTTTTTTTATAACAAAAAGTGGAAAATATCATTTTTTTTCAAAATTTTCGGTCTTTTTCCATTTATAGCGCAAAAAATAAAAATGGCAGAGGTGATCAAATACCATCAAAAGAAAGCTCTTTTTGTGGGAAGAAAAGGACACAAATTTCGTTTGTGTACAGCATTGCATGACCGCGCAATTAGCAGTTAAAGCGACGCAGTGCCAAATTGTAAAAAGTGCTCTGGTCAGGAAGGGGGTAAATTCTTCCGGGGCTGAAGTGGTTAAGTGACTACATGATGTGAATATAGGGCAGGAGACCATGCTGGGGAGGTAAGTGAAGGCAAATATAAATGAAGGACAAAAAAAACATAAAATTCCAGCTGGAGTTTTGACCCCTTATACACAAGTTGAGATTTGTTGCGTGTGGCTACAATGAGTGCTTTCTTGCTTTCAAAGAAATGGAACCTCACTATGACATCTCTGGGTCTAGCTCCAGCCAGAGGTTTGGGGCCAAGAGAACTGTGTGCCCTATCTAGGCACCAGTCAATGTCCACCACCGAAGGGGCCAAGGTGTTGAAGAGACCCAGAAGATAAACACATAAATCAGGGCCTCCCACAGTTTCAGGAATACCTCTGAAGCATAAGTTCTTCCTCCTTTCTCTATTTTCCAAGTCCTCCTGCTGTAATTGTAGTTGGGAGATTGAAAGGTGTAGGTTATGGTTATCTTCTTCAATTGCCTGTACATAGTTTACCATTTCGTCAAATTTGTTTTCAAGGGTATCTGTACATTCTCCAATTTGGTCTATTTCACCTCTCAGTTCTGCAGCTTGCTTGCTCACCTCTGTTGAGACGTTGTTCGTTATTTGTTGAAGTAAAAGCTGAATCTTAGCATCTAACTTGGCATCTAATATATCTGGGGTGAGGATCTCATGGAGAGAGGGTGAAGCAGGTTCTGAGCCATGAGTGATAATGGGTGAAGTGTTCGTAGCATTCTCCGTTCTCGTGGAAGTATCCATGGCCGCATGAGGGTCTGAGGAATAGTACAGCAGTTTATAATTTTGTTGTGGCCAACTTTACCCATGAGATGATCAGGGAGTATGATTGATGGTCACGCTTACCTCCAAAGCTATAAGTGATTAAGAAAGCATGATGGAGGTCTCGGGGAGCAGACGGGATTCCAAGCTCACTTAAGTGGCATATTTGGTGAAGTGGCTTTCATGCATGTAATTACATCTGCCTGTTGTAATGTTAAGCAATTGAAAAGTGGTGAAAGGGGGTAACAAATCCCAGTAATGTACCCCATTCAGTGAATGTAAGCTTGGATCACAGGCCAGGTGTAGCTGGAGTCCCAAGATGGCCGCCGACTTCCATGTGTAGGCCACGACCGCTGCGTAGCGCCCACCTCGCTTAGGCCCAGGAATCTCCCACTAAAGTCTATTGGCATGGTAATGAGTAGTACCCGATACTGACTATGTGGGGGAAGGGGCAGATGGCCCCTTACTCACTGTGGCCAAAGGAGGAGGAGGATGAGCCGGAACAGTAGGCTGGAGGCTTTAGAATGGTGGCCGGTGGCGCGATGTTGTAGAGCATGGCCAGGGAATCATTAGGCGTCCTACCTCCGCTGAAGGTCCGTGTACTATCCCTCGGGGATGAGTAGTCAGCGGGCAGGAATGAGACGTTCGCTGAGCCCCCGGATCACAGTGAACAGGAGAGAGGGGGGCCCGCAGGCCTCAAGATGGTGGCGGGCCTCGGGTGCAGGAATCAGAAAGCTAGGCTGTGATACACATCACCGGGCAGATCCACAGCTGTGGTTGAAGGGAACAATGTCCTGAAAGCTATGGCGAAGGTTTGGGTGTTCACCAGGGTGGAACAAAGGGAGGATGGTGATGGATGATTGCTGGATGTGCGGAGCTCAGCACAAACACATCTTCCCTGCTGTGCGTCCGGACACGCTCTCTCCCAAATCAATTTTTAACCCTACGGACTAAGACTGGGCTGCCATTAAAGTTCATGTGTGTGTAAAGGCAGGCATCCCAATACTTTTGACTAGATAGTGTATCTAGCAAGATTTACAATGGTGGTGGAACCCTGCTACACATAAATACTACATTTAGACATAGTTTTAGGACCTGGGAGATGAGACAACTTCTCTACATGAAGCGGCATGTTTAGGATTCAAACCCAGACACTCAGGGATGCTAAGCAGAAGTTCTAGCCTCTAAGCCACAGAGCTGCCATATGTCAGCACCTCCTACACATAAATACACATAAATACTGCATTTCTTTGGACATACAGGTGATGAAATAACATTACTCAAGAGTTATTCTTCTTGATTTATTCTGTGATATTTGCTGGTTCTTTGTGGGTCAGTGTAGAATAGTGACATTACCCTCAAATTTTTGGGAATTACATTTTGATTTCTGATGTTGGTGCACATATTACATTTTTTGGGCTCAAATTATGATTATTTGGAATTAATAAATAGCACAAACAATTGTGACACATTTTAAATTTGCATCAGTAATAGTATTGCCTGTGTGAGTTTGGGAAAAGATTGTTGTATGATGGAGAGTAACAAGTGAAAGTGACAAAGAAAAATATATTTTACCAAAACATCAAAACATTCCACATTCTAGCATTCTTAAAAACAAAGTATTTGAAGTAGAAGCAACAATGTTGCAAAGGAAAATGTATTTCAGAGAAAGATACATTTCATCTCAACATTAAAAAGATTTATTTGTGAAAGTTACAATTGTTCCATTAGAATCAATGGCTAAAACTTGCAATGGACAATAAAAGCGCCGATTTTCACTTTCAAAAAATGCTCTTTAACACAGCACTCATTTTGGTATTTACTATAGTGCCCTGTAAAAAAGACACTTGAGCTAAAATGAGAGCTATTTGCAGGTCTGAGCATGTTCAGTTGTGTTGGCACCTAGTTGTACAAAAACAGGGAATTTATCTCTTCTCTGGCTTTTAAAGATATTTCAGTGTAGAAATAAGTTTTTCACACAGTTTAAAAGCAGATTATCTTTAAGTAATATACCGCATATTTCAGTACTGTTGTCAGGAAAGGGTCCATCCGCTGGTAAGATATATCATTTGGCATGCAGTACTGGGTCCACCAGCAGGTGTCTCCTGGCAGTGTTGAACTGTCAGGAGAATATTTCCCTGCTGGTGTCATTTCATCTTTTGGCCGCAGTACTGATGTCCACCAGCGGATGGATCCTGGCAGTATGGAGCACACAACACTTCCTGCGCTCAGGTGTGACTTGAAGCCAATTAGAGTCAGCCCTATTAATACCCGGCAAGCCCTCACATGCTCGCCTTGGTATCTTTCTCCCTGTGCCTTGCTGCCTGTATTCCGATTGTGAACCTGTTCTGTCCCGCTCTGCTCTGCTCTGCTCTGATCCGATCCCTATCCCAGGCCCATCCTGTTCTTGTCCCTCCTGATTCCCCTGGATCCCTACCCTGCAGCTTTACCATCCTTCCTCTCCCCTTCCTGCTGGTTTCCCGTCCTTACCCATCTGCTGACTTCCCTGTGTATGACCTTGGCCTGGCTTGTTTACGATTACGGTATCTCCATTTACTTGTATATATTGTTGTTTGTAGTGGGTTTGTTGTGTTGGTTTTGAACTGTTTATATTCCTTTTATTTATCACTTGTTTAATAAACACCATTATTTCACTTACATGTGTTTCTGGTCTCCTCTGTGCAGTCCACACAGTCTGGTCAATTAGATTTCCCTGACAGTATACCAAGGCCATCCCTGACCAGACGTGGCTACATTGAGGAAACCATCCTGGTTATCAGGTCTGCTAATATGGATTTCAATTAAATCATTTATTATTCTCTGCTAGCAGAAGAGGATAATGAATATTGTCGCCAGATTTTAAAGGGGTGGACTAGTGACCAGCTGATGGAAACTATCCGATCAGCTCATTCCCTAGTGGATCAGGGGTATATGTCTTTTGAAGATGTTCAGCCCCTGATCCAGATATGTGCAAAACCAGCCCTGTCATGCATTCCCGAGGGAAGTGATGATTTTTCGCCCCCCTTTAATTATGGCCAAGTTGAATCCCTGGTTTGGTTGTTAGAGGATGATCCAGCCTATTTTATGGAACATTATTCCTCCTGTTCACGGCAAGTGTTGTCTAATTGCATCCAGTCGGTGCAATCCTTGATTAGTCAGGCTGTGTGTGAATCAGCGTTTGTTCAACCTGTGCTGCAGGCATGGTCAGATCTCCTGTCTTTAGCTAAGCCACAATATTCCAGCCCTGCCATTAATCATCTGTCTTCCCAAAAATGTATCTCCACGTCGCCTATGGCAACCTCAGCTACAGCCCAGTTTGCTCAACCTCCTACCAAATACTACTACCCAGTCTCCAAGTGTAGCACCTATCCCGCCTTCAATCCACCTGTCTCTTCTCCTCCACCTGTAACAGTCCCACAAAACCCCTCTCTAGCTACAGTTCCTTGGTCTTCCTTCGATCCAGCTACTTTTTTTTCTTTCAACTCTGCACCTACATACAAAACTGCACGGGCTAAACCAAAAAAGAAACAAAAATTCTTTCCTACCCACACGATCCTGCCAGTAACCCAACTTGCTTCCACACCAACTAACCCACCTGATTCTGTCAAACCTCTGCCTGCTACCCAGCCTGACAGTCCAGTGCCTGCTACCGAGCCTGATGCGCCAGTGTCTTCTACTCAACCTGTTGTGCCAATGCCTGTGCCCGCTGTCCAGTTTGAGGTCCCAGTGCCTGCTGCTCAGCCTGACATCTCAGTGCCCATGTTCCAGTCTGACGCTTCAGTGACTACTGTCCAGTCCGATGTACCTATTGATCAGCCTGGTATGCCAGCACTTGCTGTTTTGCCCGATGTGCCAGTGCCCATGCCTGCTGCCCAGCTTGAAGTGCCCATGCCTGCTGCCCAGCTTGAAGTGCCCATGCCTGCTGCCCAGCTTGAAGTGCCCATGCCTGCTGCCCAGCTCGATGACCCGGAGCCTGCTGCCCAGCTCGATGACCCAGAGCCTGCTGCCCAGCTCGATGACCCGGAGCCTGCTGCCCAGCTCGATGACCCGGAGCCTGCTGCCCAGCTCGATGACCCGGAGCCTGCTGCCCAGCTCGGCTTGTTCCTGTCTGCTGCTCAGCTCGACTTGTTCCTGTTTGCTGCCCAGCTCGGCTTGTTCCTGTTTGCTGCCCAGCCCGGCTTGTTCCTGTCTGCTGCCCAGCTCAAGTTGTCCCTGTCTGCTGCCCAGCTCAAGTTGTCCCTGTCTGCTGCCCAGCTCAAGTTGTTCCTGTCTGCTGCCCAGCTCAAGTTGTTCCTGTCTGCTGCCCAGCCCAAGTTGTTCCTGTCTGCTGCCCAGCCCAAGTTGTTCCTGTCTGCTGCCCAGCCCAAGTTGTTCCTGTCTGCTGCCCAGCCCAAGTTTTTCCTGTCTGCTGCCCAGCCCAAGTTGTTCCTGTCTGCTGCCCAGCCCAAGTTGTTCCTGTCTGCTGCCCAGCCCAAGTTGTTCCTGTCTGCTGCCCAGCCCAAGTTGTTCCTGTCTGCTGCCCAGCCCAAGTTGTTCCTGGCTGCTGCCCAGCCCAAGTTGTTCCTGGCTGCTGCCCAGCCCAAGTTGTTCCTGTCTGCTGCCCAGCCCAAGTTGTTCCTGTCTGCTGCCCAGCCCAAGTTGTTCCTGTCTGCTGCCCAGCCCAAGTTGTTCCTGTCTTCTGCCCAGCCCAAGTTGTTCCTGTCTGCTGCTCAGCTCAAGTTGTTCCTGTGTGCTGCTCAGCTCAAGTTGTTCCTGTCTGCTGCCCAGCTCAAGTTGTTCCTGTCTGCTACCCAGCTCAAGTTGTTCCTGTCTGCTGCCCAGCTCAATGACTCTGACATGCCAGCCGTCTGCCCGGATGTGCCTGATGACCAGCCTGAAATGCCTTCCTCCACCATTCTGCCTGATGCCATAGACCATGGACAATTAAGACCAGTTGGAGTGTCCGGAGGCCGCTCCTTTAGGGAGGGGTACTGTCAGGAAAGGGTCCATCCACTGGTAAGATATATCATTTGGCATGCAGTACTGGGGTCCACCAGCAGGTGTCTCCTGGCAGTGTTGAACTGTCAGGAGAATATTTCCCTGCTGGTGTCATTTCATCTTTTGGCCGCAGTACTGATGTCCACCAGCGGATGGATCCTGGCAGTATGGAGCAGACAACACTTCCTGCGCTCAGGTGTGACTTGAAGCCAATTAGAGTCAGCCCTATTAATACCCGGCAAGCCCTCACATGCTCGCCTTGGTATCTTTCTCCCTGTGCCTTGCTGCCTGTATTCCGATTGTGAACCTGTTCTGTCCCGCTCTGCTCTGCTCTGATCCGATCCGATCCCTATCCCAGGCCCATCCTGTTCTTGTCCCTCCTGATTCCCCTGGATCCCTACCCTGCAGCTTTACCATCCTTCCTCTCCCCTTCCTGCTGGTTTCCCGTCCTTACCCATCTGCTGACTTCCCTGTGTATGACCTTGGCCTGGCTTGTTTACGATTACGGTATCTCCATTTACTTGTATATATTGTTGTTTGTAGTGGATTTGTTGTGTTGGTTTTGCACTGTTTATATTCCTTTTATTTATCACTTGTTTAATAAACACCATTATTTCACTTACATGTGTTTCTGGTCTCCTCTGTGCAATCCACACAGTCTGGTCAATTAGATTTCCCTGACAACTGTTTAGGCAATTATATCATGTTCTAAACAATATTTCCATGTGCAATTCTCCAGGTTTTGGCAGAGTAAGCATTTGGGCGCTATTTGGTTTCAGGGAACTATAGTAAATTCAATTTTGGGAGTATTTTTTTACCAGCGCTATAGTGAATACCGTTTTAGCCGTTTTAGCACTAATTTACGGTAATTAGCGGTAATTAGCACTGCAGCGCTATAGTAAATGACCCCCTAACTGTCTAATAGCACTGAACAGAGCCCTGTTCTATCTCTCTCCATGCCGCTATCACACTACAAATGACCGCTATAGAAAGATTACTTTTATAGTGTGTGACGGGATTAAGAGCAATGAGCCATGATTGGATACAGTCATCATGACATAGTCTAATCATGGCTCTGACAGTGCTCTGTGCCCTGATTGGACAAAGCTTTCATTGCTTCAGCCAATCAGGGCTTTCAATCGATTGTTTGGAGAACTTCCAAACAGCCAATGTTTGGCCCAAACTCATGCTCGGGCCTACACTGACTTACTTGATTCCTACACTGACCTACCTGACCATTACACTGACCTACTTGCTTCCTACTCTGATCTACTTGATTCCTACGCTAATCTACCTGACTACTACACCGACCTACCTGATTCCTACACTGATCTACCTGACTACTACAACGACCTACCTGACTCCTATACTGATCTACCTGAGTATTACACTGACCTACCTGACCACTACACTGGCCTGATTACTACATTGATCTACTTGAATATTACACTGACCTACCCGATTCCTACGTTTATCTACCTGACTACTAAACTAACCCAGCTGATACCTACACTGACTAACCGGATTCATACACTGACTAACCTGATTCCGACACTCACCTACCTGATTCCTACACTCACCTACCTGATTCCCACACTGATCTACCTGACTACTACACTCACCTACCTGATTCCTACACTGATCTATCTGACTACTACACTGATCTACCTGATTCCTACACTGACCTACCTGATTTCTACACTGATCTACCTAACTACTACACTGACCTACCTGTTTCGTACCCTGATCTACCTGGCTACTACACTGACATTTCTGACTACTAAACTGATCTACCTGATTCCTACACTGACCTACCTGACTATTAAGCTCCTTCAAACTCTGGAAAGTTCTGTACATCTGCTGTGAATTGATCTCCAGCTCTCAGTACAGCCCTGCACTACTCATAGTCCCCCCACACACAGTATGATGTAGATCAGTGGCTCCTCCTCACCTCTCCATGGCCTCCATTAACCTGCTGATCAGGGCTTGCCTCAGCACTGGACAGTGCTGTTTTGTCGTCCCGCCACCCAGCAGCTCCCTGGTAGCCCCGGTCAGGAGGACCACCAACACCCGCCATACTTCCACCATCTGCCCTGAGCACCACACCTCCCCTCAGCCACCCCCATTCCTGCACACACAGGCTCCTTTGGAGGAATCCCAGGGAACAGGCCTCACCAGGGGGGTACTGAAACTGTGGACTGTAAGGGTCCTGAGGATAGGCCACACTGAAGGATTATTAAAATAAGCTGAACTGGGGGTCCCGGGGAGGGGGGATAATAAGCTGCTGCAGAGGAACACCTGGAATAGACCTCACTGGAAGTGTTGGGGGAGGTAATAGGCCTTAGTAGAGAAATGCCCAGGATAGCTGCAAGACTTCAGTCTGGGGGAGGCTCCCAGCACACTCAGGATGATGCAGGAATAATTTTCTCTGTTCCCCTAAATGTTGTGCCCAGGGTGACTGCACCAGCTTCTTCCCCCACACTACACCACTGGTGATCTGATATGGTCTCTCTATTTGGAGGGGCAATATTCAAGAACCACCTAGAGATGTGAAGGATCACAGATATAAAAAATAAATTAAGTAGAAATGGGGAGACACCGTTTGTATTTAAATTCAGCTTCCTCCCCAGCAAGCTCACATGAAAACAGTAAATAAAAGAGTAACACAGTTGTGACCTCTAGACATGTGCACACTAAAATATTTTGTTTCTGAATTTCATTTTCGTACAAAAAATAAATGTATTTAGTTACTCCCGATATTCGTTTTTATTAATTTTGTTTTTCGTTAAAAATTGCATTCACCTGAAAATCCAAATTAATTACGGTCGAATCTGTCATTGAAGGCTTATAGTTTCTGTCGAATGTTTCGCTGCTTTGTCGAATCTTCGTTGTTCATGTTGAATGTATATAGTTCAAACAGAAAATGGACTGGTGATAGTGATCACTGATCAGACAGGTAACAAGATAGGGTATATAGAAGCTATATAGAATCTCAATCTATAATATAGAATCTATAATAATAACACAACGCGGGCAGCCTCTGAGACTATCACAACACTAGCAACACTAGTATCACTATCAAGTTCACAACACTAACACAATAGCTGCAGATTATTATGAAAAAGTTAAGTTGAACTGCAGCTTGCTTCACTATTGTTCTGTTGCTGTGCTTATGCTTAATTGCTAAATAATTCAGGTTCTCTGACAAACGGACCAGCTAAGATTGACTGTCTTCTGAAATTATTCAGCGTGTGTGTCTCTCTCTGCTAGCAATCGTAAGTGAAAGCAAGTTGGCTGTACGCGTGTACTTAGTTTTAGCTATTTTACTGCTCCTCCCCTTTCGTTACAATCAGCCAATAACATTCATCATTATCATTATTTTTATTTTAATTCCCCCACCCAATTCCAGCAGCGATCTTTTCTCTCTATGTCGAATCTTTTCTCTCTATGTCGAATCTTTTCTCTCTATGTAGAATAATCTTGGACTGATAGAGCTAAGGTTAGGCACATTCAACCACAGGTTCGATGGGCACAGATTGTTATTGCCAGCATCATGTCGAATCTCCTATCTATATCGAACTGTTGTCACAACGAAAATGTAAATAAAGCATTTGTTTATGTCAGATCTTTAATTTTTCAGATTCTGCACTTTCGTTATCGTTTGTTAAAACGATAAAGAAAATACCTGAAATTTGGATGAAAATGCATTCAGACGAAAACTAATGCACATGTCTAGTGACCTCACCAAACCGAACTTCAAATCTCCTAGCAGTCTGAGACTGTTGTGTTTTAGATCATCTCATCCCACAGGTATACAATGATCAGATAACAGAACAAAACTGTCTAGGCCCAGTCAGATACCCAGAAGTTCACTGCTTTTTTCAGGAGGAATTTCAGACAAATTGTACATTTTCAGGGAACTGTTTGCTTAGGTGCACTCTAGAAGCCTTAGATTTGCCGTTAAGACACCAATAGTGAAAAGACATTCTGTCTAGATTCTCTAGATTCACTGAACCTGATTTACTAAAGCGTATGCACATGCACAGGTGCATTAATTGCATGCAGAAAAGCAAACTGTCTACTCAAAATATTTGCAATGTGTTTGCTACATAGACACAAGTGGATTGGCTTGCATGCACATACAGTTAATTTAATAATAAGTGTGGTTTGTCATAGAGTGCTAGCTGTAGCATCCAAAGGTACTTTAGCTAATCCGTGGGGTTACTAAACTAAAATACATATTGGTATTTATCCCTGGTAATCTGTTGAACTTACTGGCTTTTTTTAAAAAAAAATGTTTATTGGGTTTTTTACATTATATTAGTGCATGATAAATAAACTGTGTAACATTATTATAACATCAGGATGAAGTAACAGAATAACATAACACTTAGTGCCTTTAGGAGTGGAAGCAACGTTTGGAATATTAAGATAGTAACCTCATATATTGATCTAGTCAGAGCAGTGGCAGTGGGTGAAGTCGACAAGTGAGGGTATGAAAGAATCACGAATGTCAAGGAGCTTCAAAAATTTGTTTCCGTAGTTCAGGGCGGAAAAAATGCAGAGGGGTCAGACAGATTGGATAATTTAAGGTTGCCTCAGGAATTTGTTAGGTCTCGTTTGAGATACCAATCCGTGTAAAGAAATGGTTGCATGAGTTTTTGTAGATCTTCTTGGGAGAACGTATGTTGCAGGAAATTCCTCCTGAAAAATCGTGTGGTGGGGTGAAAGTTCAATACAATGGTGTCTAACCTTTCCAGATAAAAGAGCGACAAGAGGGCTTTTTTCATAGCTGATAAATTTGGCAGTATTGGCTTGATCCAGTGTGACATGATAGTCCTGCAGGCCATGAGGAGGCAGATATGCGTCCAGTGGGAGATGTGAGGCAGGCTCTTTGCTGGTGGTGTGGATAAGGGTGGTTCACAACCAAACAGACATATAAGGTAATGTCTTGGGATCCACATTTTAGTGATCTTGTACATAAAGTTCAGTACAGAGTCCCAATATGTCATAATGTTTTGGATTCAGAACAAAAGTCTGATATTATTATATCTACCCCTGATCAGATTGAATATTAAAGCATGCATGCTCTGAAGTGATTAAGCTGACTCTCAGTTCAGAATAAAAAACTACTGTTTAATATTTTCGCTTCTCAAGATTTATATACAATTCCATTAAAGATTGAGATACGTCAACAAGACTGGCGCGTACAAACCACAAATATAAAAATACATATAGTGATAAAACATTGGTTTTAGCTTGGTGCTAATTTAAGGAAGTAGTTTTGTTCTTGCAGCATTTCTGCAGCATTTCTTGCTTATTTTAATCCACTGGTGTTATGTTGTTATATTCTGAAAGCATTCTCGGAAACAGGCGCAAACTTTTTGTTAACTCTTTAGTTCCATAGCAGCAAGGGAAAGGGTGAGCTTTGCAGAAAAATCTGAATATGTCTTAAGACTTATTAAGTGTAGAACAGCTTTTTCTACACACTTCTTAAAGCAGGGAAGAACGCAGCAGACCATGACAGCTAGGGTCACTAGAATTATCAGAATGGCTATTCTGATCTGTGTTAAAATTCCCTGCCATCCCCCTTGATCCAGGTGAAGTACTGGTCCCAGGGGTTGGAGAGCCCTGAATTCTTCTTTAATTCTTTGGACAAATCCTCAAGTTTCTGGATGGCTAAAGTCACTTTACCATTTGGGCCTGTGTTATCTGGGATATAATTACAGCATGTACTTGTTTTAGGTAACATCTTACACACACCCCCCTTTTCAGCTAGGACCATATCTATGGCCACACGGTTTTGGAAAGTCATATGCGAAGCGGCTTCTAGTTGTTTGGCTAAACCTTGGAGTGCATCTCTAGTGTAATTGACAAACCTTTGTTGGTTGTAGTAGATGTAATTTTTCCAGTCTACATTCTTGTTTACAGTGATGATGGGGATCAGAGACTCAAACCCTGCTGCTACTTAGTCTCTTGCTTTGAACTCATCTGGGACCCCTCTAGGGACCCCTATGGTGTCTATGTATACATGAGGGTCAAAGCTCCCTGCTGGGGGACTCCTACACCTCCTGTTAGGCCTGGGTGTGTTGTTTGTATTTGGCTTTGGGTTCTCCGAGAGAATATGTAGAGTCATTATGGCCTTGGCCAGTGCACATTCTCCTGTCCACTGTCCTGTCAACCTGCATCTAATTGTCATGTCTCCGCAGATCCAGTACATGTCTCCTAAAGACTGGACTTGATTTTACTCCAGATCTGCTGACACCTCACTTTAAGATCCACAGTAACCCTTAGTGAAATTCCCAAGAGGTTTCCCCACTTCCTGATACAGTCCATAGCATGTGTAATTGCCAGGATATATGGTGATACCTTCTCCTGGCTTGGGGGTCTTGGTGACTATGGGATATTTCTTCTTCCAATGTTCACACAGGGAGTGGTCAATGGTTTCATTGGTAAATAGGCTGAGGAAACATGTCTCATGTTCGGGGGATATGTTCAGGGGTACCGTTCCTAAATGTGGTCTAGCCCCCCACACAATAGCAATTGGTCTTATTGTGTTTCCCTGCACTGTACCTCATCCACTGGAGCCACAAGTTGACATCTGAGAACCTGGTTTCTGCAGCCATAGTATACTCAAAAGTAGGGTCTGCTATGGCCACCGTGTCCTTTAATGTCTGTATATGGAGCCTCAGGGGGTTTGAGCTAGATGTGGATTGGGGAACTCCCCACTCTGGGTTATTGAACATATCTTTCAGTTGGAAAGGCTTTCTAAAACCGGGATACCCACTTCCCCAACATAGGCTCAGAACATAGGTCCCACTGTCTCCTGGGCTAGGATTCTCAATGGTCAGCCTGAACTCTTTGGTGTAATACTGATCTGTATGCTTGTTGATTGTCATTCTATCTAAGAGTGACTTCCCATTTTTATCTTTTCTATTTTGGGCGTTTTCAGATTTGTACCCCCAGTGTTCCAACCCACTGCTCCCCAGAAATCACAGTTGTTACCCCAATAGGAAACAGTAACGCATACAGACACAGTCATGGGCCTTACTGCTTCATCCCAGGACCGGATCTTGTACATAGTACCTGGAATCTGTTCATAAGAGGATATAAAAGTGGCAACATGTGTATTGGATGAGTTATACCAGAATTGGGTTATACCATCTTTTTGTTTGATGGCTACCTCTTGTGCCTGAGCAATGATTATAATGAAAAGGATATACAGAATCATTTGGTCCCCTCGGCCTTTTCCTCAGGTACAGGGACTTTCTTGCAGTGGGAGGCGTGTATCGACGTGTTCTTCCCGGCCACCTTGACTGATGTGGCAGTTGTTAGGAGAACCTGGAAAGGACCATCATATCTGGGTTCAAGAGTGTGTTTTCTCACAAAATTCTTTACCAGGACCCAATTGCCGGGAACCAGCTTGTGTGTTCCTGTGAAAAAATTATTAGCCCCCGCGCTTATGATGAAAATGAAAAATGAGGAGCTGCAGGCTCTATCAATAAATTCACCCTAAGGTGAGGTTAGAAGAAATGTGAAAAAGAGGGGATAGGTATGGCGCTGCTCTTATTAAGAGGTGACCTACAACCTCTAAATACTTGGGGGGGGGGTGTGTCACTGTTGCATTTAGTGCAAAAAGTGACAATAAAAGTGCAGAAAATAAATATTTGTATATTCACAAAAATCCACAAAAAAAAAATCCTACTGTGTAAACTACCTAACTGCTTATATATAATGCATATTGTTATGTTCAAACGAAAACACAATCCTGTGCAAAACCTGCAATTCAAAGTGACATTTCTGTGCAAAAAAATCCAACATATATGACTGGTGTATATTGTTGCTGTGAAACTGGGTTCAGAAATATGCATATACCGTGCTTAAACCCTGGTATATAAAAAGATCAAGAAGTGCACTCACCGCTATTATTCACCCCACAAGGAGGTATTTCACCTTCACAGTATGAGCAACTGTGCAGCCTGTGGAGTGGGAGGAAACTTCCTGACCTGTGTTCTCCAAGTGCCTCCTTGTCTGCGATGTAAGTGATCTCCTCACTGTTAACCTCTTAGATGTTGCCCACATGTAGAGAGGAAAGAGACTCCATAGTGTGATACCGTACAAATATCCAAACATTTATTAATAATACTGATGGGTACTCACATTTATTAAAAATCATTAAAAGCGAAAACAGTATTTAAAAACAGGAAACTGGAGCGATCTGCGCTCCATGGCTCGAAACCGGAAGTGATGCAATGACGCTGTATAGTCCCGCACACGCGTTTCATCTATGGGACATCATCTGGAGTGGTGCCATCCTGCTACACCATCCATTTTTTATATGGTATGAGGTGTGTCCTAAATTGATGGCCATGTGACCGCGGCCATTTTTGGTTAGTCCAGGCTTTAGCATGGTGGATGCTATTGCTAGTAGTGTGATTTAAAATGCCAATAGATAACACTACTCCGCAACATGACAAGGGATAATTTGAAAAGGACTACTTAACTCCAAGTTGTAATGGACACACCGCATAATACCAAAATACATATCATAATACACAATATTACAAATTAAAATTAAGTTGATAAGAAATATAATTGCATTATGGTATTGTGCTGGACTAGAGGTGAAAAAATGATGTTAGAGGATGTATAGTGACATCTGAAGGTGAACATAATAGTAAAGAGGGTATTATTGCGATAAAAAATTCAAAAAATTCAAAAAAATTAAAAAAATCGCAGCGAGTCGCATAAAGTCGCAAGTTGCTAGAAAATTGCTAAAAATTGCTAAAAAGTATATAAAGTGCATTTATACATGCCTTCATCATTAAAAAATGCAAAAAAGGCAAAAGAAGGCAGAAAATCGCAGCAAGTCGCATAAAGTCACAAAATTAAAAAAGTTACTAAAATGCTAAAAATTGCTGAAAAAAGGTTGTAAAGTGCATTTATACATACAAAAATGCCTTCATCATTCAAAAATAGCCTTCATCATACAAAAATAGTGCAATTGTGCTATACTAGTGGCATCTTAGATTAAAGGATTAGATTAAATTTGGAGGATACAACACACAGGGACATCAGAGGACCGACTACCCAGAACAGAGAGAAGTCAACTGGGATTACGGAAGACCCCATCAGGGGGACAGACAAGAAGCCCCCCAGAGACACCAAAGATGGGAAAGAGAAAGCGGACTAGAGGTAAACGAGGGGGGACAAAGAAAAAGAAGGCGAGGATACTAGGGAACGGTATTTTTAATCTAACTGTTATCAATTTTAATGAGGAAGAAATGCAGGTATTAAACCTGGGTCTGAAATTCGCTCCAGATAAAGATCTAGACAAGTTCGAAGTGTATATTGACCTGCAGAAATTTATTAGGAAACTAAACATAAAAAAGTTTTTTGCATCAAAACAAATCTCTCAAAGAAAAATAGTTGATACAGAGTTTAAACATACCCAATTAAGGAATAATTCCATTTTTAATCCCAAATCTAAAAATAATGAAAGTTTGGAAGTTTTTTAAAAAATGGGGGAGAAAGATGTAAAAAATTTAAAGGTGAAGAAATTCAGAAAAGAGAAAATATGGAAAACAATAAAGGAAATAGAGAAAAAGAAGGAAGTAATCATCCACCCGGCTGATAAAGGAGGGGGGTTGGTTATCATTAGACTATGAAGAAGAGATGAAAAAGTTGCTAAGTGCCACGGATATGTACAAAAAACTCAAGGGCAACCCGAAAGGGAAATATGAGAAGAAACTGAAAGCATTTGTACAAAAAGGAAAAGATAAGGGGATTCTATCCAAGAAAGAAGTGAAATTTCTAGTTCCGGAAGCGGCTAAAACCCCAATTATTTATTATGTCCCTAAGATTCATAAAAACCAAGAAAAACCACTGGGCAGACCCATAATAAGTGGCATAGACTCCCTATTCTCCAGGCTAGGGGAATACTTAGACACTTTTCTACAGCCACTTGTACCAGAGGGTAAATCCTATCTGAAGGATAGCAAACAACTAATCCTGGAGTTGAAAAACATGGAGATAACAGATGAGGATTTTTTAGTAACAATCGATGTCAACTCACTCTATACCAACATTATACAAGAGGATGGTACTAGCAGTGTAGAATGGGCTCTGCAGACCCAAACACAGCTAAAACAAGCACAGATCAACTATATTTTAGAAAGCTTAAGGATGGCAATGAGCCACAACTTCTTTTGGTACAGGGGAGAATATTACACACAAACTAAGGGAGTAGCTATGGGGGCCAAATATGCCCCCAGCGTCGCAAACCTGTTTCTAAATAGATGGGAGGAGGAACAAATTTATGGTGTGAGAAGAGAAAATCTAAAATTGTACAAACAGTTGATGACATCATTATTATATAGAGAGGCACAGAAAATGATTTGAAGAGTTTCCTTGAAGAAATAAATCACAATATTTATGGCATTATGTTCACAGGAGTATGGGACAAACAAAGCATTGTTTATCTGGACCTCAAAATTTTTAAGGCAGGAAGGGAATTACACACCAGAACTTTTTTCAAGAAGACCGATCGCAACGGATACATTCCCACTAAAAGCTGTCATAACCCCAAATGGGTAGGAAATATTCCAAAATGCCAACTTATGCACATCCGATGCAATTGCAGTACCTTCAAAGACTATGATTACCAGGCCAATATACTCATTGAGAGGTTCTTGGAAAAGGATACAAAAAGAAGAACCTGGAATCCCTAAAGAATCAAATCAGAGCAATGGACAGAAATAACATGATAGAACAGAAGAAGAATAAGAAAAATAATCGGTACAATGAGATTGCCTTCCTCACCAGTTTCGGCCAACAGCATAAATTAGTAGAAAAGGTTCTTAAAAAAACACTGGCCTGTTCTACGGTCGGACAACATTTTAAGAAACTTACTTCCAAATAAACCCTCTTTCGTTTACAGAAGAGCTCCTGCTTTAAGAAATATGTTGGTGCACAATGCACTAGATCCCCCTAAACAAATCAAGATTTCCAAAGATCTAAATGGATTTTTTAAACGTGGAAAGTGTCTTCCCTGCAGAAAAAGAAAAGAAGGTGGCTTTTAGATCTCTTACTACAGGGAAAGAATACAAAATAAAGGAGTTAATAACATGCACCAGCACACGTCACATATGTTCTGGAATGCCCTTGCCACAAGCAATATGTTGGCAGAACTACCAGACCCTTATTCGTTAGAATTGGGGAACACATAGACAATATCAAAACAGGCTTTACAAAGCATGGTGTATGCAGACACTTTAAAGAGTGCCACAATGAGGACCCATCTGGTCTAATTTTTTATGGTATAGACAAGATAAGGAGACATTGGAGAGGAGATAATAAAAGAATAAAAATCTCCCAAAATGAGACCAGGTGGATCTTAACATTAGACACCCTTCAGCCTATAGGCCTGAACATTGACATAGATTTAAACTGCTTCCTCACCAACTTCTAATTTTATCCACTTTTGTCAAAGTTTTTACTATAAAGGGTTCCCCCATCAACTATGGTCTTCATCATATGTTTTTAAAGCATTTCTGTGTGCATGTGATACATCTGACGTACATTTCTCAGCAATTTTAGCTATTTGTGGCTTTATGCGATTTACGGCATTTTTTGCAATTTTTGGCTTTTTTGCACTTTTACCGCAATTACACCCCCTTCTTTTTTTTACCTATTTCTCATGACCTATTGATGTTACTACACTATACATCACTTCCACCTTTAATCTAAGATGCCACTAGTTTAACACCATTGCACTATTTTTGTATGATGAAGGCTATTTTTGAACGATGAAGGCATTTTTGTATGTATAAATGCACTTTACAACCTTTTTTTAGCAATTTTTAGCATTTTAGTAACTTTTTTGCATTTTGTGACTTTATGCGACCTACTGCGATTTTCCGCCTTCTTTTGCCTTTTTTGCATTTTTTTAATGATGAAGGCATGTATAAATGCACTTTACATACTTTTTAGCAATTTTGGCAATTTTTTTGCAACTTGCAACTTTATGTGACTCTCTGCGATTTTTTTAAAATTTTTTGCATTTTTTGCATTTTTATCGCAATAATACCATCTTTCCTCTTACGTCCACCTTCAGATGTCACTATACATCCTCTAACATCATTTTTTTACCTCTAGTCCAGCACAATACCATAATGCAATTATATTTCTTATCAACTTAATTTTAATTTGTAATATTGTGTATTATGATATGTATTTTGGTATTATGCGGTGTGTCCATTACAACTCGGAGTTAAGTAGTCCTTTTAAAATGATCCCTTGTCATGTTGCGGAGTAGTGTTATCTATTGGCATTTTAAATCACACTACTAGCAATAGCATCCGCCATGCTGAAGCCTGAACTAACCAAAAATAGCCGCGGTCACATGGCCATCAATTTAGGACACACCTCATACCATCTAAAAACTGGATGGCACCGCTCCAGGTGACGTCCCATAGATGAAACGCGTAGGGCGGGACTATACAGCATCATTGCATCACTTTCAGTTTCGAGCCGTGGATCGCAGATCGCTCCAGTTTCCTGTTTTTAAATACTGTTTTCGCTTTTAATGATTTTTAATAAATGTGAGTACCCATCAGTATTATTAATAAATGTTTGGATATTTGTACGGTATCACACTATGGGGTCTCTTTCCTCTCTACATGTGGGCAACATTTAAGAGGTTAACAGTGAGGAGACCACTTACATCGCAGACAAGGAGGCACTTGGAGATCACAGGTCAGGACGTTTCCTCCCACTCCACAGGCTGCACAGTGGCTCATACTGTGAAGGTGAAATACCTCCTTGTGGGGTGAATAATAGCGGTGAGTGCACTTCTTGATCTTTTTATATACCAGGGTTTAAGCACAGTATATGCATATTTCTGAACCCAGTTTCACAGCAACAATATACACCAGTCATATATGTTGGATTTTTTTGCACAGAAATGTCACTTTGAATTGCAGGTTTTGCACAGGATTGTGTTTTCGTTTGAACATAACAATATGCATTATATATAAGCGGTTAGGTAGTTTACACGGTAGGATTTTTTTGTGGATATTTGTGAATATACAAATATTTATTTTCTGCACTTTAATTTTCAATTATTTTACTAAATGCACCCGTGACACACACCCCTCAAGTATTTAGAGGTTGTAGGTCACCTCTTAATAAGAGCAGCGCCATACCTATCCCCTCTTTTTCACATTCTATGTTCCTGCATCTAACTCAGGATCTGGAATGGAAGAAAACACTTCTGAATGGATACGGGTTAATTCTCGAGATAAAGTAGTCACATAATCAGTTAATACATCAGATTGGGGCTGTAATTGCTGTGGGAAATAACAACCCAGTCTGGGGGCTGAACCAAACAATATCTCATAGGGTGACAGACCATGGTTTCCCCTTGGTGTGTACCTAACACTGAATAAGTCAATGGGTAGGCTGTCTGGCCAACTCATTCCCATTTCTTGAGACAATTTAGCATTCTAGATTTTATTGTGCCATTCAATCCCTCCACTTTCCCACTGCTCTGAGGATGGTATGGGGTGTGGAAAGCTAGTGTGACCCCTAAAGCTGCCCATATCTCTTTGGTCACTGAGCCTGTGAAAGCCGGCCCCTGATCACTCTCTATGACCTCTGGGATGCTGTATCTGCACATTATTTCCGTTAGAAGTCTTTTAGCCATGGTCTTTGCCGTCATGCGGAGAACATGTCAATGACAATCAATGCATATTCATATTGGCCACTCTTCAGCATCTGGATGTGGTCGATCTGTATCCTTCGAAAGGGATACTGGGCTTTTGCTAGATCCTTCAAAGGTACCTTCTCTGTTCTTCCAGGATTGCACTTAACACAGATGGTGCACGACTTGCACTCACTTGTTGGTGAGTGGAGTGATCCCCGGAGCCAAGTAGTATTTGTTGATAAGGGCATTCATCAAGGTTTTTGACAGATGAGAGGCACCGTGGGCCCACTGTACCACTGCAGGAAACATTGATCGTGGCAGACACGGTCTCTTGTTTAATTCCATGATTCCTTCAACTTCTGTGGATCTTTTTTTGATCCACTTCTTTTTCTTCTTTGTCAGCTGCCTCCTGTTGCTCCTTGAGGTGAATCCTGTTTACAGGAGGGTTTTGTAGAATCATGGTGGTTTATACAGTCCTCTTCAGGGGTATCTATCGGGTCATCCAGGATGGGTGCATTCACTCTGCTGACCACTTCTCATGTCCCATCTGTAGCTTGTTTCACTGCGGTATCTGCCAGGTGATTGCCTTGTGCTTCTTGGGAAACCAGCTTGCCATGCGCCTTTACCTTAAGCATAGCCACTTGTGCTGGGAGGAGTAGGGCATCCATTAAGTCCTTGATAGCTGAACTGTTTTTTACAGGTGTTCCTGCTGCTGTCAGGAACCCTCTGGTTTTCCAGATGATCCCAAAATCGCAGGCCACACCAAGGGCATATCTCGAGTCTGTATAAATGTTCTTTTTCCTTCTGCCAATTTGCATGCCATAGTTAGGGCCTGGAGTTCTGCTTCCTGGGCAGACATGGAGGAGGGTAATGCTGAAGCTTGAAGAACTGTATCTTCGGTGGTGACTGTGTATCCTGTGTGGTACTGTCCAGTGCTGTCTGCATACCTGGAACCATCCACAAAAATTTTCAAGTCAGGATTCTCAAGGGCTGTTTCACTGACTGTTGGTAGGTGTGATGTCTCCATCTTCATCACTTCGAAGCAGTCATGAGTGGTGAGATGAGGATCATTCTCCAAAGAGGTTCCCCCCTCAAGAAGAGGAAGCAGAGTGGATGGGTTAAGGGTATCACATCAGAGGATGGTGATGTTATTGGGGAGAAGCAAGGCACACCGGAGTCTGAGGTGCCTCTGTGAGGACAGGTGTTTAGGCTGTACTTGGTTCAGTATGGCAGTTATATCATGAGGGGCAAGAAGGATCAAAAGATGGCCCAATACAAGGTCAGTAGTCTTGTCCAAAAGGGCTTGGGCTGCAAAGATGGCCCTGGGGCAGGAGGGTCCCCCCCCTGGCCACTGAGTCCAGTTGACAGAAGTAATACCCCCATATAATGGGTCTGAGTCTGTTGCCATGGGCCTGAGCCAAAACTCCTGTGGCATGTCCTTGTCTCTCTGAGACAAACAGTTTGAAAGTCTTTTCATAGTCTGGGAGGCCCAAAACAGGGGCTATTGAGAGGATCTCCTTCATAGTTTCAAAATTGTGCACAGCTTCTGGAGAAAGCGAGAAAGGGTCAGTTTTCAGGCCATCATAGAGGGGTTGCATCAAGAGGGAGGCTTCTGGGATCCAAGAACGGCAGTAATAGATTAACCCTAGAAAGGCGTGAAGGGGCTTTTGACCTTGAGACAAAGGGATGGCCTTGATTGCAGCAACTCTTTCTTCAGTAAGATGTCGGGTACCTTGGGAGATGCAGTGGCCTAGAAAAATCACCTCTCTGCACCACTGGACTTTTTGCTTCGAGGCCTTGCATCCTTGCTCAGCCAGGTAGTGGAGGAGGCTTTCAGAGAAGATTGAGGCATCACCAAGGGTGTCTGCACAAAGCAGGAGGTCATCTACATACTGAAGGAGTACAATGTCTGTGTGTAACTTCATCCAGGTGTCCAGAATGAGGGCCATTGCCTTGACAAATTGGGAGGGGGAGTTCTGGGCACCTTGTGGCATAACAGTCCAGGTGTAGCGAGCAGGTGACACAGGCTTGCCTGAAACCTAGTGGAGAAGGTCCATGTGATCCGCAGAGGGGCGGGGTGGTGGGCAAGGTGGGGTGTCATGTCCCTGGTACTGGGCACTTTCATGTGGACCACGGTTGGGGCTTGGTTGACTGTGGGTGAATTTCCGGTGGCCGGGTCTTCCAGTTGTAGCAGACATGTGGGGTTGGTACTGATGTGTGCAGATACGGTGTGTCAGAGGCCATCATGAGAGGAGCTACCTTCTTACTGTTCTGTGCAGATTCTAGGCCTTTTGCTACTAATAACAACGTCTCAAGATCCATTACTCTATACTCTTGGCGTGATAGGATCAAACCCTTTCGAATGTATTCTTTAATACCTGAGACAAATGCGGCAGCTAACATGTGTCTATGTGCTCTGTTCAGCACGCTAAAACCCAAATCAGTAAACATTTGTGCTATTCTGTTGTGATATTTCTCAACAGATTTGCCTTTTTCTTGTGTGACCTCTTGTACACATATTGGCTTCAGGCGTTTTGGAATGGAGATGTGAACCATCTCCATAGAGAATAACTGATTTTTTTCAAGCTACAAAACGCTCAGATGTGAATGTGGCCTAAATCACCAAACACTTGTGTGATTTTAGTGCATAGAATTATTAGCAACCTTAAATCACTTCCTCTTTCTTTATCAACCACAATTCATCTGGCATAATGCCCAGAATACATAACTTACTAATTATTTATAATACTCTTAAAACTTGTATCTGGTTAAAAATCAACATTTTAAAATCCCCAATTACTGTTAATACAGCTTAAACACAATTAAAACCATTTGCACAAATATAGCACATTTGCTACATTTGCTGTTATTAGGAAAGAAGCACCTTTTAACTTCAATAATGCAAGGATAGGCAACTACAACAAAAACAGTCCTTAAAGTCAGACTCTGGCTGAAATAATCAAGACAGTCTATACATAAATTGAAATACTACATTGATTGTAACATGTTCCATCACTGGAAACATGTGGATGGGTTTCGGTGTGGGCGGTTCAGGGGGTGGTGGCATAGGGCATGTTGCCACAGGGGGAGGTGTCACTTGGAACAGAGGGGCGGTAGACGAAGGGCAGTGTCTACTTCCTGGGGAACAGACTCCATTATAGGGCGGTGGCTGACTACTTAGCTTCCTCTTTTCTGGTTTTCTTTACACATATATAATACGACCATTTCGATTATTTTGATTAATTTCATGTTCTGTCCACCCTTCTTCATGAATAGCTTTTGCAACTTTAAACCAAGCATCTGCTGCTCGTAGCAGCCTGTGATCTGACAACAGACCCTTTTTACATTTCAAAATATTACGCCATTCATCTACCTGTAGCCTTCCGCCCAAATGCATATCAACCCCACACACTTTTGCCATTTTCTTTCCCTTTTTGACAGCACCCTCTCCTTCCCGCTCTAATACCAAGTCACAAGCCAAACTTCCCTCTTTGGGCCTCACTAACATTTGACCCATCGTTGCGTTAGCTATTGAAGAGTTTATATGTCCGGGCTCAGGGTTTACATGGCGGTTTTATGAACCTGTCTTGGACTCAAGGGGTCCGACAATCTTCTGATTGCCACCTGTCCTCTTTCAGACCACACTCCAATATATAACGCTACCTTGCATTCTGTCTTGACGACTGGGATATTTATGTGTCTGCTCAGGATTTCATACGGGGCACGAGGCTGTCCTGGATCTGGAGAGAGAGAGAGATCTCTACAGTGTTTGACTGCCACGCAGGATTCCCTGTGTGCATCTTCCCAAAACCTAGACCATTCACAGACCTGTCCACACCCGAGGTGGCTACAGGTAGAGGAGCCGAGTAATATGTGACCACTTATTATTCTCAACAAGACATTTAACAAACAGATAAGAAGTACAGCAGTTAATATTCAATGCACCACTTCAAATGTTATTCACATTTCCCAGAACCATGCCCAAATTCTTCACTCTGTCCTTTTCTTCCCCTTCAAACTGTTCTGGTTGTTGAGGTTGTGAGGGACACCTTTCGGCTGCATGTCTCCTCCTTCTAACTTCACTTTCTATAGCCTGTGGTGACTTGCCAACCTCAAGTTTAACTGGGTAATGCACATTTAATCTGAATACCAACACATGTGTGGTCTCCACTAACAAGGGTTTATAACCAAAACATTCCATTTTATATCCTGGCTCGACCACTTTAACCAACCCCCAGCCTTCTTCATGTATGGCAAATAACAGACCACAAGCACACTTAGGACATGACATTCCCACCAACAAAAGATAACAAGATGTGCGACAACCGTAGAGAAATACAGGATGGTTCAGATCTCACGGGATTCCCATGTCACTGCTGGGCATATTCCTGATGCCCCCTCCAGGTTTTCCCATGCTTCATCACACCTGTGCTTTACCACACAATATATTTCCCAGGAGAAGTTTAACCACATCCTGACGCCTCCTCCTTGTTTTCCCATGCTTTACCGCACAATATATTTCCCAGGAGAAGTTTAAACCACGTCAACTAATTTCATCCGTGACTATATAATCAATCCCTCATTCCCAACAGCCGCCACAAAACACAAGATCGATCAACAAAACAGAACAGAACAAAACAGGCGGTAGATATAATTAGTACAGGTTCAAAGGCTATGGGCAAGATACATACCTGTCTCTTTGCTGACCGTAGAGAGCCCATATAAACAGAGATTATCCAATCACGGGGGGGGGTACAGGATAAACAGTAGACTAGATATGAGATATCAAAAGTGTCTTACAGTTTTTAGAAGTGATCAGTCTCCTCCTGTCCCCGTTTTGGTTTTGTCCCAGCCTCTTCTCGATCAGCTCCCTCTCGGATCAGAACCCAAATAGCCCCACGTTGTTTTGGATTCAGAACAAAAGTTCGATATTATTATATCTACCCCTGATCAGATTGAATATTAAAGCATGCATGCTCTGAAGTGATTAAGCTGACTCTCAGATCAGAATAAAAAACTTCTGTTTAATATTTCCGCTTCTCAAGATTTTTATACAATTCCATTAAAGATTGAGATACATCAACAAGACTGGCGCGTACAAACCACAAATATAAAAATACATATAGTGATAAAACATTGGTTTTAGCTGGGTGCTCATTTAAGGAAGTAGTTTTGTTCTTGCAGCATTTCTGCAGCATTTCTTGCTTCTTTTAATCCACTGGTGTTATGTTGTTATATTCTGAAAGCATTCTCGGAAGCAGGCGCAAACTTTTTGTTAACTCTTTAGTTCCACAGCAGCAAGGGAAAGGGTGAGCTTTGCAGAAAAATCTGAATATGTCTTAAGACTTATTAAGCGTAGAACAACTTTTTCTACACACTTCTTAAAGCAGGGAAGAACACAGCAGACCATGACAGCTAGGGTCACTAGAATTATCAGAATGGCTATTCTGATCTGTGTTAAAATTCCCTGCCATCCCCCTTGATCCAGATGAAGTACTGGTCCCAGGGGTTGGAGAGCCCTGAATTCTTCTTTAATTCTTTGGACAAATCCTCAAGTTTCTGGATGGCTAAAGTCACTTTACCATTTGGGCCTGTGTTATCTGGGATATAAGTACAGCATGTACTTGTTTCAGGTAACATCTTACACACACCCCCCTTTTCAGCTAGGACCATATCTATGGCCACACGGTTTTCGAAAGTCATATGCGAAGCGGCTTCTAGTTGTTTGGCTAAACCTTGGAGTGCATCTCTAGTGTAATTGACAAACCTTTGTTGGTTGTAGTAGATGTAATTTTTCCAGTCTACATTCTTGTTAGATACAATATATAAAGCATGTATTGGAATAGACAGTTCACCATAATCACATTTCTTAACCGCTTGCCGCCCGCCATATAGTAGAATGATGGCTGCAAAGTGGTTTCAATATCCTGACTTGGCGTCATATGACATCCTCAGGATATTAAGCCGCTGTGCGCCCCCGGGGGCGTGCATCGCGGCGATCGTTGTTGCAGCGTGTCAGTCTGACACACTGCAACTCTGATCTAGGTAAAGAGTCTCTGACGGAGACTCTTTACCAGGTGATCAGCCGTGTCTAATCATGGGCTGATCACGAAGTAAATAGGAAGAGCCGGTGATCGGCTTTTCCTCACTCGCTTCTGACAGATGCGAGTAGAGGAGAGCTAATTGGCTGCTCTCCTGGCAGGGGGGTCTGTGCTGATTGTTTATCAGCACAGCCCCCCTCGGATCCCACTCAGGACCACAATCATGCCACCCAGGACCACCAGGATGGCCATCCACACTGGACCAATGGGTATGCCCCCCTTCACCCCCAGGGAAATACTAATTTGTGCCCAGGCAGCTGCCAATAAATGCCCACCCAGCTGCCAATCAGTGCCCACTCGCAATGCCTACCACTGCCAGTGCCACCAGGGATGCCTATCAGTGCCTCATATCAATGCCGTGTATCAGTGCCCATCAGTGCCATGTATCAATGCCCATCAGTGTCCAGCATTGCTTCCTATCAGTGCCCATCAGTGCCCAGCAGTGCCGCCTATCAGTGCCCATCAGTGCCCAGCAGTGCCACCTATCAGTGCCACCCATAAGAACCCATCTTTGCAGCCTTTCAGAGCCCATCAGTGTCACCTATCAGTGCCCATTAGTGCCCACCAGTGCCACCCAGTGCCACCCATGAGTGCCCATCAGTGCCGCCTATCAATGCCCATCAGTACTGCATATCAGTGCCACCCATCAGTGCCGCCTACCAGTGCCCCTCAGTGCTGCATATCAGTGCCCATCGCCAGTGCCCGTCAGTTCTCGCTCATTGGTGCCACCTCATCGGTGCTGCCTTATCAGTGCCTGTCAGTGCTGCCTTATCAGTGCCCATCAGTGAAAGAGAAAACTTAATTATTTACAAAATTTTATAACAGAAACAAAAGCAAAACATTTATTTTTTCAAAATTTTCAGTCCTTCTTTCTTTGTTTAGCAAAAAATAAAAACAGAGGTGATTAAATACCACCAAAAGAAAGCTCTATTTGTGGGATCAAAATGATAAAAATTTAGTTTGGGTACAGTGTTGTATGACCATGCAATTGTCATTCAAACTGCGACAGCACTGAAAGCTGAAAATTGGTCTGGGCAGGAAGGTGTATAAGTGCCCTGTATTGAAGTGGTTAATCACATCCATTACAATAATGGATTGGCACTCCCAGAGGTGGTGAAGCAGTTTGGGGCATGGCGTGGAACACCAGGGGCACCGTTTTTGGGCTGGTTCTGTTTTATTGATACGGAAAGGGTAGTATGCCCTATGGATAATTTTAAATTGTCTTTCATGCCATGTTTCGGATATAGTAAGTCTGTGAATTTGTCTGTATCCTTCAAGGATTTGATCCGGCAGGTCTTCCTCATCAAATATTTTAGACCACTTTTGAAACGGTTTAAGATGAAACTTGGCAGTCTGATGGGCAATAAGGTGAGAGTATAGGCTGGAAATGGAGTAGTCGTCTCTGTGTAGTACAGTGTCAATAAAGGACTTTTGGAGGGAATCCGATCCAGGTCTGTAGCAGGACCGTAAATAACTGACCAGTTGATGGTAAAAGATGATATGTGTCGCTGGTAGAGAGAATTCCCTTGATATGGTTGGAAGGATTTAAATTTGCCAGGGCTATTAAGGTACATTGAGGTAATGTTGGTAAGCCCCTTAGCGCTCCATTGGTCAAAGGCTTTGTGTAGAGTGGACAGAAGAAACATCGGGTTGCCTTGGATTGGCAGATGACAAGAAATAATGGAGGGTAGTCCCAGCAGCCTCCGTACCTCTCTCCAGGCTATAATTGTAGGCATGCAAATGACACCATTTTAAAAAGGTGACATCTCCCAAAGAGCAAAAGGGAGAGGGCTGCCCAAGCTTCCAGCTCCTTTACAATTTTTGATATCAACGGTGGGAAGTTAAGTGTATATAAAGAGGAAGGTTCTCGACCAATATGAATGTCTAGATATGTGAAATGTTGTGTTGCTATGGCTAAAGGAGACCGGTGTCGCCATTTGGCAGTTAACTTGGGATGGAGTGATAATACTTTGCTTTTGTCAAAGTTAATTTGAAAGCCTGAGGACAGTCGGAAAGTCTGGAAGAGTTTTCGGAGTCTATCAAAGTCTGGGAGGGGTTCGGTAGAGAGCAACAATATGTCGTCCGCAAATAGGACGGAGCAGAGAGTTTGGTTACCTATTGTGATGCCACTAACCCCGTCAGGCGAGTTAAGTAATCTGGATAAAGGCTCGATTGCAATGTTGAATAGTAGAGGGGAGAGTGGGCACCCCTGTCTAGTTTCTTTTGTCAGGGGGATCGTTTCAGAGATGAAGTCGGGGGTGACCAGTTGGGGATTCGTACATTCTCTGTAAAAAATGTACGATTGGGCCTGAAAAAACAAAGTCCGCCATCACGCTAAATAGCCAAGACAAACAGTTATATATTCAAAAGCCTTTTCGGCATCAAGTGACATTATGGCGACGTCCTGTTTGGGGGTTCTATCTAGTGTATTCTAGTGCTATTAGAACCTTGCGTATGTTTAGGGTGGCTGAGTGTCCCTGGACAAATCCTGATTGGGCCAGGTGTAATAAAGATGGGAGTAGGTGAGCCAAGCGTGTTGCAATTATTTTGGATAGTATTTTGACGTCCACATTAATTAATGAGATTGGGCGGTACGATCCTGGAAGTGAGGGGTCCTTACCTTTTTTAGAGATTAATCTAATATGTGCCTGCGTTCCTGTAGGGGAGATAGGGGCCCCATCCCACATGGCTCCATAAACATGTTTCAGGGTGTCTGGAATAAAGTCTTTTGTTAACTTATAGAATTTGGCCATATAACCGTCTGGGCCTGGGGCTTTAGTAGACGCCAGAGATTTAATCGTCAGTTGGATATCCTCAATGGCAATGGGCTCATTAAGAGCAGCTAAAAAATCCTCCTGAAGTTTGGGCAAACAGATCTTATCTAGGAGGCCGTTGGTTGATCATTTGCGTCCGCTGAGTATAGATTAGTGTAATAGTCTGCTAATAGTTTACTAATTTCAGTAGGTAAGGTAACTAGTGTGCCAGCTTCATTTTTCAGGGCAGAGATATGGGTGGGCCGTCTTGGCCCCGTGCAGAGCTTCGCCAACAGTTTGACTGGCTTTTGAAAATTTGTATATGTATGCTGTGTGGCAACAACAGGGATATCTGCACATGTGCACCATGCCTTTTTTACTTTACTGTTATTTTACATGAACCTTTACTAATATTATTATACATTTCAAATGGTTTGGGGGTTAGATAGATAATAGATAATTCAACAAAGAAAAACATATTTTTGGCTTCAACAGTAAGTATTTCCTGTATTTTTTTTTTTTTTTGCATTTTCTTAAACAAAAATTGATTAGGTTATTAACTGAGAGGGGTACTAAATATACCCTGGCATATCTTTTTTTGCAGTGCTGCTTTGCATGTCACAAGCCCATTTTGTTGCTTAGTGAGCTGGGGCTGATGACCTCAAGAAGTATACTACCACCAAATACATTTTTCTGTACCAAGAAATTTTGTGCCAAATATCTTATATCATTGAGTCCCATGAATCATGTCTTGGTGGTCATTTGATTAACTGTGAAATTTCCTGGGGAAGCCTGCAAGAGGAGGGATACATGGTACTTGAAAGAGGCTCAAGAGCGGGACAGCTGGTGTTACCTGGTCAGTGGTCTCAGAAAAAAAGATTGCAGGAAATGGGGACTTGACTTTGGCTATTATTTCCATTGAGTTAACATAGGAAGTAATTAGGAGCTCAACTGTGGATGTGAAATGCGTGTAAAGGTCCTGTGAACACAAAAAAAACATACTTTTTTTGGTTATATGTGCTTTCTGTGGATATAAAGAACATTCGCAAAGTATACACACAAGAGAAGACATAAAAAATCTAAAAAATTATTTAGTTTAAAAAGGCGAAAAGAAGTGGAAAGAATTGCAATCCTTTAATAAATGTTATGTTTTTAATACTGAAAACGTGGCTGATTTTCTTGCAGTTTATCTTGTTATGGTAATTCAATATACCTAAACAGTAAAAGAAGGGGTTGGTAAGATGTTGCAACCCCAAGTGGCTGTATTTTCTACCTACAATTTGTCATTACATTTAGCTGCTAAAAGAGGAGTTCCGCCCTTGACTAAAAAATTAAAAGTCAGCAGCTACAAATACTGTAGCTGCTGACATTTAATATATGGACACTTACCTGTCCAGGGTTCCCAAGATGTCAGCACCCGAAGCCAATTTTTGGATCGGCTCTCGGGTGCTGCCGCTGCCATTACAGGTAAGGGAAACTGGCAGTGAAGCCTTTTGACTTCATAGCCGGTTCTACTGTGCATGCGCGAAGCACATTGCGCTTTCTAACTGGCCCAGTGAGAGAGAAAGGAGGAGGGGGGCGAACTTCCAAGGGACAGTCCCGTGGTGCTGTCTCCCGAAAGTGGGGAAGGTTACCCGTCAAAAACAGGAACCTATCCCCCCCCCCCCTAAAAGGTGCCAAATATGGCACCAGAGGGGGGGAGCATATAAGTAAAAGTTCCACTTTTGGGTGGAACTCCGCTTTAAAGAGCTGGTCATTCCCTTGTTTTATATCTTTTTGTTACTTTTCCATGAAAATATTAACATGTACATTTCTTGGGCACCTTATCGGAACAAAAGGCACAAAAGCACCATTATTGGATGTGCAATTCAACCTATTGAAATGTTAATTGTGCCTAATCAGTACCCTGAAAATCAAACTTTTTCCTGGACTGTAGAATAAAAGTGCATACACAAGAAACCAAAGCCTTGCCTCTACAAAGATGGCTGCCACCACACTGAGACACAGTGTAGAAAAGGGCATGGTAAGTAAGTAGGTCAGCAGCAAGCATACCACAGGCAATACTGGGAGCTATAACCAAAAAACACTACAGCGCTGACACTGTGCCCATCCTATAGTGATAAATTGTCATATACCAGGCAAAAAAGAGGTATTGAAAGGTACTTATTCCCAGAGGTATAGGAATAAAAATGTAAATTAGTAGAAAATGGCTGACACTGTGGTGCTGGCAAAACTGCTTTGATTTTTGGGCTGGAAATCCACAATCTTTAAAATAGGAAGGGAAGGGAAGGGAAGAAAGTGCCAAACTGGCATAGTGTAGCACAATTTATTAAGTTAAATGCCATATAAAACAAATAGAACTCACAAGCCAGTGAGGGGGAGAGAGAGGATGACAGTCCACAGTGGATTGTAATGGGCTGGGAGCTGTGTGGTAGTCCTTGGTGGAGAAGAAAGCCGGCTGTGGTGGGGAGCAAGATGAAGGAGGCTGATGAAGGAGGTGTGGTTACGTTTCCGAAACACATCCTGAATGGCTCACACAGCGGTTGGACTGACAGCTCCTCTCACTACTCCAGCTGGACAAATCATCTTTGGCAGGCATCCAATTTCTTGATATACCATCACGGCCACACAGGGCAGCCTGACGCTGGTCTCCCTGGATGGACTCCAAGCTCATCTTGCTCCCCACCACAGCCGACTTTCTTCTCCACCAAGGACTACCACACATTTCCCAGCCCATTACAATCCACCGTGGACTGTCATCCTCTCTCTCCCCCTCACTGGCTTGTGAGTTCTATTTGTTTTATATGGTATATTACTTAATAAATTGTGCTACACTATGCCGGTTTGGTGCTTTCTTCCCTTCCTATTTTAAAGATTGTGGATTTCCAGCCCACAAATGAAAGCAGTTTTGCCAGCACCACAGTGTCAGCCTTTTTTTACTAATTTACATTTTTATTCCTATACCTCTCCTAGCGCATTACAATCCACTGCAGACTGTCATCCTCTCTCTCCTCCTCACCTGCTTGTGATTTCTATGTTTTATAAGGTATTTTACTTAATAAATTGTGCTACACTATGCTGGTTTGGCGCTTTCTTCCCTTACTATAATACTGGGAGCCAGTCAATTGTCTTTCCCTTGCCATTTTTTGACACAGCTTTCAGAGTTTACTTCTTCCCACCTGTTGCATATCTCTCTGCTGTCAATAAGTTGTTATCAAAATACGACAACCTTTACTATCGCCTTATGTAACACTTTATTTGTTGCTATTTGGAGAAGGGGGGTAAATTTACTTAACTTAAAAAAAAAAAACGTTTTTAATGGTTTTAAAATTCTTTTAGAATTATCTTAAAAAGTTATATTTGTCTTTATGATATTGGTAATGATATTGATAATGATAAAGCATTGCATTTTCAAACTGCTTTTACACCATCATTTTGTTTTACCCTTTTCAACGGTTTGTAAAGAAAAAATCCCAGATTAAAAAAAATGAGGTTTATTCACTGAAGTTACAGAGAATGTTCACTTACCAATATGAAGCTTTGTTTCCCTGCACCTGATCAGATATTAAATTGTACACAACTTTTTATTTTATTTAACAATTTTTATTTATCAAAACATTTTCAGTAACACATTTATCCACTTAATATACATCCAGATAATAAGACAATTCTATCAATTTTATCCAAACATCATTCAAATTCTTTTTTCATTTTGGGTCTTTATATTTTTGAGTCAGGGATGTAGAACCTAAATCTAAAACCTATTTACCCCCCTCCCCCCCTTACCACCCCACACTCATACCCATTCATACAAAAAAGGAAAGAAAAAGAGAGAGAAAGAAGAAAAAAAAAAAAAAAAAAAAGAAACCCCTTATAAAAGGGGATCTCTTCCAATTATATTCTTTTATTATTTCTATATTGTCCTCAAAAGTCTCGAAGAGGCTCTGAACTCCTCCCATCTTGTCCACACATTTAATGTTTGTTTTTCTAACCCTTCTTCTATTATCATACTTTCCTCCAGGGTACGCATCTCCACCATCTCACACTCCCATTCCTTAACAGACAGCGCAAGTGTATTTTTCCATTTTCTAGCTATAACCGTTCGGGCTGCTGTCAAGAAGTATTTCAAGGGGGCGTGGCCGGCCGGAGAGGAAGATGGATGCCTAAACTCACAGCTCGCCAGCCAGGGGACACAATCCAGCGCAATCGGCCACTACAACGACGCCATCCACACCCATCCTCACTCCTCACCTTCAGGAGACGACGATGCAGGCATCCAGAAAGAGATTTACCGACCACAGGCCCCAGAAACTGACTGAATTTGCCTATAAGCCGGCGGGCTGGGATATCCAAGATGGCGCCGACCAGGCCGCGCCGCGCGGACCTTACACGAACCTCCCGGATGCCTCCACGGATGAATACACGGATCAAGGTACTGTAGCTGACCCACCCCAGGCTCTGGAGGGTGACCCCATCCCCAGCAACCCAGCCAAAGCTAAAATGCGGCACCGATCACAGCGCCAGCAAATTGAGGCCCAGGCTCCTATTCCCTTCCCCCTAGACCAGGCCCTGAACTCCTCTATGGCATCCTTCCCTACATCAGGCCAGCCAGTCATAGACACCACACTGAAGGACATGCTGCTCTCCCTCCAGACCTCCCTCATGACGGACCTCTCATCCATGTTCCACAGAATCACCTCTGATATTCACTTACTGGATGACAGGGTGACTAACACTGAGAGAGGGATACACGCATGCACATCCACAGTTAATGAAGTCATTGACGCCTATGACACAGTTAAAGAAGAACAGGCATGGATGCGGGCCAAGCTGGCCGACTTAGAAGACAGGTCCCGCAGGAACAACATAAAGTTGAGGGGTGTCCCTGAAGCCATACTCCCTGCGGACTTGCCGAGATACGCAAAAGAACTGATGCACATTGTGATTCCTGAAGCGTCTCCGCGTGATGTAATCATAGATAGGATTCACAGAATTGCCAAGCCTGCCCACCTAGCAACCTCGGTCCCCAGAGATGTCCTAATGAGGGTCCACTTCTACCACATCAAAGAGAAACTCCTCATGGGGCTCAGAGCTAAATCACCCTTGCCTGCTCCCTACACTGGCATCCAACTCTTTCCCGACCTGTCCAAGTACACCCTCCAATCGAGAAGACAACTTAACCCGATAACCAAAAGCCTGCAAAATCTACAATATAAATGGCGCTACCCCGCAACTATCCTTATTGTACACAATGGCCAAACGCACGCCATTGGGGATCTAGAAAAGGGCCTAAAACTTCTCCACTCTTGGCGGATAATCCCCGAGTTACCCAAACCACCTCCTTCAGACAGAGGACCCAACACGTCCCGCAACTCGCAAAATCGCAATCTCAACTGAAGGTGCATACATCATTACTGCACTTGGCCGATAACATTCATTATGGCTCCCCTGAGCTCTGGCAACCTGATTCTCCTGCCTTCTCCTTCCAGTATCACTGACTCTTTGCACCCCCTAATAGAGGATTATACTGTGTTCTTCACCCCCTCTAGAGATCCTTCTACCACTAGAAGCACCACCTCCAACAACTAAACCGAACTTTCCACTACTGGATCACTTCGACAAGCTTCACCACCTGTATTATACTATACAAGTTACTGTTCTTGCATTGACTTTTTTTCCTTTTTCTTTTCTTTTATTATTACTGCATTCTAACACATTGCTCTATTCGCAGCATTCTATTCACATCTTCCATGCCACGCACCCCACTAAATAAAGAGGGGTCATGATAGCGTTTCGGAACACTTTAGATTTCCAACTCCTTGATACATTATCAGACCCAGAGGGTTGGTTTCTTATCCTAATCTGCACAATCAACAAAGCAACTTATACCTTAATCAATATCTACGCCCCGAACTCGCACCAAATGAGATTCCTCCACAAAGTTCTTCGCTCTGCCAACACCATCCAAAAAGGCCACCAGATCATCTGTGGCGACTTTAATCTAGTCCCAGACGTCTTGATGGACTCCACCTCACCGACAAAACGCCGTGAATCTCCTTTAAAGAAACTCATCGCCTCCCAGGACCTATACGATGTCTGGAGATGCCACCACGGCTCTGAACGTGACTTTACTTTTTTTTCAGCCAGACACCGCTCGTATTCGAGAATAGACTTGTTCCTTTCTGACAAATGTATTTTGCAAAAAATATCTGACTCACAGATCCACACCACGACATGGTCGGACCATGCCCCCATATCTATTACAATACAGGACACCAATCTACAACAAAATACGTTTCTCTGGCGTGCTAACAACTATATTATACAAAACGACACATACGCCCCAGAAATATCAAAACACATCACTGAATTCTTCTCCTTGAACAAAGGCTCGGTACCCGACCCTGCCGTGGTGTGGAGCGCTCACAAAGCATTTATGCGGGGAATGTTAATTAAACTTAGCTCTCAGCATAAGAGGAAGAGGACGCAGCAGATAGACGAACTGACAATCCAGATAGCGACCCTAGAGGACAGGCTCAAAAAAGACCCCCAAGACCCGCAGACCAACCAACTACTAAACCTCAGACAGGAACTTAGAACACTACTCCTCCACTCCTACGAATTCCTTCACAGGAAACTTAAAGCGTCTACATACTCCACCTCTAACAAAGCTGGCAAGAAACTCTCCCAACGACTAAAAGGTAGACGTACCAAAACTAAAATAACTCAACTCATCCACCCCCATTCGCACACCCCCTTAAGCAACCCCCAAGACATAGCTGATGCCTTCAGCACATATTATGAAGACCTCTACAACCTGAAACATATAGCAAAAAAGGGGGGTGACCAACCAGTTTTAGGCAAAGGAGCCGTGCCACGTCCAATAGTCTGTAGACAAAAAGCAGAAGGGTTCCCCTAGGTGGACTTTACTGGCACTTGCAAGAGTAAGGAATGATAAAGTGTGTAGAAGGTAAGGAGCAATATAAAAAGGTTTAAATTTTATTCAAAATCACAGGTACATGGAGATAAAAACAAGCAGTAAATGTATGGACTAACATAGTGTAAACTACAAAATAGCCATCATAAGCAATTAGGACAGAACAAATGTGATGAAAAAAGCTCTTCTCAAGCCCTACGCGTTTCGGGGTACTTTATATCTGTACAATCCTTCTTCAGGGGCATAGTCAGAGAGAGATGTTCATCTAGGCTAATTTAAGAGAAAAGTAAAAGAGACAGAAAAAATAATAAGATAATGGGAAAATCTCAGAGTAGTATGCAAAAAGAGGGTATCGGGGTGGTGAATACATCACCTACCTGAGAATGTTTGCTTATTTGCTTGAGGAAAACTTATTATTCTAAAAACAAGAAGAATCATGGAGGAAGGACATGGTGTGGCAAGAAATTTAGTACATATTGTAACTGGTGTAAACCAGAGTATTTAAATAATGATGGATGCAGGTTGGTAGGCTGCAGTCACCATGGGGGGAATTTTTTGGCAACACTCCCGTCCCGCCCGACCAGTGCGCGTACAAACCAGAGCGGCGTGCTGAGGTCACAGGAAGGCGTCCCTAGAAAAATAAAAAATGTAGACAGGACCTTAGGATGGGGTCCAAAAATGGGTAGATAAACGGTGGTAACTGAGTGTCTGGATTAGTGGTATATACAGAATGAGATATATAATAGAAAAAAAAAAAAAAAAGGGGGGGGAAATGGTATCAATGTATAATATGTTTATATGCGTTAAACGCATATAAACATATTATACATTGATACCATTTCCCCCCCCTTTTTTTTTTTTTTTTTTTTTTCTATTATATATCTCATTCTGTATATACCACTAATCCAGACACTCAGTTACCACCGTTTATCTACCCATTTTTGGACCCCATCCTAAGGTCCTGTCTACATTTTTTATTTTTCTAGGGACGCCTTCCTGTGACCTCAGCACGCCGCTCTGGTTTGTACGCGCACTGGTCGGGCGGGACGGGAGTGTTGCCAAAAAATTCCCCCCATGGTGACTGCAGCCTACCAACCTGCATCCATCATTATTTAAATACTCTGGTTTACACCAGTTACAATATGTACTAAATTTCTTGCCACACCATGTCCTTCCTCCATGATTCTTCTTGTTTTTAGAATAATAAGTTTTCCTCAAGCAAATAAGCAAACATTCTCAGGTAGGTGATGTATTCACCACCCCGATACCCTCTTTTTGCATACTACTCTGAGATTTTCCCATTATCTTATTATTTTTTCTGTCTCTTTTACTTTTCTCTTAAATTAGCCTAGATGAACATCTCTCTCTGACTATGCCCCTGAAGAAGGATTGTACAGATATAAAGTACCCCGAAACGCGTAGGGCTTGAGAAGAGCTTTTTTCATCACATTTGTTCTGTCCTAATTGCTTATGATGGCTATTTTGTAGTTTACACTATGTTAGTCCATACATTTACTGCTTGTTTTTATCTCCATGTATCTGTGATTTTGAATAAAATTTAAACCTTTTTATATTGCTCCTTACCTTCTACACACTTTATCATTCCTTACTCTTGCAAGTGCCAGTAAAGTCCACCTAGGGGAACCCTTCTGCTTTTTGTCTACAACCTGAAACAGGACACCCATACCCCACAACCCTCCCAAGTCGAAATAGATCACTTCCTCTACAAGCTAAATCTACCCAAACTGACTGAGAAACAACTGACCTCCTTAAATGCCCCATTCACTGATCAAGAAATTAAAAAAACCATAGACTCCCTCCCTAGCGGGAAGGCACCAGGCCCCGATGGAATAACCGGGGAATACTACAAACAATTTCATTCACAGTTGATCCCACATCTTAGTGACCTATTCAATCATGCTGCTTCCTCTTCTACCTTTTCGCCAGAATATTTAAAAGCGTTAGTTATTACGATACCGAAGCCAGGGAAGCAGTCGAATGTCCCCCAAAACTTCCGCCCCATTTCCTTACTCAACCTTGACCTCAAATTATACGCCAAAACTATAGCGACAAGATTACTCAAAATTATGCCCACAATTATAAACCAGGACCAAACAGGATTCACACAAGGCAGACAAGCCTCAGACGCCACCAGGAGGATGATTAACCTTATTCACCATGCTGAGTCCACCGAAACGCCTTCTCTGCTCCTATCCCTGGATGCAGAGAAGGCGTTCGATAGGGTTCACTGGTCCTACCTAGCGTCGGTCCTCCGGAAGTTTGGATTTCAAGGCCAAATTCTCGGAGCCATTATGTCTTTATATTCCAACCCCGAAGCTCAGGTTTACACAGAAGGCATGCTATCCCGACCATTCCCAATTACAAACGGCACCTGCCAAGGATGCCCCTTATCCCCCTTCATATTCAACATGATCATGGAACCCCTAGCAGAACATATCCGCTCTAATGCCAACATCTCGGGCCTAAGGATTGGCCCTCATCACCACAAAATTAGCCTGTTTGCGGATGATGTTATCCTCTTCCTCACCAACCCGACTGCTTCCCTGGCAGAAGTACAAAAGATGCTAAATTGGTTTAGCTCGGTATCATACTATAAAATCAACATGACTAAATCCTTCATACTAGACATCAGTGTAGACGCTACTATAAGAAACCTCCTCCAAGTACAATATTCATTTGCTTGGGCAGACTCTGACATATCATACTGTATCTAGGCATACAACTACCGAGGACGACTAAAAAACTCTATTCATGTAACTATCTTCCACTCCTCCAAAACATTCAAGCGACCACACAAAACATAGCGAAACACGAACTCTCCTGGACAGGTAGGCTTGCGGCCTTTAAAATGATCTGCCTTCCCCAAATACTCTACTACTTTCGAACCCTACCTATTCCCCTGCCAACCACATTCTTTAGATCCCTCCAGACGCTATTTAATAAATTCATCTGGAAAGACAAACGACCCAGATGTGCCCACACAAAACTGGTCAAACACAGACTGGTAGGTGGCTCGAGCTCAATAGACTTCGAAGACTACCACCTGGCGGCTATCCTGGCCCAACTACCCTGCTGGTTTCAACCATCCCCGTCCACTCTGTAGGGCCACATTGAACAATCTTCACTCACAAGACCAAACCTGCAAACATGGCTACTAAGTATTCCCCTAGGCGCTCCAATCCCAAAATCCCTATCTCCCACCGTGAAAGCCTCAGCACAGGCATGGAAAAAAGCGTCATCCCAAATGCAATACTCTCCTATCACACCACAATCCCACATTCCCATACAATCCTTACTCCATCTAATGCCAGAAATCTCACTCTCGCCTTGGATCCTTAAAGGTATAAATTACATACAAGACATACTACAAGACAACCACATCAAATCATTTCCTCAACTACAAACCACATACGCCATACCCGCATCCGAATACTTCACCTATCTCCGTATACGTCACTGCTTGAAAACTATACCACTCCCCATCTACAATATACACCCCAAGACTTGGGAATACCTCACCAACCCCGACACAAAAATTAAAGGGATCTCATACTTTTATAATAACCTACACCAAAAACGTACCTTTACCAAACTGCCACCTCACCACACCTGGGAAAAAGACCTTGCCACAAATTTTACAGACACACAATGGCAACAAGCCCTCAAGACTATTTACAAATCCACCAAATGTGCAGCCCTATGGAAACTTACACAGAAGATTACACTAAGATGGTATCTGACCCCTGCCCACATAACATCTTTTAACCCTCAAATCCCTAATACTTGCTGGAGATGTAAATCTTCCACAAGCGACCTACTACACATCTTCTGGTCCTGCACCAAACTACGCAAATATTGGGAAGACACCTTCCACTTAATCTCGACCATCACCCAAATCACGACCCCCCCAACACCGGCCCTAGCGATCCTCAACCTCACTATTGAGGACTTTCCTCACCCCCTCCAATTCACAACCACCCACATCCTCATGGCAGCCAGACTCAATATAACCAGACACTGGAAATCTGACACACATCTGACGCTTACTCAAGTCACAGACTTGGTATCACTACACTACAGTTACGAGACCATCACAGCCACACTATCTGGGCAAGCCACAAAAATACGCAAAGCATGGCAACCTTGGACCGACTGGACTAGAAACTGCGCACCCCGCGCACAAACGAACAGATCTACTGACCCCCCTTCTTGACCGAGCAATACCTATCACTCATTAAGAATGTTAAGTTACCTTTATAACTGAAAAATTTTCACTGATTGGAACTTTCGTGTCTATCACAAAAGGGTCCGCTTCGCTCCTGTGCCACTAAAGGTCCCACATGGGGTGACACACTAGTGAAGGGGACCGAATACGTCCTTTCAGAGTTTCCTTTCTGTTAGCATAATACGAAATGACACGATTACTTCTTATATACTTATATACATGTTTCTACTAGATCCCTGTCTGTGGACAGAAGTTCATATCTATGATTGTTATACAGACGTCGTTGCACGACGTGCAATGTTTAATTGTACAATGTACCCTTTAAAAATATAATAAAAATATGGAATTAAAAAAAAAAGAAGTATTTCAAAATTCCTTTTTTTATGTTTTTTATTGATCCTGGGATCATGGATAACACTGCTACTTGTATATCTGGATATAGGTTGGTCCCCGTCAGTGCTCTAAAAATTTCAAATATTTTTTGCCAAAATGGTTGGATTTCTGAGCAATAGTACCAAATATGTGCCATTGTGCCCTGGGTTGAGTGACATCTCCAACAGATGTCTGTATTGTCCAGATTCATTTTATGTAGATCCACAGGGCATCTATACCATCTAGCTAAAATTTTGCAGTTTCTTTCCTGATGTTTGGCCGATATTGAGAGTTTATGAGTCGCTATAATTGCTTTTCCCCACATTTCTCTAGGAAATTATATTCCCAACTCTAGTTCCCATTTTTTGACATATGGTAACGTCTGTCTATTGTTTTCTGAAATTAAATATTTGTAAATCCTAGATAAGACATGGGTGGGTCTAAGTTCTTGTAAAAAAATGTTTTCTAAATTTGTCAAAGGCCTGTCTATTATGGATTCTTTTCTTAAAGACTCTATGTACCTCTGGAGCAGACCGTATTGCATCCATTTGTTTTTATGTTCTACCCCCAATTTTTCCAATGGGAGGAGTTTATTCTCTTCCATCGTTTCTATTATCCTAGTGTCCCCATTTCTTTTCCATTTGAGAAATGTTTTAGCTTCGAGTGTCAGTGGGAACTCTGGATTGCTGAATAGTGGGGTCATTGGACCTCTATAAGTAGATCCAATCCTTCTTTTTATTAAATTATCCCAAGCTTTTAATGTTGATACCACTAGGGAGGGCATCTCCCTCTCCGGTGGTCTTTGCGCTTTTTTAATCCAAGGGAGTGATTTTAACATGAAGGCTGTAATCTCTTCTTCGAGTTCCAACCACTGTTTATTATTTCTATTGTGAAACCAGTCTGCTGTTTTGGTTATCTTTATTGCTCTGAGATACATGTCTATATCTGGGAGGGCAAGACCACCATCTTCTTTTGTTTTAATTAACACCGTTCTTTTAATTCTGGGTGTCTTGCCTCCCCAGACAAATCTTCCTATTGCTCTATGCAATTTATCCAAAGTATTTGTTGAGGGAAAAATAGGTATTGCTTGAAGGACATATAATATTTTGGGCAGTATATCCATCTTCACTATATTTATTCTACCCATCCAGGAGAACATCCCCTTTTCATATTGTTGTAATGTTCTCATAATTTTTTGTACCATTGGGACGTAATTATACTCCTGTAACTTATCAAGATCGGAAGGGATACAGGTACCCAGATATTTAATTGTGTTCTCTTGCCATTTGAATGAGAAGTCTTTTTTAAGGAGTTCCACCATAGCGCTCGGTAAATTAATATTCAGAGCTTCAGATTTACTATAATTTACTTTAAAATTACTCAGTGTACCAAATCGACTAAATTCAGTTATCAAATTTGGTATTGATATCAATGGATTTGTAATATATAGTAATATATCGTCTGTGTGTACAGACATTTTATACTCCTTATCTCCTACTTTAATTCCCTGTATATCCACATTTTTCCGTATCGCTATTAACAAGTGCTCCATCACTAGTGTATACAATATTGGGGATAGCGGGCAACCCTGACGGGTTCCACTCGTTATGGGGATTATCTCCGATAGATCGCTGTTTGCTCGTATCCGTGCTGTAGGATTCTTGTATAGGGCCATTATTTTGTTCAAAAGTATAGGACCTATTCCCCACTGTATTAAGGTCTCTCTGAGGAAACTCCATCCCACCCTGTCGAATGCTGTCTCAGCATTGATCGCCAATAGACAGGATGGGATGGAGCTCCTTTTTACATGTTTCACTAATGTGAGTGTTTTTAGAGTGTTATCTCTTGCCTCTCTCCCCTCTATAAAGCCCACTTGATCTAAGTGTATGGACACCGGCATTAATGGAGCGAGTCTATTGGCAATTATTTTGGCATACACTCTCAGGTCAATATTTATTAGAGAGATAGGTCTATAGTTTCCACATAGAGTATGATCTTTCTCTGGTTTGGGTATAAGTGAAATATAGGCCTGCATACCCTGTGGAACAAAGGGCTGTAATGTAGATATTGCATTAAATGTCTGTCTCATAATTATGATAAATAACTTTTTATTTTATAACTAAATACTCTACATATTTAGTAAATCAATTCCATACAGTCTTTGGTATTATGTAATTAAGAAAACCGTCCAAGCAAGGGAAAATTAGGGGAATGTAAGAAACACAAAATCATTGCACCTGTATATTTATACAATCCAGATGCTAAATTCATATGGAACGTAGTTTCAAGGAGGGAAAGTTCTTTCTGAATGAAACCATTCTTTTTGTAGTTCAAATGTAAAAATGATGTGTTACAACTGCAACAAGTGAACAACTTTCTTAATAGGATACGCCTCCAGCAGTTGTTGAGACCAGATGGGACGATGACATGCTTCACGAAATGTGAACCAAAATCAACTAGCTTATAAAGCAGGAAACAATCTAATTGTTGGCTGCCCATTTATATAGTTTCTCTTTTACCTCTTTTTTTTGTTCAAACTTGCCACTTTTTTTCTGCATAAAAGAAAGCAATGATTTTAAAATATTTAGGATTTTTAACTACAAGGTGATAATTGTTTGGAAAGCCTGTATATATAAATACATAATATACAGTTTTGATGTTTGACAATTTTTTTACACCAGCTTTATTTAGAAGGGATTTATGTGTGGGTAATAAAGAAGTAAAATAATCTTTCACAGTTAGAAGTACAGAGATGTTATCTCTAAAACTTGTTTTTGTGTGTGTATTTTCCTGTACAGTTAACTCTCAGACTGCTGTGCTCAGGAGTTTCTCATGTTACATCATCTGTATAGAAGGTGTGACACAGGTGTGAATAAATCTGCCTGTTTGTTGGCAGGCCAGTCCCTGGTAAATCTGTCAGTGGTGGGCTGGATCAAGCTTTATCAAACAGGCGGGGCTTTTTCTAGCAGGATGAAACCTGTACTAGATCAAGCTGGCTTAAGCCTGAACCCTGGGGCCTGGTCCTTAGTGGGCTGCATGCCTTAAAGGAAATCCAGGAGCCCACAGCCAAGCTGTTCTTTTGTAGATCACAAAAGCCAGCGGACAGTAGAACACCCACTAGGACCTCTGTTAGTTTTTTAAACTGCATTCAGGGACCTGGTATACAGGAGATGCTAAAAACTTTGTTTTATGGTGTGTTACTTCAGGTTGAGGTATGCTCAGAGTAAACTCCCATGCATGAATTTTATCTATAGGTGAGCCTATAATAAGGCTTACCTATAGGTACTATAAATGTCTCCTAAACATGCACTGTTTAGGAGATATTTACTGTACATGAAGCCGGTGATGTCACCGGCCTCAGGCCACTCACACAGCCGGAGTCCACTAACCTGGAAGGAGGACCAGGTGAAGATGGAAGCATCTTCAGCAGTGACAGTGTGCTGATGAAAGGCTTAGTTTTCAGGAAAGTTTCACATAATGTGCTAGTATGCGATATGCACATTATGACATTACCTTTCAGGTTTTAAAAAAAGGTTTTTAAGTTTAAACCCATCCACCTAAAGCATCACGCTATGATGAAAACATTTTCTTTTTTAGTAAAGCTTTGTTATTACCAATAGCATTACTTTCTATTCACAGTCATTTAATCACATACAGTATAATTCCTTCCTGATGCATTTCACTTCTGCTGAGCATTGGTTGGACTACATACTCAGAGCTGGCTGGCTGCTTTGGAGGAACTGAGGACTGGAAGTGACATCTTTTCCTGTGCCAGACACAGGGCCGAATGTGATCTCCCAAGCCAGCTGACCAGGGGGAAGATTGAGGAGGTGGATTTGGTGGGCAGATGAAGTATATAAGTGTAGTACAAACATGTAAATAGTTGGGTACAGCGCTAAATCTCATGAGGCTAAAACATTTGAAACCCAATTCTCATCTACTCAGAATTTCACAAAGTAAAACTATATAAGTATCATATGTATAACTATGTCTGTCCTGTATTTCCAAAATAAATACATGGTTAATTAATATATAATATGTGCATACAAATAAATGCATGCGCAAGTGACTAAAAAATTTAATAGAGTGCTCCATACATAATTATCTTCACACAAATACAAAATCCCAGTGAAAATGAAAAACAAATCAGACTGATGCAGTAAACAAGCATCCATATAAATGCATGTGCAAAAAAAGATCCACATGACAGTCCTCCACAGTGTGCTGAAATCCACATTCCCGGGTAAACAAAATTAAAGGCTTACCAAAGCGTCATAACCCCAATCAAAGAGCAGTCATAACAAGCATAGAGGATGTGACAGCCAACTTAAATAGTCCAAAGGTATCACAAATTCCACCTTTAAATATTCGACTTACAGCTGTAGCATGAAAATAAACATTTATATGCACGTTACCTCTTTTAGTGTATCTCCTGAGGCTAATTACTTCAGTGGGTATATGTAAGGGTTTACAGCAACCTTAAATATAATGTTAATTTTAAAAACTATTCTGCTACATTTCCATGGTAAAACTCACCAAAAATTGACTGCTATCTCATTTCCTGAGGCCCTAAAATGCCAGGACAGTACAAAAAAAGAAATGATCCTTTTTGGAAAGTAGACAATTAATAAATCACCGGGACCAGATGGCTTGCACCCGAGGGTATTTAGGGAACTCAGTCAAGTGATTGCCAGACCGTTGTTCCTAATTTTTACAGACAGTCTACTAACTGGAATGGTACCAGCTGATTGGAGAAAAGCCAATGTAGCACCAATATTTAAAAAGGGCCCAAAATACATCCTGGGAATTACAGACCAGTTAGCCTAACATCAATAGCATGTAAACTCTTGGAGGGGATGATAAGGGACTATATACAAGATTTTAGTAATGAGAACAGTATCATTAGCAGTAATCAGCATGGATTCATGAAGAATTGTTCATGCCAAACCAATCTACTAACCTTCTATGAGGAGGTGAATTGCCAGCTAGATAAAGCAAGGCCTGTAGATGTGATGTATCTGGATTTTGCAAAAGCATTTGTCACAGTTCCCCATAAATGTTTACTGTACAAAATAAGGTCTGTTGGCATGGACCATAGGGTGAGTACATGGATTCAAAACTGGCTACAAGAGCGAGTTCAGAGGGTGGTAATAAATGGGGAGTACTCAGAATGGTCAGGGGTGGGTAGTGGGGTCCCCTATGGTTCTGTGTTGGGACCAATCCTGTTTAATTTGTTCATAAACGACCTGGAGGATGAGGTAAACAGTTCAATCTCTGTATTTGCAGACGATACTAAGCTAAGCAGGGCAATAACTTCTCTGCAGGATGTGGAAACCTTGCAAAAAGATCTGAACAAAATAATGGGGTGGGCAACTACATGGCAAATGAGGTTCAATGTAGTAAAATGTAAAATAATGCATTTAGGTGGCAAAAATATGAATGCAATCTATACACTGGGGGGAGAACCTCTGGGGGAATCTAGGATGGAAAAGGACCTGGGGGTCCTAGTAGATGATAGGCTCAGCAATGGCATGCAAAGCAAAAAGAATATTGACATGCATTAAAAAGGGGATCAACTCCAGAGATAAAACGATAATTATCCCACTCTACAAGACTCTCGTACCTAGAGTATGCTGTCCAGTTCTGGGTACCAGTCCTCAGGAAGGATGTACTGGAATTGAAGTGAGTACAAAGAAGGGCAACAAAGCTAATAAAGGGTCTGGAGGATATTAGTTATGAGTAGGGATGAGCTTCGAGTTCGAGTTGAACTCTTGTTTGACTCGAACATCGGCTGTTTGCCAGTTCGCCGAACAGAGAACAATTTGGGGTGTTCGCGGCAAATTCAAAAGCCGCAGAACACCCTTTAAAAGTCTTTGGGAGAAATCAAAAGTGCTCATTTTAAAGGCTTATATAAAAAGTGTTTGGGGACCTGGGTCCTGCCCCAGGGGACATGGATCAATGCAAAAAAAATTTTAAAAACGGCCGTTTTTTCGGGAGCAGTGATTTTAATAATGCTTAAAGTGAAACAATAAAAGTGTAATATTCCTTTAAATTTCGTACTTGGGGGGTGTCTATACTATGCCTGTAAAGGGGCGCATGTTTTCCGTGTTTAGAACTGTCTGACAGCAAAATGACATTTCAAAGGTAAAAAGTAATTTAAAACTACTTACGACTATTAATGAATTGTCAGTCTGACAATACACATAAAAGTTCATTGATAAAAACGGCATTGGATTTCCCCACGGGGAACCCCGAACCAAAAAAAAAATGGCGTGGTGGTCCTCCTCAAAAGCAATATCAGACCCTTCAGGTTTGGTATGGATTTTAAGGGGAACCCAGCACCAAAATTTTTTTAAAAATGGCGTGGGGTCCCCCCAAAAATCCATACCAGTCCCTTATCCGAGCACGCAACCTGGCAGGCTGCAGGAAAAGAGGGGGGACGAGAGAGCGGCCCTCCTCCTCAACCGTACCAGGCCACATGCCCTCAACATTGGGAGGATGCTTTGGGGTCACCCCAAAGCACCTTGTCCCCATGTTGATGGGGACAAGGGCCTTATCCCCACCCCTTGCCCGGTGGTTGTGGGGGTCTGCGGGTGGGGGGCTTATCAGAATCTGGAAGCTCCCTTTAACAAGGGGGCCCCCAGATCCCCCCTGTGTGAAATGGTAAGGGGGTACAAAAGTACCCCTACCATTTCACAAAAAAAGTGTCAAAAATGTTAAAAATTACAAGAGACAGTTTTTGACAATTCCTTTATTTAAAGTCTTCTTCTTCCCATCTTCTATCTACCTTCGGTTACTTCCTCATCTTCTTCTTCCTCTGGTTCTTCCTCCGATCCTCTGCTTCTTGCTCCAGTGTTCTCGTCCGGCATCTTCCTCCACGGCGTCTTCTTCCCTTCTTCGTTCTTGGGCTGCTCCGCATCCATTATGGGAGGCTCCCACTGTGTGATGCTTCTCGTCTTCTGACACTTCTTAAATAACTGAGGGCAGGGCCACCCGGTGACCCCACCCCCCCTGACGCACGGGGACTTGACAGGAATGTCCCTATGGGTTTCCCCGTGATGTCAGAGGGGGGCGGGGTCACCAGTTACGTAACCAGGTGACCCCGCCCCCTCTGAAGTCACGGGAAAACACATAGAGAAGTTCCCGTCAAGTCCCCATGCATCAGAGGGGGGCGAGGTCACCGGGTGGCCCCGCCCTTCTTTATTTAAGAAGTGTCAGAAGACAAGAAGCATCACACAGCAGGAGCCACCCATAATGGATGCTGAGCGGCCCGAGAACAAAGAAGGGAAGAAGACGCCACGGAAGGAAGATGCCATACGAGAACACCTGAGCAAGAAGCAGAGGATCGGAGGAAGAACCAGAGGAAGAAGATGGAGGAAGAAACCGAAGGAAGATAGAAGAAAGAAGATGGAAAGAAGAAGACGTTAAATAAAGGAATTTTCAAAAACTGTCTCTTGTCATTTTTAACATTTTTGACATTTTTTGTGAAATGGTAGGGGTACTTTTTTACCCCCTTACCATTTCACACAGGGGGGGTGGGATCTGGGGGTCCCCTTGTTAAAGGGGCTTCCAGGTTCCGATAAGCCCCCCACCCGTAGACCCCCACAACCACCGGGCAAGGGTTGTGGGGATGAGGCCCTTGTCCCCATCAACATGGGGACAAGGTGTTTTGGGGGCTACCCCAAAGCACCCTCCCAATGTTGAGGGCATGTGGCCTAGTATGGTTCAGGAGGGGGGGCACGCTCTCATCCCCCCTCTTTTCCTGTGGCCTGCCAGGTTGCGTGCTCGGATAAGGGTCTGGTATGGATTTTTGGGGGAACCCCACGCCATTTTTTTAAATTTTGGCGCGGGGGGTTCCCCTTAAAATCCATACCAGACCTGAAGGGTCTGTATGGATTTTGAGGGGGACCCCCACCTCATTTTTTTAAAGAATTTTGCCCGGGGTTCCCATTAATATCCATACCAGACCTGAAGGGCCTGGTATGGAATTTAGGGGGATCCCCACACCATTTTTTTTTATTTCAGTTTGGGGTTCCCCTGTGGGGAAATCCCATGCTGTTTTTATCAATGAACTTTTATGTGTATTGTCGGACCGACAGTTCATTAATAGCCGCAAGTAGTTTTAAATTACTTTTTTCATTTGAAATGTAATTTTGCTGTCAGACTGTTCTAAACACGGGAAACATGCGCCCCTTTACAGGCATACTATAGACACCCCCCAAGTACGAAATTTAAAGGAATATTACACTTTTATTGTTTCACTTTAAGCATTATTAAAATCACTGCTCCCGAAAAAAATTATGTTTTTAAAACTTTTTTTTGCATTGATCCATGTCCCCTGGGGCAGGACCCAGGTCCCCAAACACTTTTTATGACAATAACTTGCATATAAGCCTTTAAAATTAGCACTTCTGATTATTCATGTTTGAGTCACATAGACTTTAACGGTGTTCGCGTGTTCGAACTAATTTTTTGCCTGTTCGCATGTTCTGGTGCGAACCGAACAGGGGGGTGTTCGGCTCATCCCTAGTTATGAGGAAAGGTTGCGAACACTGAAATTATTCTCTCTGGAAAAGAGACGCTTGAAAGGGGATATGGTTTCAAAATACAAATACCGTACTGGTGACCCCACAATAGGAATAAAACTTTTTTGCAGAAGAGAGTTTAAGACTCGTGGCCACTCATTAAAATTAGAAGAAAAATACTTTACTGTAAGAGCAGCAAGGATGTGGAATTCCCTTCCACAGGCTGTGGTCTTAGCGGGGGGCATCGATAGTTTCAAGAAACTATTAGATAAGCACCTGAATGACCACAACATACAGGGATATACAATGTAATACTGACATATAATCACACACATTTGATGGACTTGTGTCTTTTTTCAACCTCACCTACTATGTAACTATGTAACTATATGTAACAGTCTGAGATATTTATTAAGAGGCAGGGTGAGTTTTTTGAGATTGTAATTTGTTTCCAAATTCCTTAGAAAATGATGAATGTAAATATTTTTTTTTTTAAAGTTGTCATTTTAACAAGTTAAGTCTCACACACACAACATAGGCACATTTAGAATTACACAAAAAAAGTTTGGGGCAGACACCTAGAAAAAAAAAATACCTTTCTGTGGACCCTTGTGGTATCTAAACAGTCAAAATCATAATCTTCAAATGTACTAAATGTTCAGGATTTAGTACAAATGTAACTTATCAAAATACAAACTAAATGAAAGCAAAACCACCTTACACCCACCCCTTGTACTGGACAAAATTGTCTCAGCTGAAAAAACACACGATGTTCAGACGCTGGTGATTAAATGCTTGAAGTGAGATCTCACCATGTTGTCAGCACATGACCTCACTATACAGATCACTCAATCCAGGCATAAGCCCCTGTCACAAATTACCCCTTATCAGAAAACATACACATTATATTCTGATGAGCATACTCTCCAAACATGGGATACTAGAGGCAAACATTGGGGGTCATTTACTATAGTGCCACAGCGCTTATTAGCGCTAAATCAGTATTCACTATAGCACTGGTAAAAAAAATACTCCTAAAATTGAATTCACTATAGTTCCCTGAAAACAAATAGCGCCCAAACCCTTATGCAGTGTACACACGGTCGGACTTTTCGACCGGACTGGTACGACGGACGCCAACGGACCAAATCGTGTTTGGGCTTCACCGGACCTTCAGCGGACTTTTCCAGTCGCAAATCTGACGGACTTTAGATTTGGAACATGCTTCAAATCTTTATGTTGTAACTCCGCCAGACCCAGAAATCGGCTCGTCTGTATGCTAGTCCGATGGACAAAAAATGATGCTAGGGCAGCTATTGGCTACTGGCTATCAACTTCTTTATTTTAGTCCGGTGTACGTCACAACGTACGAATCCGTCGGACTTTGGTGTGATCGTGTGTAGGCAAGTCCATTCGTGAAAAAGTCAGTCGAAAGTACGCTGGAAAGTCTATCGGACCAGTCCGGTTAGACCGTGTGTACGCGACATTACTCTGCTAAAACCTGGAGTAGTGCACATGGAAATAATGTTTAGAGCTTGATATACAGTGGAGATGAAAAGTATTCACACCCCCTTACATTTTTCACTCTTATGTTATTTTGTAGTCATTTAAGTTCATTTTTTTTCCTTATTAAGGTACACACAGCATCCCATATTGACAGAAAAACACAGAATTGTTGATATTTTTGCAGATTTATTAAAAAAGAAAAACTGAAATATCACATGGTCCTAAGTATTCAGACCCTTTGCCCAGTATTTAGTAGAAGCACCCTTTTGATCTAACAAGTTTTTCACACCTGGATTTGGGGATCCTCTGCCATTCCTCCTTGCAGATCCTCTCCAGTTCTGTCAGGTTGAATGGTAAACGTTGGTGAACAGACATTTTTAGGTCTCTCCAGAGATGCTCAATTGGGTTTAAGTCAGGGCTCTGGCTGGGCCATTCAAGAACAGTCACAGAGTTGTTGTGAAGCCACTCCTTCATTAATTTAGCTGTGTGCTTAGGGTCATTGTCTTGTTGGAAGGTAAACCTTCGACCCAGTCTGAGATACTAAGCACTCTGGAGAAGGTTTTCATCCAGGATATCCCTGTACGTGGCTGCATTCATCTTGCCCTCGATTGCAACCAGTCGTCCTGTCCCTGCAGCTGAAAAACACCCCCACAGCATGATTCTGCCACCACCATGCTTCACTGTTGGGACTGTATTGGACAGGTGATGAGCAGTGCCTGGTTTTCTCCACACATACCGCTTAGAATTAAGGCCAAAACGTTCTATCTTGGTCTCATCAGACCAAAGAATCCTATTTCTCTCCATCTTGGAGTCCTTCAGGTGTTTTTTAGCAAACTCCATGCATGCTTTCATGTGTCTTGCACTGAGGAGAGGCTTCCGTTGGGTCACTCTGCCATAAAGCCCCGACTGGTGGAGGGCTGCAGTGATGGTTGACTTTCTACTACTTTCTCCCATCTCCCAACTGCATCTCTGGAGCTCAGCCACAGTGATCTTTGGGTTCTTCTTTACCTCTCTCACCAAGGCTCTTCTCCCCCAATAGCTCAGTTTGGCCAGACGGCCAGCTCTAGGAAGGGTTCTGGTCGTCCCAAACGTCTTCCATTTAAGGATTATGGAGGCCACTGTGCTCCTAGAAACTTAAGTGCAACAGAATTTTTCTGTAACCTTGGCCAGATCTGTCCTTGCCACAAAACACCACAAACACCTGAACATATTCAAAAAATATGGGGGTTTGGTCATACTTAGGGATGAGCTTCGAGTTCGACTCGAACATCAGCTGTTCGCTAGTTTGCTGAACAGCGTACAATTTGGGGTGTTCGCGGCAAATTAGAAAGCCGCGGAACACCCTTTAAAAGTCTATGGGAGAAATCAAAAGTGCTAATTTTAAAGGCTTATATGCATGGTATTGTCATAAAAAGTGTTTGGGGACCTGGGTCCTGCCCCAGGGGACATGGATCAATGTAAAAAAAGTTTTAAAAACGTCCGTTTTTTCGGGAGCAGTGATTTTAATAATGCTTAAAGTGAAACAATAAAAGTGTAATATTCCTTTAAATTTCATACCTGGGGGTGTCTATAGTACGCCTGTAAAGGGGCGCATGTTTCCCGTGTTTAGAACAGTCTGACAGCAAAATGACATTTCAAAGGAAAAAAAGTCATTTAAAACTACTCGTGGCTATTAATGAATTGCCTGTCCGACAATACACATAAAAGTTCATTGATAAAAACAGCATGGGAATTACCCACAGAGGAACCCCAAACCAAAATTTAAAAAAAAAATAACATGGGGTCCCCCTAAATTCCATACCAGGCCCTTCAGGTCTGGTATGGATTTTAAGGGGAACCCCGCGCCAAAATTAAAAAAAAAAATGGTGTGGGGTTTCCCCAAAAATCCATACCAGACCCTTATCCGAGCACGCAACCTGGCAGGCCACAGGAAAAGAGGGAGGGACGAGAGAGCGCCCCCCCTCCTGAACCGTACCAGGCCACATGCCCTAAACATTGGGAGGGTGCTTTGGGGTAGCCCCCCAAAACACCTTGTCCCCATGTTGATGGGAACAAGGGCCTCATCCCCACAACCCTTGCCCGGTGGTTGTGGGGGTCTGCGGGCGGGGGGCTTATTGGAATCTGGAAGCCCCCTTTAACAAGCAGACCCTCAATCCTGCCCCCCGTGTGAATTGGTAATGGCTACCATTTCACAAAAGAGTGTCAAAAATATTAAAAATGACAAGAGACAGTTTTTGACAATTCCTTTATTTAAATGCTTCTTCTTTCTTCTATCTTCGATCTTCTTTCTTCTATCTTCCTCCATCTTCTTCTTCTTCTGGTTCTTCTGGTTCTTCTGGTTCTTCCTCCGGTGTTCTTGTCCGGCATCTTCATCTGCGGCGCCGGCGTCTTCTTTCCTTCTTCTCCTCAGGCGCTCCGCATACATGATGGCATGATGGGAGGCTTCCACTGTGTGATGCCTCTCCTCTTCTGACGGTTCTTAAATAACGGGGGCGGGGCCACCCGGTGACCCCGCCCCCCTCTGACGCACAGGGACTTCCCTGTGGCATTCCCTGTGACGTCAGAGTGGGGCGAGGTCACCCATTATGTAACCCCGCCCCTTCTGACATTACGGGGAATGCCACAGGGAAGTCCCCATCAAGTCCCCGTGCGTCAGAGGGGGGCGGGGTCACCGAGTGGCCCCGCCCCCCATTATTTAAGAACCATTAGAAGAGGACAAGCGTCACACAGTGGGAGCCTCCCATCATGCCATCATGTATGCGGAGTGGCCCGAGGAGAAGAAGGGAAGAAGACACCGGCGCCACGGAGGAAGATGCCAGACGAGAACACCAGAGGAAGAACCAGAAGAACCAGAAGAAGAAAAAGATGGAGGAAGAAACCGAAGGAAGATAGAAGATAGAAGAAAGAAGAAGCATTTAAATAAAGGAATTGTCAAAAACTGTCTCTTGTCATTTTTAACATTTTTGACAATTTTTTTGTGAAATATTAGGGGTACTTTTGTACCGCCTTACCATTTCACACGGGGGAAGGGCCAGGATCTGGGGGCTTCCAGATTCCGATAAGCTCCCTGCCCCCAGACCCCCACAACCACCGGGCAAGGGTTGTGGGGATGAGGCTATTGTCCCCATCAACATGAGGATAAGGTGTTTTGGGGGGCAACCCCAAAGCACCCTCCCAATGTTGAGGGCATGTGGCCTGGTACGGTGGGGGGGGCGCTCTCTCGTCCCCCCTCTTTTCCTGTGGCCTGCCAGGTTGCGTGCTTGGATAAGGGTCTGGTATGGATTTTTGGGGGGACCCCACGCCATTTTTAAAAAAAATGTTGGCACGGGGTTCCCCTTAAAATCCATACCAGACCTGAAGGGTTTGGTATAGATTTTTAGGGGGACCCCACGCCATTTTTTAAAAAAAAATTCACCGGGGTTCCCCTTAATATCCATACCAGTCCTGAAGGGCCTGGTATGGATTTAGGGGGACCCCCACATCATTTTTTTTTAAATTTTGGTTCGGGGTTCCCCTGTGGGGAATTCCCATGCCGTTTTTATCAATGAACTTTTATGTGTATTGTCAGACTGGCAATTCATTAATAGCCGCGAGTAGTTTTAACCACTTCAGCCCTGGACCATTATGCTGCCTAAGGACCAGAGGACTTTTTCCAATTTGGCACTGCGTCGCTTTAACTGCTAATTGCGCGGTCATGCAATGCTGTACCCAAACAAAATTTGCGTCCTTTTCTTCCCACAAATAGAGCTTTCTTTTGATGGTATTTGATCACCTCTGCCGTTTTTATTTTTTGCGCTATAAACGGAAAAAGACCGAACATTTTGAAAAAAAATGATATTTTCTACTGTTTGTTATAAAAAAAATCCAATAAACTCAATTTTAGTCATACATTTAGGCCAAAATGTATTCGGCCACATGTCTTTGGTAAAAAAATGTCAATAAGCGTACATTTATTGGTTTGCGCAAAAGTTATAGCGTCTACAAACTAGGGTACATTTTCTGGAATTTACACAGCTTTTAGTTTATGACTGCCTATGTCATTTCTTGAGGTGCTAAAATGGCAGGGCAGTACAAACCCCCCCAAATGACCCCATTTTGGAAATTAGACACCCTAAGGAAATTGCTGAGAGGCATGTTGAACCCATTGAATATTTATTTTTTTTGTCCCAAGTGATTGAATAATGACAACAAAAAAAAATATTTACAAAAAGTTGTCACTAAATGATATAATGCTCACACAGGCCATGGGCCTATGTGGAATTGCAGCCCAAAATACATTCAGCTGCTTTTCCTGAGTACAGGGATACCACATGTGTGGGACTTTTTGGGAGCCTAGCTGCGTACGGGGCCCTGAAAACCAATCACTGCCTTCAGGATTTCTAAGGGCATAAATTTTTGATTTCACTCCTCACTACCTATCACAGTTTTGAAGGTCATAAAATGCCCAGATGGCACAAACTCCCCCAAATGACCCCATTTTGTAAAGTAGACACCCCAAGATATTTGCTGAGAGGCATGTTGAGTCCATGGAATATTTTATTTTTTGACACAAGTTGCGGGAAAGTGACAATTTTTTTTTTTTTTGCACAAAGTTGTCACTAAATGATATATTGCTCACACAGGCCATGGGCATATGTGGAATTGCACCCCAAAATACATTTAGCTGCTTCTACTGAGTATGGGGATACCACATGTGTGGGACTTTTTGGGAGCCTAGCCGCATATGGCGCCCTGAAAACCAAGCACCGCCTTCATAATTTCTAAGAGCGTAAATTTTTGATTTCACTCCTCACTACCTATCACAGTTTTGAAGGCCATAAAATACCAAGATGGCACAAACCCCCCAAAATTACCCCATTTTGGAAAGTAGACACCCCAAGCTATTTGCTGAGAGGCATGTCGAGTCCATGGAATATTTTATATTTTGACACAAGTTGCGGGAAAGTAACACATTTTTTTTTTTTTTTTTGCACAAAGTTGTCACTAAATGATATATTGCTCAAACATGCCATGGGCATATGTGGAATTACACCCCAAAATACATTTAGCTGCTTCTCCTGAGTATGGGGATACCACATGTGTGGGACTTTTGGGGAGCCTAGCCGCATACGGGGCCCGAAAACCAAGCACCACCTTCAGGATTTCTAAGGGCATAAATTTTTGATTTCACTCCTCACTACCTATCACAGTTTTGAAGGCCATAAAATGCCCAGATGGCACAAAACCTCCCCAAATGACCCCATTTTGGAAAGTAGATACCCCAAGCTATTTGCTGAGAGGCATGTTGAGTTCATGGAATATTTTATATTTTGACACAAGTTGCGGGAAAGTGACAATTTTTTTTTTTTTTGCACAAAGTTGTCACTAAATGATATATTGCTCAAACATGCCATGGGCATATGTGGAATTACACCCCAAAATATATTCTGCTGCTTCTCCTGAGTACGGGGATACCACATGTGTGGGACTTTTTGGGAGCCTAGCTTCATACGGGGCCCCGAAATCCAATCACCGCCTTCAGGATTTCTAATTTCTAAGGGCGTAAATTTTTGATTTCACTCCTCACTACCTATCACAGTTTTGAAGGCCATAAAATGCCAAGATAGCACAAAACTCCCCAAAATGACCCCATTTTGGAAAGAAGACACCCCAACCTATTTGCTGAGAGGCATGGTGAGTATTTTGAAGCTCTCATTTGTTTTTGAAAATGAAGAAAGACAAGAAAAATTTTTTTTTTTTTCTTTTTTCAATTTTCAAAAGTTTGTGACAAAAAGTGAGGTCTGCAAAATACTCACTATACCCCTCAGCATATAGCTTGGGGTGTCTATTCCAAAATGGGGTCATTTGGGGGGGTTGTGCCATCTGGGCATTCCATGGCCTCCGAAACTGTGATAGGCAGTGAAGAGTGAAATCAAAAATTTACACCCTTAGAAAGCCTGAAGGCGGTGCTTGGTTTTCGGGGTCCCGTACGTGGCTAGGCTCCCAAAAAGTCCCACACATGTGGTATCCCTGTACTCAGGAGAAGCAACAGAATTTATTTTGGGGTGTAATTTCACATATTCCCATGGCATGTTTGAGCAATATATCATTTAGTGACAACTTTGTGCATAAAAAAAAAAATTGTCTTTTTCCCGCAAATTGTGTTACAATATAAAATATTCCATGGACTCGACATGCCTCTCAGCAAATAGCTTGGGGTGTCTACTTTCCAAAATGGGGTCATTTGGGGGGGTTTTGAACTGTCCTGGCATTTTATGCACAACATTTAGAAGCTTATGTCACACATCATCCACTCTTCTAACCACTTGAAAACAATGCCCTTTCTGACACTTTTTGTTTACATGAAAAAATTATTTTTTTTTGCAAGAAAATTACTTTGAACCCCCAAACAAATGCCCTACAGATTAAAATGGTGGGTGTTTCATTTTTTTTTTTCACACAGTAATTGCGCAGCGATTTTTCAAACGCATTTTTTTGAGGAAAAAACACACTTTTTAAAATTTTAATGCACTAAAACACACTATATTGCCCAAATGTTTGATGAAATAAAAAAGATGATCTTAGGCTGAGTACATGGATACCAAACATGACATGCATTAAAATTGCGCACAAACGTGCAGTGGCGACAAACTAAATACATTTTTAAAAGCCTTTAAAAGCCTTTACAGGTTACCACTTTAGATTTACAGAGGAGGTCTAGAGAAAAACATGGAAGACTGTGGGGGGGGGCATTCCCTCCCACTGCTTGTAAAAGCAGTCTAGAGGCTAATTAGCCACTAGGATTGCTTTTACATGAAAGCCGACCACTGTCTGAAAAGAATGATACCAAGATGATACCTAAACCTGCAGGCATCATTCTGGTATAACCACTCAAAGTCCAGCAACATACCAGTATGTTGCTGGTCCTTGTTGGACATATATTGTAAACTTTTTTTTCATGCAGCCTGTGGGCTGAATGAACAAAAGATATTGATCGGTGGGTATGCCCACCATTAGAATACCTCCCTTCATCCACCCACTTCTAATGATGGGCATACATGCACCATTTATATATGCCAAGGCATGGGGGCATCCTCCCGCAAAAGGCAGGAGCAAATCGCTCCTCCACCCACTGTTGCCCCCACGCTTTGGCATATATGCTGAAGTATGTAACTGTGGTGGTGAAATCACCTCCGACAGCGCTGGAGTCACGGCTTTATATATCGTGGGAGCAAACGTTGTTGCTGTCAAGATAAATAAATCCGCGCTGCAACTGAATGGCGTACCTGCTAAGCAAATGATGGTTAACCAAAAAACAAAGTAACATTACAGTATAACAGTAATACTTACCATACCTGCTAAGCAAATACAAAAAAAATAGTAAAAAATAAAACATTTAACGCAACCTGTGCCTACCTAAAATATATATATGCCGAAGCATGGGGGCATCCTCCCACAAAAGGCAGGAGCAAATCGCTCCTCCACCCACTGCTGCCCCCACGCTTCGGCATATATGCTGAAGTATGTAACTGTGGTGGTGAAATCACCTCCGACAGCGCTGGAGTCACGGCTTTATATATCGTGGGAGCAAACGCTGTTGCTGTCAAGATAAATAAATCCATGCTGCAACTGAATGGCGTACCTGCTAAGCAAATGATGGTTAACAATAAAACAAAGTAACATTACAGTATAACAGTATGACTTGCCATACCTGCAAAGCAAATACAAAAAAAAAATAGTAAAAAATAAAACATTTAACGCAACCTGTGCCTAAAATATATATGCCGAAGCATGGGGGCATCCTCCCACAAAAGGCAGGAGCAAATCGATCCTCCACCCACTGCTGCCCCCACGCTTCGGCATATATGCTGAAGTATGTAACTGTGGTGGTGAAATCACCTCCGACAGCGCTGGAGTCACGGCTTTATGTATCGTGGGAGAAAACGCTGTTGCTGTCAAGATAAATAAATCCGCTCTGCAGCTGAATGGCGTACCTGAAAACAATAAAATGGTTACCAACAAAACACAGTAAACAGTAAAGTATAAAAAAATTGCATATCTGAAAAGCAAACATGGTAAAACATAATAACAATAAAACATTGCAGAATATAATACAGTAAAAAAGAGCAGAACAATAGAGAGAGAATAGAGAGAGAGAGAACAATAAAACAACAACAACGATTTTTGGTTTTTTTATTTTATATTTTTTTTGTGTTTTTATTTTTTTTTTATACACTTTTTTTAGTAACTTTAACTTTTGTAACTAGTACCAGGTTTGGGTCTCTCAAAATGCAATGGCATCTTGGGAGACCCTGTGAAAGTGTGTCCTAGTCTGTGCAGTGCTGTACCCTATGCTAATACTCAACTAGTGTATGGTAGCGTTCAAAACATTCACCCATGCAAAGACCAGGTTTGCCAGGACAGGAGGGACAATAACACCGGGTGTCACGCCTAAATCCGCGCTTGCTACAGACACAACATCTTTTTTGGGGGGCTCGTTGGGTAGGGGTACTCGGGAGGGCATAAGGAAAATGCCTCTCATGCAGCCGGCCTACTGCATTTGGTTGGGGATGGTGAGGTGGAGCACCGTCTGGATACAGAAGGGCTCTGACGATCTCTTCCTGGAATTTAAGGAAGGATCCAGTCGGTCCTGAAGCTCTGTATAGCACATGAGCGTTCAGCAAAGCCAATTGAAATAAATAAATAGACACTTTTTTGTACCAGCATCTGGCCCTACGGGCAACTAGGTACGGCGCCAACAACTGGTCGTTGAGGTCCACCCCTCCCATATTTTGGTTATATTCGTGGACGCAGAGGGGTTTCTCCACAACACCAGTCGCCGTAGTAATTTGGGTCGTCGTGTCTGCATGAAGGGAGGTGAGAACAAAAACATTCTTCTTATCCCTCCACTTCATAGCGAGCAAGTTATTACACTTCAAGCAGGCTCTCTCCCCCAGCCTAAGACGGGAATCTACAAGCCTCTGAGGAAAGCCCCGGCGATTAGGTTGCACGGTGCCACATTCTCCAATCTGCTGATCAAACAAGTGACTAAAAAGTGGCACGCTCATGTAATAATTGTCCACGTACAAGTGGTACCCCTTTCCTAATAAGGGTGACACCAAGTCCCACACTATCTTGCCAGTGCTTCCTATGTAGTCAGGGCAGTTTGTCGGCTCTACGTGACTATCTTTGCCCTCGTAAACCATAAAACTACATGTATAGCCTGTGGCCCTGTCACAGAGCTTATACATCTTGACCCCGTATCTGGCACGCTTGCTGGAAAGGTACTGTTTGAATGACAAGCGGCCAGAAAATTTAATCAGGGACTCATCAATGCAGACAACTTGATGGGGAGTAAACAAGTCTGCAAAACGTTGGTTGAAGTGGTTTAGGGGGGCCGAATTTTGTAGAGCCGATCGTATCCAGGGTCTCCACGAGGACGACAGAGTTCATTGTCGTTGAAGTGCATGAACCGCAAAATCTGCTCGTATCGTGCCCTGGCCATGGAAGCAGAGAACACGGGCGCATGGTAAATTGGGTCAGTGGACCAATATGACCGCAACTTACTCTTTTTATTCAAGCCCATGTTGAGGGAAAGGCCCAGAAAGATCTTAAATTCGGAGACCGTAATTGGTCTCCAATCTCTGGAAAGGGAGGACTGGGGATTAGCGACGATGTGTTGACCAGCGTATAAATTGCTTTGGTCTACAATAGATCTATAGAGATCTTCGGTGAAAAACAGTGAATAAAAATCCAGTGGCGTAATTCGCCACCGGAATTCCGGGTTGGCCAGTGAATGTGAATGGGGGAAGTACGGGTGCTGCAGAAGTGGTGGGTTCCCAATTCGGATTGGCGAATGCAGCAGGAAGGGCATTATGGGCACGATGGGCCTGTCTTTGTCTTCTTGGTGGCAGCGGGACACTATTTGTGCTTGCCACCTCGCCAGCTTGAACTGCACTTATGGGACTCGCCACGTCACCAAGTGTTACTGCAGTGCTGGATGTACAACCAGGGTGTACTAGGCCGCTGGTGCTTGCCAGTTCACCAGAAGGAATAGCGGCACTAGTACTTCTCTGCTCCATACGAGAGCCCTGCGGTTCTTGCACTTCAAGGACAGAAGAAGATTGGGATCTGGTACGCCTGACCTTAGCAGGGACCACAACTCCGTTGTCAGAGCTATCTGTCATGGAGCCACTGTCCTCTACAGGATCATATTCTGAGCCTGAATCTGACAGATGAGTGACTTCCTCTTCACTATCTGTCATGCTCAGAAACGTGTAGGCCTCTTCACTAGTGTACCTTCAATTTGCCATTTTGGCTCTAAATTTAGGGGTACACTAGTGAGACTCACAGGCAAAAAAGCTCCTGACTGTCAGCGACTGTATCAAAACGCTACCAAAAAACTGTTAGCGATCGCAGGGATCAGGCCTGACTCTGCGAACGCTGCAGTTATGTGTGCTTAGTGTTTTGTAAGTGTCAGTGATCGATCGATACTGCACTTGGGTGGGCTGGGCTGGGCTTGGCCGAGGGGCAAAACGCAGGTGCTAGCAGGTATCTGGGCTGATCCCACTAACACTGTGTTTATGGGAACCCTAAACTGCTGGGGAGTATAGATCTGATCGGATCAGATATCGATCCGGTCAGATACTATAGCACTAAGGGAGGTGTATGCTGCGTGCGTGGGTGTTAGCGGTACTGGCACTAACCTGACACTGCCTGGGGCGACGCAGACCTTATCTGACCCTAAAAACTTAACTTATATCACCGCCGGGCAATTAGAGGGTTAAACCTGTATAAGGTAATAAACGGCGGGTGCCCTAAAACTATAATAAACTATAATAAACAAACCAACTAACCAGCGTCACCCGTAACAATTATATGGTGATCGCTGGTGAAAGGGTTAACTAGGGGGCAATCAGGGGGTTAAAACCTTTATTAGGTAGTATATGGGGGTCCCTGTCGCTATAAAACACTGACAGCGAACCTATATACTTACCTCCCTAACTAGCATCACCTGTGTCACTAATACAGCGATTAGAAAAATGATCGCTTAGCGACACTTTATTAGGGGGGGTAGGGGGGGTACCCTGGACCTAAAGGGGGGGTACCCCAGACCTAAAGGGGGCTAACCTAACTGCCCTAACACTTATAACTGTCACAAACTGACACCAATGCAAAAAAAAAAACTGCTATTGGTGTCAGTGTGACAGGGGGTACAGGGGGGTGATCGGGGGGTGATCGGGGGGTGAAGGGGGTTAAAAAGTGTGCCTGGCATGTTCTACTGACAGTGTAGTGTTGGTGCACTTACTTGATGTCTTCTCTCCTCGGCGCCGGATCAAAAAGACCGGCTCGAGGAGGGATGACATCACTTCCTGTGCCTCTGTTTACATTACAGAGACACAGGAAGGATTTTCATTCACCAGGAGCGATCGGGAGGGGGTGGCCACGAATGAATGGCCTCCCCCTCACCTCTCATCGCCCGGGAAGAGATGGCGACCGCCCGCGGAAGGCAGATCACGTGTATGTACGTGATTCTGCCTGTCTGTTCCACCTTGCCGACGTACATCGGCATGAGGCGGTCGTCAAGTGGTTAAATGACTTTTTTCCCTTTGAAATGTAATTTTGCTGTCAGACTGTTCTAAACACGGGAAACATGCACCCCTTTACAGGCATACTATAGACACCCCCCAGGTACGAAATTTAAATTGGTATTACACTTTTATTGTTTCACTTTATGCATTATTAAAGTCACTGCTCCCGAAAAAACGGCCGTTTTTAAATTTTTTTTTGCATTGATCTATGTCCCCTGGGGCAGGACCCAGGTCCCCAAACACTTTTTATAACAATAACTTGCATATAAGCCTTTAAAATTAGCAGTTTTGATTATTCATGTCCATGTCCCATAGACTTTAACGGTGTTCGCGTGTTCAAACAAATTTTTTGCCTGTTCGCAAGTTCTGGTGCGAACCGAACGGGGGGGGTGTTCGGCTCATCCCTAGTCACACTGTATGGTCATATAGTGCTAAGCCCACTTACTGGTTGTCTCAACCATGGGAGCTGAACTCCTCTATGTGGGAGAACTGAAGGGGATACATCCTATGCACTGGTGGCCACTAAATAAGAGGTAATGAGGAGGGGGAGGGGTGCGCCAGCCCAAAAAACCTGGTCAGGGTCTACTACAATATACAAGAACATATTTGGGGGGCACATCATACAATGCGTTTAAATTCAAGATGGTGCTGCTATAAGACCTACAAACAATACAAAATATTTTGCAGCGCGCACATACAAGAATGACATTTCCTGCAGGCCTAGTTAAAAACACCTGAACATATTCAAAAAATATGGGGGTTTGGTCACACTATATGGTTATATAGTGCTAAGCCCACTTACTGCGACAAAGTACCCCGAATTAGTGGGTATTACTCTAGTAATAGAATGGAAGATCCTTTGTCTCAACCATGGGAGCTGAACTCCTCTATGTGGGAGAACAGAAGGGGATACATCCTATGCACTGGTGGCCACTAAATAAGAGGTAACGAGGAGGGGGAGGGGTGCTCCAGCCCAAAAAACCTGGTCAGGGTCTACTACAATATACAAGAACATATTTGGGGGGCACATCCTACAATGCATTTAAATTCAAGATGGTGCTGCTATAAGACCTTCCATCTTGAATTTAAATGCATTGTAGGATGTGCCCCCCAAATATGTTCTTGTATATTGTAGTAGACCCTGACCAGGTCTTTTTTAGCAAATGGCTGGAATATAACAAAGAGTGAAAAATTTTAGGGGGTCTGAATGCTTTCTGTCCCCACTGTAATTGCCTAAATGGTACTGAAATATACTGTATATTGTTTAAAGATAATCTGCTTTTAAACTGTGTGAAAAAGTGATTTTTACACTGAAATATCTTTAAAAGTCTTATGCCCCGTACACACGGTCGGATTTTCCGATGGAAAATGTCCGATCGGAGCGTGTTGTCGGAAATTCCGACCGTGTGTGGGCTCCATCGGACATTTTCCATCGGATTTTCCGACACACAAAGTTGGAGAGCAGGAGATAAAATTTTCCGACAACAAAATCCGTTGTTGGAAATTCCGATCGTGTGTACACAAATCCGACGGACAAAGTGCCACGCATGCTCAGAATAAATAAAGAGATGAAAGCTATTGGCCACTGCCCCGTTTATAGTCCCGACGTACGTGTTTTACGTCACCGGATTTTCCGACAACTTTGTGTGACCGTGTGTATGCAAGACAAGTTTGAGCCAACATCCGTCAGAAAAAATCCTAGGATTTTGTTGTCGGAATGTCCGAACAAAGTCCGACCGTGTGTACGGGGCATTAGAAGAGATAAATTCCCTGTCTCTGTACAACTAGGTGCCAACACAGCTGAGCATGCTCAGACCTGAAAATAGCCCTCATTTTAGCTCCAATAGCTTTTTTACAGGACGCTATATTAAATACCAAAATGAGCGCTGTGTTAAAGAGCTTTTTTGGGAGTGAAAATTGGCGCTATTATAGTCCAATGCAAGTTTTAGCCATTAACTCTAAAGGTACAATTGTAACTTCCCCAAGTAAACCCTTTTAATGTTCAGCTGAAATGTATCTTTCTCTGAAATAAATTTTCCTTTGCAACATTGTTGCTTCTACCTAACCACTTGCCAACAGCCTCACGCAGATATACTGCGGCAGAATGACACATACAGGCAGAATCTCGTACCTGTACGTCGCCCTTTAAGAGGCAGCCTGCGGGCGCGCACACGCCGCCCGCGACAAGCTCCACAAGTCGGGTCGCGGGTCCCGCGGACTCGATGTCCATGGGAATACCCGCGATCATCTCACGGAGAGGAAGAACGGGGAGATGCTAATGTAAACAAGCATCTTCCGGTTCTGCCTAGTGACAGTGTCACTGATCCCTGTGTCCCAGTGCTCCCTGTGATCGGGAGAAGAGATCAGTGACGTGCCACACACAGCCCCCCCACAATTAGAAACACTCTCCAGGACACACTTAACCCCTACACTGCCACCTAGTGGTTAACCCCTTCACTGCCAGTGTCATTTACACAGGAATCCATGCATGTATAGCACTGATTGCTGTATAAATGACAATGGTCCCAAAAATGTCTGATGTGTCCGCCATAATGTCGCAGTCACAATAAAAATCGCTGATCGCCGCCATTACTAGTAAGAAAAAAAATATTAATAAAAATGCCATAAAACTATCCCCTATTTTGTAAACACTAACTTTTGCGCAAACCAATCAAACGCTTATTGTGATTTTTTTTTTTACCAAAAATATGTAGAAGAATACTACTAAACTGAGGAAAAATATGTTTTTCTTTCTTTCCAGATTTTCCACCTACTGGGCCTCAGTACACATGTTTTTTTTGTTGTGTTATCTGGTTTTCCAGACCTTAGCAAACTCTTTGGGTGTTACTAGGGGATGTTTATCCCCTCACAACTCCTGGCCCCCTTGGTTCCCTATATCAATTTCTAAATTGAGGCAACAGCTCAGTGGATGGGATTTGCAGGGGACTCTACTTGATGGTGTCATTCCTCTTTTAATTACTGTGGATGCCTTAATGTAATGTAATGTTTTCTATTTTTCTACTATTTCTTGTTGATGTGGTTGTGCCTTTAAAGTCTCACCCTAGGGGGTTTCTTTCTTTTACTGCAAGTTTAATGTCGTATATTTCATTGCGTTACTGCAAGTTTACCGCCATATCTGCGCATGATTGCACGTTTGACGCAGTATATTGCAGTATATTATAGGGTATCCGTGGAGTGTGTCTGTGTCTTAAATACTCAAATGAAAGTGCACCAAACACCACTTTCCATTGATTAAAGTGCATCCATGTACACATTTACACATCTTTATTACAATTTTTATTTCGCTTTAGTCTGGATCAACTATGGGTATATGGGATTGTATGATATTTTTTATGTTATTTATTTTTTATGGTTGAACTAAATGGACTTGTGTCTTTTTTCAACCTGACTAACTATGTAATTTTGTTAATAAGCACCCCCAACTCCCCCCCTCATGTCTGGGAGGACAGCAAGGAGAGACATATGTTCCCATGGCACTGTAAGGGCGCCAGCAGCGTATGTGTCAGGGAACCAATGGTAGGAGAAGGGCTCTAGGACCCAACATCAGTCAAGACACCAACAGCAGGAGAAGGGCTCTAGGATCGAGCATCTCTACCAGCACGTCACATGGGTCTTTATAAGGAAGTGTGTTAGTATTCAAAGCTGCTGATTGATCTTAAGCTTGTAATACTGTGTTCCTGTGATCCTTGTTCCTGAAAATCCTTTGCTACCAATCTGGCTTGTCCTTGACTACTCTCCTGCCTGTCTCCTGACCTGACCTCAGCTTGTCCACGGATATTTTCTACTGTCTCCTGTGTCAGCTTCCCCTCTGCCACTGCCTGCTCTGTTATCCTCCTGGTTTCCGTACACTGGCTTGAACTGACTTCCCATTATCTCAGTGCTACTACAGACCTGCCATGACCCACAGGTGCCACCTGTCTACAGCAACTACTGAGCACATAAGAAGAAACCCTTCTGAGTTTCTCTGCAAACAACATCACTAGTGACCTGTGCTACTTTGAGCCTGACTCCTCCTGTTCTCACTTTCAGGGGAGTCTGGAACTTAGCCACAAGGGAAGCCCTCTCTCCATTGGCCTCCAGCACCAGGTACATGTATTAATCAGCCAATATGTCTAAGGGCCAAGAGAGCCATTAAGGATTTGCAAAAAGCATACTTCCAGCTTGAAGGACGCATGCATGCCCTTACTACTACAGTGACTTCCACAGAACCTAACCTGACTATGAGCTCCAACCTTTCAGCTGCTCCTTCAAATCCTCTGGCCACTGCTCCGGCTGCTATGTTACTTCCTTCGCCAGAACCCAGAGTTCCCACTCCTGAGCACTTTTCAGGGGATCAACTAAAGTTCAGGGCCTTCAGGAATGCATGTGAACATTATTTTGCACTGCAACCAAGGACTTTTGCACTTGAGACTGTCAGAGTACAATTATTTCTCTACTGTCTGATGAACCACAGTACTGGGCCCATAACCTATGAGCAAAATAATACAGCACTGAACTTTGTTTCCACATTCTTCGAGGCCATGGCTGTCCTTTACGATGACTCACAGAGGTCTGCTACTGCTGAGTCTGCCCTCCAAACCCTCGTACAAGGCCAATGACTAGGGATGAGCTGAACACCCCCCCTGGTTTGGTTCGCAGCAGAACATGCAAACAGGCAAAAAATTTGTTTGAACATGCAAATACCGTTAAAGTCTATGGAACACGAACGTGAAAAATCAAAAGTGCTAATTTTAAAGGCTTATATGCAAGTTATTGTCATAAAAAGTGTTTGGGGACCTGGGTCTGCCCCAGGGGACATGTATCAATGTAACAATGGCCGTTTTTTCAGGAGCCGTGATTTTAATAATGCTTGAAGTAAAACAATAAAAATGAAATATTCTTTTAAATATCATGCCTGGGGGTGCCTGTAAAGTAGGGCATTTTTTCCCGTGTTTAGAACAATGCCACAGCAAAATGACATTTCTAAAGGAAAAAATGTCATTTAAAATTACTTGCGGCTGTAATGTATTGTCGGCTTCGGCAATATAGATGAAAATCATTGAAAAAAAACATCATGGGCCCCCCCCCCAGTTCATTACCAGCACCTTTGGGCCTGGTATGGATATTAAGGGGAATCCCGCACCCAAATTTAAAAAAAAAATTACGTGGGGGTCCCCCAGGCCCCCAGGCACTATATACACTGAACAGCAGTATATATACTATACGGCCTGCCCTATATACTCTGCAGAAAATTGGGCCTTAGGTGTTGGTAGTACCAGAACACTGTAAGCCCTCACAGTTACTCTTGGTAGGCGTAGAAATGGGCCCTGCCGTGAAATACTATATCAAAAATTGTAATTACATGCCCCTGTTAAACAAGGGCAGAAAATTTGGGCCTTTGGTGGTGGTGCCAAGTCACTGTAAGCCCTCACAGTTACTCTTGTTGGGCACAGGAATGGGTCCTGCTGGGAAATAGTATATCAAGAATTGTAATTACATTCCCCTGTTAAACAGGAGCATAAAAATTGGGCCTTGGGCGGTGGTGGTGCCACAACACTGTAACTCCTCACAGATACTCTTGTTGGGTGCAGGAACGGGCCCTGCGTTGAAATATTATATCAAAAATTGTAATTACATGCCCCTGTTAAACAGGGGCAGAACAATTGGGCCTTGGGTGGTGGTGCCCCAACACTGTAACCCCTCACAGATACTCTTGTTGGGTGCAGGAACAGGCCCTGCTGTGAAATATTATATCAAAAATTGTAATTACATGCCCCTGTTAAACAGGGGCGAAAAATTGGGCCTTGGGTGGGGGTGCCACAACACAGTAACCCCTCACAGATACTCTTGATGGGTGCAGGAGTGGGCCCTGCGTTGAAATATTATATCAAAAATTGTAATTACATGCCCCTCTTAAACAGGGGCAGAAAAATTGGGCCTTGGGTGGTGGTGGTGCCACAATACTGTAACCCCTCACAGATACTCTTGTTGGGCACGGGAACGGGCCCTGCTGTGAAACATTAGATCAAAAATTGAAATTACAAGCCCCTGTTAAACAAGGGCAGAAAAATTGGGCCTTGGGGGGTGGTGGTGCCCTAAACCAAAAATATTGTTGGAAGCTAGCATCATAAAGATTGAGGAGGAATAGAATAGTCAGCATAGGCAGTCTATAAGGGATCCCACATTCATAGCAAATTCAATTCAGTTACATCAGCATCAGGTGCTTGATAGCTGCTGATCCAAGACTAATTATTTTTTTTTATGACTAAGGTTGGTTATAAGGACCTGGCATTTGGATATGTTCATTTTATAATAAGAGATGGCGCTAAAGGTTTAGATCAGTGTGCATACCTCAGGTACGGAAGGACTCACATCCGAAAGTGTCAATATAACGTCATCTGCGAATAATCCTATTTTATAGCATTTGCCAGCTACTGATATGCCTTTTATAGTCAGAGAGCTTCTAATGGCAGCCACAAAGGGTTCCATAACAAATGTAAATATCAAAGGGGAAAGCAGACAGCCTTGCCTTGTTCCGTTTGTTATGTTAAAGGTGTCGGAGAGTACAGAGGAGGTAAAAACTTGGGCCAATGGGTTTGTGTACAACGCTAAAATGGCTGATAGTATGAAACCAGCGAAGCCAAATTTTACTAAGGTAGCTTGTAAGTACCCCCAATATACCCTATCAAAAGCCTTTTCCGCATCGAGGGCTATAAAGGCAGTAGGCAGTTTGCGGCTCTCAGCTATACGGAGTAAGTTAAGGATTCTGCGGGTGCTATCAGGTGCTTGACGCCCTTTTACAAATCCTACTTGATCTGGGGCAATTAAAGATGGTGTTACTTCAGCCACTCTATTAGCAATAACCTTTGCGTAGATCTTAAGATCTGCGTTAAGAAGAGATATTGGTCTAAAATTCTGTGGTGTAGTGGGCTCCTTTTCTGGTTTGGGCAATGTGACTACTATAGCGCTAAGCATTTCTGCTGGCAGTGTACCAGAGGATACCGCTGCATTGAACACTTTAACTAAATGTGGAACTAGGATGTCTGAGAAGGTCTGATAATACTCCGCTGATAATCCATCTGGTCCTGGTGATTTGTTCAGAGCTAAGGATTTAAGAACTGCTTTAATTTCTTCGATAGAGATTTGGGCATTAAGTGGTTCTACCATTTTGGGATCAAGACCATTTTGGGATCAAGAACAAGCAAAAACAAGAATTACCCATCTAACTGATCCTAAAACAGGGGAAACATTTTCTCATCCCAAAGATATAGCACAAAAGTTTAAGGAGTACTATAGTGACCTTTACAACCTTAAATTGGACCCGAACTATCCAACCGTCCACAAAATGTATTGCAAAATTTCTGGATTTGGTTAAACTACTACTACAAATCCAGAAATTTTGCAATACCTTTTGTGGACGGTTGGATAGTTCGGGTCCAATTTAAGGTTGTAAAGGTCACTATAGTACTCCTTAAACTTTTGTGCTATATCTTTAGGATGAGAAAATGTTTCCCCTGTTTTAGGATCAGTTAGATGGGTAATTCTTGTTTTTGCTTGTTTTGCTTTAATTTGTTGGGCTAAAATTTTAACCGCCTTATTCCCAGAAGAGTAAAATGAGGCTTTTAGGTGCTTCAGGCTCTTCTCATATTCGTATATAAGTAATTTTATAAGTTCTAATCTACATTCTTTTAGTTCTTCTATCAAAACCTGGGTCATATCTTTTTTATTTTGTGTTTGTAAGTGGTGTATTTTCGTTAATAGGGATTTGGTCGCCTGTACCCTTTGTTTCTTTTCTCTCACAGCAATTTGCAGCAGTAGGCCTCTGATGTAAGCCTTGTGGGCACACCAAGTAGTAGAAGCCGAGACATCATCTGTAGCATTGAAATGGAAAAACTCCTCTAGCTGAGTCTTGACTCTCTCTCAGTGAACCTTATGGTTAAAAATACGTGTATTATTACGCCAAAGAATTGTGGGGGTCACATTGAGTTGCTCTTCCATTTCAATTGTTATGGGTACATGATCTGACCAAGTAATAGTTTCTATAGTAATTTGTTTTGCTTTGTAAAGGGAGGGTAAATCAGTGAGTATCAGATCTATTCGAGAATATGATCTATGTGGATTTGAGAAGAACGTGAAGTCCTTTTCATCTGGGTGGTGACATATCCAAGCATCATATAGATATTCTTAATGTACAGTGGAGTGCAACATTGATTTATGAGGTAATTTAGGAGGAGAGCAATCTAAGTGTGAGTCCATCACCGAGTTAAAGTCACCCATCACAAGTTTCCTTTACATATGGACTTAACCTTTTTAAGAAGAGTCCTCAAAAAGGTTATTTGTCCTTTGTTAGGGGCATACACTGATACAATCGTATATACAATATCATTCATGATGCAAATTAAAATTATATACAACCCATTAGGGTCTGTGATAACTTCATGTAAAGAAAATGCAACCGAATTTTTGATTGCTATGAAAACACTATTGTGTTTCATTTCAGCATTCGCAAAAAAAAATGTGGATACTGTTTATGGGAGCACTTCAGGGCTTTGGCAGCCGAGAAATGTGTTTCCTGTATACACAGAACGTCCCCTTTCAGCCTCTGGGCTTCCGACCACATGAGTTTGCGTTTAAAAGGGCTGTTCAAACCCTTAACATTGAGAGAAACAAATTAATGGTGATCAAGAATCAAAATATATTCATCAAAAGCTCTGTGCGCAATCAATTGATGAAGAGGAGCAGTCTCTTTCAAAGGTGTATCAGGTGTATTAACTGAGGTATCCTTACAGACTAGATCAGACTAGATCAGTGGGAAGGAGATATCGCCACCTATTGATGAAAATAGGTGCGTTCATCCAATAGTAATATGGGTAGAGCTTTGGGATTTCAATATTCAGCCCTGAGTATGTGACACAAGGAAAATAGCAACTTATGCATGCTAACAACTGGATATAGCAGATGAGGACAGCAAAAAGAAATAAACATACAAAACGTAAAAAAGAGCCCAAAGCCTGCCCAGGGATTCAGAGGCAGCTGAAGCTGCGTGACACCTGAGGGCTTACATTCCACACCAACATGGCGTTAAGGAACTTGTTCCTGGGTTTCTAGAGGGTTAGATGGCTTGAAGGACTACACTTAGTAGCAATGTGTGAGGTACTTAACTTGTAAAATTGCTGGTTTAAAGATCAAGACCCGTCCTTCCGAATTTTAGTTGGCTTATGTCTTTCTTCTGCCGGCTTGTCTGCTGGGAGAATCCGCCATTCTTTAAGAAGACGGAGGCCTGCTTCCAGTGAGAATATGTTGATTGTTTTGTTCTGGTGCGTCACCGTTAGTTTTGATGGAGTCCCCCATCAATAGGTGATGTTATGGTTCCTCAGAGCCTTTGTAATAGTAAGGAGCTTTTTCCTATGCTGTATAGTAGCCTGCAATAGATCCATGAACAGAGCAATGCCTGCAAATTGCTCGCTTAATTGTGGATTTTTCCATATGGCACGCATGGCCTCTTCTTTTATATGATAATAATGTATCCTTGTCAGTACGTCTCTCGGTACTGTATCTGGAAGGAAAGTTGGCTTGGGCAGTCTATGTGCTCTGTCAATTGTCAGCTCTATGCCGGTTGCATTTGGCATTAGTGTGCGTAGCATTTGGCGTATGAAACTGCTCAAGTCAGCAGCAGGAATATATTATGGAATACCTCGGAATTTAATATTATTAATATTATATATATAATATATATATTATATATTATAATAATATTTAATATTATTAACGGTCTTCCATATCTGCTAACTTTGCCGCCATTTTCTGTCTGTCATTTTGCTGCTCTTTGTATGCATCCACAATATTATTATGAGCAGAGAAAGCATCCTCCATTTTATGCTCTGTGTATGACATTCTTTGCTGCAGATCATGTACATCAGCTTTAATAGGTTTTAGCATGTTCACCATATCAATGTGAAGGGAATCTCTCAGGGAAATTAACATATCCTTAATATTTGTCATGGTCACAGGTTGAGATGAAGAAGGAAAGTGTTCAAGAGGGATCTGTGTGGAATGTTCTGTAACGCTGTCCTCCATGTCTTCCTCCTGTCTGTCTCCTTTAACTTTCTTGAATTTAGTGGGGCTACGAGTAGATGGGCTGTCAGGGGGAGAGATGTCAGTGTCCCTGTGTTTGTGCAGTTAATAGCTGTACATACCGAGGATGCGCTGCTGGAATCTGAGGAGATCTCCCTTTCCCCGACAGAAAGGGAGCTCCGGCACTGGCGCCCTGTTGATTTCTGTGGAGCCATACGTTGTGGACCCCTTTTGTGGACAACCCTGAGTGCAGAGTCTTCCAGGAAAGCCATTAACGGTGGCAGGGATCACCTCTGTCTCTGTAGTTCATAGCTTGTTGTGGTATGGAGCGGGAGCTCAGCTATCAGGCAGCCGTCTCTTATGCCAGCCGGACACGCCCCCAAGACTAATTTTTATGAATGTGAGCCTATCAACGGAGTCTGTGGACAGGCGCACTCTTTGATCTGTTACAAACCCTCCAGCAGCACTGAATGTGCATTCAGAAAGTACGCCGGATGCAGGACAGGCCAGTAGCTCAATTGCATATTGCGCTAGTTCTGGCCAGTGGTCCATCCTCAATACCCAGTAACCCAATGGATGCTCTGTTGGAAAGGTCTCCAAGTCTGCTCTTGCCCCTAGATATTCCTGCATCAAGTAATGCAGACGCTGGCGATGGTTGCTTGAACTGATCAGACCTTTGTGCTGAGGACTGAAAAATTGTTTAAAGGCATCAGTCAGCCGGTCACCTTCTCCACCGCTCTTCTTGTGACTGAACAAAGCCTCTGCAACACGTTGTTCAGCACCAGGAGTTTGTAACCTCCCAGGGTTTGGAAATGCATTGCACAAACCTTTCTTCAAAGCCTCCTGAAGATGTTTCATGCTCTGCTCCCTCTGTGAAGGCAGGATGAGTTCTGCAACCTTACCCTTGTAATGTGGCTCAAGAAGGGTTGCCAGCCAGTAATGATTCCTCTCCTTGATACCATGAATCCTAAGGTCCTTTCGCAGGCTTTGAAGAATCAGGGCAGCCATGCAGTGTAAGTTTGCAGAAGCATTCGATTCTGAGTCCTCTGGGTCACTAAGGATCAACTGATCTGTAACTACCTCCTCCCAGGGTTTCTGGGGACTGAAAACCATCCCTTGAAGACTGCTGCTGAGTGTTATCCTCTACATACATGCTGACACAATCCTCCTCCTCCCCTTCGTCCTCTTCTTCCTGTGTGTTTGGTGGGCCCACAGGAATGCTATCTGGATAAAGAGGGCCTTGAGAGTTAAGGAAGTCCACCTCTTCCTCCCATTGTTCTGCCTCAAGTGCCCTGTACATGATTGGGTGTGCTCCAGCAGGAAGACTAGAGGGACAGCGTAACTGATACATGCATTATCGCTGCTCATCCTTGTGGCCTCCTCAAATGGTGACAGGACAGTGCATGCATCCTTCATCAGTAGCCACTGGTGTGGTGATAAGAAGCCAAGCTCTCCTGACCCTGTCCTGGTGCCATATTCACACAGGTAGCTCTGGATCCCCGTTCACCACTTACATGGCAGCCACCAAGTCATTGCGCATGTGCTATTCAGGGGATACCCACACTGGAAGTGATGTCGGTGAGCTGACCTCGCTCATTCACTTCTGTTTGTGACTGTATTAAAAAAAGGGCAGCCCGGATGAGCAGCCTGTGGTGACGCAGATCACGGCAGCCGTGGAGGACAGTATCAAGCATACCATTGGTGCATGAGGAGGCGTTCCATCCAGCCTTCAGCAGGACTGCGATAAGCTAGCAACAGCTTTGGATTGCAGCGTCACCATACTCCAATCTTAAACCCTATGGTTTATCCTCTATCTCCTTGGGTGGATACACACCAGGTACTGTAGCTACTTATATTTTCTGTCCCCTTTTTTGGTTATCACTATTTTCATATCATTTTAGGTTTATATTGCCCCAATGAGAATGTTATTCGGCCCCGTTGATATCACTCGGTGGCCATAAATTTTGAGAATCAGTCTTATATTTACTCTTTTTGTTTTTATATTTTGATGGTAATAGTGACCCTATAGGGCTATGGGTGGACTGTCTGTTTGATGATCCCCTTAAGCGCATGCTATTTAGTGGGGCATTTTGCCAATTTAATGGGGCATATTGCCTCACCTAGCTTTACCAACATATGACGCCTTTTGATTTATAACTGAGCCGAATTTGAACTCATGGGGCATATATATATATATATATATATATATATATATATATATATATATATACAGTGCCTTGAAAAAGTATTCATACCCCTTGAAATTTTCTACATTTTGTCATGTTACAGCCAAAAAACGTAAATGTATTTTATTGGGATATTATGTGATAGACCAACACAAAGTGGCACATAATTGTGAAGTGGAAGGAAAATGATAAATGGTTTTCAACATTTTTTTTACAAATGAATATGTGAAGTGTGTGTGCATTTGTATTCAGCCCCCCTGAGTCAATACTTTGTAGAACCACCTTTCGCTGCAATTACAGCTGCAAGTCTTTTTGGTGATGTCTCTACCAACATTGCACATCTACAGAGTGACATTTTTGCCCATTCTTCTTTACAAAATAGCTCAAGCTCTGTCAGATTGGATGGAGAGCGTCTGTGAACAGCAATTTTCAAGTCGTGCCACAGATTCTCAATTGGATTTAGATCTGGACTTTGACTGGACCATTCTAACACATGAATATGCTTTGATCTAAACCACTCTATTGTAGCTCTGGCTGTATGTTTAGGGTTATTGTCCTTTGGGAAGGTGAACCCCAGTCTCAAGTCTTTTGCCCACTCTAACAGGTTTTCTTCTAAGTTTGCCCTGTATTTGGCTCAATCCATCTTCCCATCAACTCTGACCAGCTTCCCTGTCCCTACTGAAGAAAAGCATCCCTACAACATGATGCTGCCACCACCATGTTTCACGGTGGGGATGGTGTCTTCAGGGTGATGTGCAGTGTTTTCTGCCACACATAGCGTTTTGCTTTTAGGCCAAAAAGTTCCATTTTAGTCTCATCTGACCACAGCACCTTCTTCCACGTGATTGCTGTGTCCCCCACATTGCTTCTCGCAAACTGCAAATGGGACTTCTTATGGCTTTCTTTCAACAATGGCTTTCTTCTTGCCACTTTTCCATAAAGGCCAGATTTGCGGAGTGCACGACTAATAGTTGTCCTGTGGACAGATTCTCCCACCTGAGCTGTGGATCTCTGCAGCTCCTCCAGAGTTACCACGGGCCTCTTGGTTGCTTCTTTGATTAATGCTCTCCTTGCCCGGCCTGTCAGTGTAGGTGGACAGCTATGTCTTCGTAGGTTTGCAGTTGTGCCATACTCTTTCCGTTTTCGGATGGTGGATTGAACAGTGCTCCATGAGATGTTCAAAGCTTGGGGTATTTTTTTATAACCTAACCCTGCATTAAAGTTCTCCACAACTTTATCAATGACCTGTCTGGTGTGTTCCTTGGCCTTCATGATGGTGTTTGTTCACTAAGCTTCGCTAACAAATCTCTGAGTGCCTCACAGAACAGATGTATTTATACTGAGATTAAATTACACGCAGGTGGACTCTATTTACTAATTAGGTGACTTCTGAAGACAATTGGTTCCACTAGATTTTAGTTAGGCGTATCAGAGTAAAGGGGGCTGAATACAAATGCACGCCACACTTTTGATATATTTATTTGTAAAACATCTGGAAAATCATTTATAATTTTCCTTCCACTTCACAATTATGTGCCACTTTGTGTTGGTCTATCACATAAAATCCCAATAAAATACACTTACGTTTTTGGTTGTAACATGACAAAATGTGTAAAATTTGAAGGGGTATGAATACTTTTTCAAGGCACTGTATATATATATATATATGTGTTAACTTATGATGCTTATGCATCTTAACATGTATACTTTGATTTTTAGATCATCAGTGGCAAAATTCCTTAAACTACATATATGTTCCGACGTCTACAAGATCATACTGGTGACTCTGACATCACCTGTTTGTCACTGGACTTGACTCATCCCCTCTCTCTTCGATGGTGCAATTCCTTTTTTGATAACTGTCAGGACATTTTGGTGAGCACTTGAATAATAAAAATGTTGTTGAATTTTGCTAAAATGAGTGTTAAAATTGTTATTTGTGATACTAATGATATATTTTTTTTTAACTTGGACAATGCAGATGCATGGTGAACATCCCCAAAGAAGCAGCAATCTAGTCTGCAAAACGCGTCAGCTGCCCAATGTACACAAGCATTTGTTCAAGCTTTTTTGTAACCAAGTATCAATTTTGGTCATTGTTGACATGACTGAATACTGTTACTATTTTAATCATGTATATTTTGTAATAAATTATATTTATTGATTATCCTTTTGTGTGTGGATGCTTACCTTGTGACAGAAATTTGCATCCGTGAATATCTCATTATTTCTTAAGGGTTAGATTTGTTACCTCTCTCTATCTTTTGTTCCATTATACTCGAACAGGTACTCACTGATGGCCCTCTGCTGTGTATGCAGCCACTGCAACATTGCCAATGTTGATTTCCACCTGGTGGGCATGTCACAAAGGAAGCGGTTGGAGGGCAGGTTGCATTTTCTTTGAATGTCAGCCACATGAGCACTGGCATTGTATGACCAGCGGAAATGACCACAGACTTTTCTGGCCTGCCTCAGGAGATCCTGTCAACCTGGGTACCTGCTCAGGAACCGCTGCACTACCAAATTCAGGACATGGAACATGAATCAAGTGTCCCTGTCAGAGGGCAGATTGGTGCCATTGTCGCATACAACCATTCCTGGCTGAAGCTGGTGTGGTGTCAACCACCTCTGAGCCTGCCCCTGCAGAGCTGACAGAATCTCTGCCCCAGTGTGGCTCCTGTCCCCTAGGCAGACCAACTCAAGCACTGCATGGCATCTTTTAGCCTGACTGCTTGCGTAGCCCCTTGAACACTTATGGAGCACCACTGATTCAGAGGACAAATCTGCAGAAGAGGAAAAAGAAGAGGAGCGGGTGGAGGAGAGAGCTGTGGCAGAATAACCCTGCTCATTTGTGAGTCTGTTGGAACTCTGTCCAAGTGGAACTGGTCTAAGTGGTGAGTTAAAACCACGTAGGTCTGTGAGTAGTCTGTGCGTGCACATAGGTCTGTGAGTGCACGTAGGTCTGCGAGTGGTCTGCGAGTGCATGTAGGTCTGTAAATGCGCGTAGTTCTGCGAGTAGCCTGGGAGTGCACGTAGGTCTGCGAGTGCACATAGGTCTGCGAGTGGCCTGCGAGTGCACGTAGGTCTGCGGGTGCACGTAGGTCTGCGAGTGGTCTGCGAGTGCACGTAGTTCTGCGAGTGGTCTGCGAGTGCACGTAGATCTGCGACTGTTCTGCGAATGCACATAGGTCTGCGAGTGCACGTAGGTCTGCGAGTACCTGTGTATTGTCTTGTTGAGTACCTGTGTATTGTCTTGGGTATTAGTGTCAGAAAACGGAGCAACAAGGTACGACTTTGCATGAGACGCCAGGTGGGTAGAACCAATCGTCTCCATCCCCAATAATTTGAACAAAAAAAGGAAAACGGAATGGCGGGACTTTATATGAAACATGCACTCCAGGAGATAACAACTTAAAACCATGAATGTGGCAAGTAACCAATATAGCAGAACCAAAACACATTGCATGGAAGCATAACGCAACATCAATTGGCATTAAATGATTTATTGATATATAAATTATAACCAAAGTAAAAAAGTCCCACCATTCCGTTTTCCTTTTTTTGTTCAAATTAGTGTCAGAAAGCTAGTTGTTAGGTAATTTGTACAGGTTATAATCCCCAATCCTCATTATATTTAATAGGTACGATGCCCGGCGGGTGTGGAGAGGCGACTCTTTGTACATCTTGCGGCATGTATGAGTTCCTTGATCATCCGATCGAGGGCGAATACTGCTGTGCAAAATGTAAGCACGTTGTTTCCCTGGAAGCCCAGGTTCTGAATCTGGAGATGCAACTGTCAGCACTGAGAAGTCCCTCCATACTAAAGGAGAGCCAGGAACGAGGAGGTGCCAGCAGGGGCCAGCACAGAGGCGGGTGGAGACAAAGAGGTGCAGGCACTAGCAAAGAGTAGATGGGTGACAGTCATGAAGGGTAGAGGGGGAAGTGCCAGGGAGGCCAATCCAGGACTGGAGCATCTCAATAAGTACGCTCCATTGAGTGACATTGGTGAAACCAGTCAGGGACCAGCACTGCTGGAGCTGAGGGACTCTCCTAGCTGCCAGGGGAAGAACTCCTCCAGTGAGAATGGGGGGGCAGCGAAGGGAAAGGAAAGACAGATTCTGGTGGTAGGGAACTCAATTCTTAGAAGGACAGAGAGGGCAATCTGTAACAAAGCCCTGAAGCACCTCTACTGGGCGCTCAGGTTTGGCACATCACGGATCTGGTGGACAGATTACTGGGAGGGGCTGGGGAAGACCCAGCTGTCATGGTGCACATTGGCACCAATGACAAATTCAGAGGCAGATGGCGTATGGTACATCGAGCCACACCAGAAAGGCAGAGGGAGATTTGGGAAGTAAACAAGTGGCTGAAGAGCTGGTGTAGTAAGGAGGAGTTTGGGTTCCTGGAGGACTTGGCCGACTTCTCAGTCGATAACCGGTACTATAGAAGGGACCTAAATGAGGAGGGTGCAGATCAGCTGGGAATGAAGATGGCCAAAAAGTTAGAGGGATTTTTAAACTAGGTGATTGGGGGGAGGGTCCAGCGGTAGAGATAGTCAGTGTGGAACATATTTCAGAGGGTAGTATTGGAGTACTACCTTAGTGGTAGGTTGACCAAAGCACAAAAACGCAAGGTAAGTATAGTAGCAAGTCCTAGTTGCAATCTCGGAACACCCAATACGAGGACAATATGCGACCGGTCTAAACTATGTGGAATGTTCAACAATGCCAGGAGCATGGCAGACAAGATGGGTGAACTAGAGATACTGTTGTACGAGGAGGATTTGGATTTTGTGGGAATTTCAGAGACCTGGTTCAACAGTTCTCATGATTGGCTGGCAAACATTTACCCTTTACCGCAAGGATAGAGAGGGTAAAAAAGGGGGAGGGGGATGCCTATATATCAAGAATAATGTACAAGTGAATGTGAGAGATGACTTTACTGAGGGAGCTAGGGAGGAGGTGGAATCCTTATGGGTAGAGCTCCAAAGAGATAAAGTTAAGGGGGAAATAATACTGGGAGTATGCTATAGACCCCCTAACCTGAGGGAGGAAGTGGAGACAGATCTCCTATCACAATTTGGATTAGCAGCAAGGATGAGAAGTGTTATCATAATGGGGGATTTTAATTATCCAGACATAGACTGGGCGGAGGGAACCACACATTCATTTAAGGTTTGCCAGTTCCTTAATGTCTTGCAGGACAATTTTATGGGTCAGATCGTAGATGCACCAACTAGAAATAAAGCATTACTGGATCTACTGATTACCACCAATACAGACCTGATCACGGATGTGGAAATACAGGGCAATTTAGGTAACAGCGATCGCAGGTCAATTAGTTTCAGTATAAATCACACAAATAGGAAACATAAAGGGAATACAAAGACACTGAATTTCAAAAGAGCCAACTTCCCTAAACTACAAACCTTGCTAAAAGGCATAAATTGGGATAAAATATTAGGAACAAAAAACACAGAGGAGAGATGGGTTTGCTTTAAGAGCATATTAAATAAGGGCATTAGCCAATGAATTTCATTGGGTAATAAATGTAAAAGAGCGAATAAAAGTCCTGGATGGCTTAACTCCAATGTAAAAATGCATAAAATGCATATAAAAGCAAAGGAGAAGGCCTTCAAAAAATACAAGGTTGGGGGATCATCATCAGCATTGAGAATTTATAAAGAATGCAACAAGAAATGTTAGGGTGCAATTAGGACGGCTAAGATAGAACATGAAAGACACATAGCGGAGGAGAGAAAAAAAAATCCCAAGAAATTCTTTAAGTATGTAAACAGTAAAAAAGGGAGGACAGACCATATTGGCCCCATAAAGAATGAGTAAGGACATCTGGTTACAAAGGATGGGGAAATGGCGAAGGTATTGAATTTATTCTTCTCCTCTCTTCTTCACGAGTGAATCGGGGGGCTTCAGTAACCAAAACTGCAGTGTTTATCCTCATGACACAACACAGGAAGCACCTCCTGGTTAACAGAGGATAGAATTAAAATTAGACTTGAGAAACTTAACATTAATAAATCACCGGGACCAGATGGCTTGCATCCGAGGATACTCAGGGAACTCAGTCAAGTGATTGCAAGACCATTGTTCCTAATTTTACAGACAGTGTACTGACTGGAATGGTACCAGCTGATTGGAGAAAAGCCAATGTAGCACCAATATTTAAAAAGGGCCCAAAATACATCCCTGGGAATTACAGACTAGTTAGCCTAATATCAATATTATGTAAAATCTTGGAGGGGATGATAAGGGACTATATACAAGATTTCAGTAATGAGAACTAGGGATGAGCCGAACAACCCCCTGTTCGGTTCGCACCAGAACTTGCGAACAGGCAAAAAATTTGTTCGAACACGCGAACACCGTAAAAGTCTATGGGACACGATCATGAATAATCAAAAGTGCTAATTTTAAAGGCTTATATGCAAGTTATTGTCATAAAAAGTGTTTGGGGACCTGGGTCCTGCCCCAGGGGACACGGATCAAAGCAAAAAAAAGTTTTAAAAACGCCTGTTTTTTCGGGAGCAGTGATTTTAATAATGCTTAAAGTGAAACAATAAAAGTGTAATATGCCTTTAAATTTCATACCTGGGGGGTGTCTATAGTATGCCTGTAAAGGGGCGCATGTTTCCCGTGTTTAGAACAGTCTGACAGCAAAATGACATTTCAAAGGAAAAAAAGTCATTTAAACTACTCGTGGCTATTAATGAATTGCCGGTCTGACAATACACATAAAAGTTCATTGATAAAAACGACATGGGAATTCCCCACAGGGGAACTCCGAACCAAAATTTTAAAAAAATGACGTGGGGGTCCCCCTAAATTCCATACCAGTCCCTTCAGGTCTGGTATGGATATTAATGGGAACCCAGGCCAAAATTTAAAAAAAAAATGGTGTGGGGTCCCCCTGAAAATCTATACCAGACCCTTCAGGTCTGGTATGTATTTTAAGGGGAACCCTCTGCCAAAATTAGAAAAAAAAATGGTGTGGGGTCCCCCTAAAAATCCATACCAGACCCTTATCCAAGCACGCAACCTGGCAGGCTGCAGGAAAAGAGGGAGGATGAGAGAGCGCCCCCCCTCCTGAACCGTACCAGGCCACATGCCCTCAACATTGGGAGGGTGCTTTGGGGTAGCCCCCCAAAACACCTTGTCCCCATGTTGATGAGGACAAGAACCTCATCCCCACAACCCTGGCCAGTGATTGTGGGGGTCTGCACCGGGAGGCTTATCAGAATCTGGAAGCCCCCTTTAACAAGGGGACCCCCAGATCCCGGCCCTCCCCCCTGTGTGAAATGGAAAGGGGATACAAAAGTACCCCTACCATTTCACAAAAAAACTAAAAAACTGTCAAAAATGTTAAAAATGACAAGAAACAGTTTTTGACAATTCCTTTATTTAAATGCTTCTTCTTTCTTCTTTCTTCTATCTTCCTTCGGTTTCTTCCTCCATCTTCTTCTTCTTCTGGTTCTTCTGGTTCTTCCTCCGGTGTTCTCATCCGGCATCTTCCTCTGTGGCGTCGGCGTCTTCTTGCCTTCTTCTCCTCGGGCTGCTCCGCATCCATGATGGCATGGAGGGAGGCTCCCGCTGTGTGACGCTTCTCTCTTCATATTCTTCTCTTCATCTTCTTCTCGGGCCGCTCCGCATCCATGATGGCATGGAGGGAGGCTCCCACTGTGTGATGCTTCTCCTCTTCTGACGGTTCTTAAATAACGGGGGGTTGGGCCACCCGGTGACCCCGCCCCCCTCTGACGCATGGTGACTTCCTTGTGGCGTCATGGGGAATGCCACAGGGAAGTCCCGTCAAGTCCCCGCCCCCCCGCTATTTAAAAACCGTCAGAAGAGGAGAAGCGTCACACAGCGGGAACCTCCCTCCATGCCATCATGGATGCGGAGCAGCCCAAAAAGAAGGGAAGAAGACGCCGACGCCACAGAGGAAGATGCCAGACGAGAACACCAGAGGAAGAACCAGAAGAATCAGAAGAAGAACATGGAGGAAGAAACTGAAGATAGAAGAAAGAAGAAGCATTTAAATAAAGGAACTGTCAAAAACTCTCTTGTCATTTTTAACATTTTTGACACTTTTTTAGTGAAATGGTAGGGGTACAAGTACCCCCTTAATATTTCACACAGGGGGGAGGGCCAGGATCTGGGGGTCCCCTTGTTAAAGGGGGCTTCCAGATTCCGATAAGCCCCCCGCAGACCCCCACAACCACCTGCCAGGGTTGTGGGGATGAGGCCCTTGTCCTCATCAACATGGGGACAAGGTGTTTTGGGGGGCTACCCCAAAGCACCCTCCTAATGTTGAGGGCATGTGGCCTGGTATGGTTCAGGAGGGGGGCGCTCTCTCGTCCCCCTCTCTTTTCCTGCGGCCTGCCAGGTTGCGTGCTCGGATAAAGGTCTGGTATAGATTTTGAGGGGAACCCCACGCCATTTTTTTCTTTTTAATTTTGGCGCGGGGTTCCCCTTAAAATCCATACCAGACCTGAAGGGTCTGGTATAGATTTTGAGGGGAACCCCACGCCATTTTAAAAAAAATTTTGGCCGGTGTTCCCCTTAATATCCATACCAGATCTGAAGGGCCTGGTATGGAATTTAGGGGGACCCCCACGTCATTTTTTTTTATTTTGGTTCGGGGTTCCCCTGTGGGGAATTCCCATGCTGTTTTTATCAATGAACTTTTATGTGTATTGTCGGACCGGCAATTCATTAATAGTAGTTTAAATGACTTTTTTTCCTTTGAAATGTCATTTTGCTGTCAGACTGTTCTAAACACGGGAAACATGCGCCCCTTTACAAGCATACTATAGACACCCCCCAGGTATGAAATTTAAAGGCATATTACACTTTTATTGTTTCACTTTTATGCCCCATACACACGGTCGGATTTTCCGACGGAAAATGTGTGATAGGACCTTGTTGTCGGAAATTCCGACCGTGTGTAGGCTCCATCACACATTTTCCATCGGATTTTCCGACACACAAAGTTTGAGAGCAGGATATAAAAGCTATTGGCTGGGGGGCGTGGCTTTGCGAGCGACCGAGATGGCAGCACATTAGCGGAGCTCCGTGAATGGACACAGCCGACAGCACTATTTCCAGCTTACCTGGGTCAGGAGATGGGCAGACTGACTCATCAGACCTCTCACCTCAAAACACGCCGTACCCCAGCCTCTACCTCCAGCAGAAGCATCTCAGAGCTACTCAAAGCTAAGCCCCCAGATTGCGGCAGCATGGCAGGACACAAGATGGCGGGCGCCCAGCAGGAGGAAGATGACTTCAGCGAGGACTCACAATCCGCTCTGGAGGAAACAGGTAGGAGCGGGACTCGCTCTCACAAACCCCTCACTTACGCCGACATGTCTGTCTTTGCAGCAGACATTAAGGCAACGTTCTCAGCAGCCATTACAGACTTAAAGTCTAATCTACTAGTGCTGTCTGACAAGATGGAGGCTGTAGAAGTACAGGACAGGCAAAGAGACAGAGAACTGGTCCGGTTAGATAAGATTGCAGATTCACATGTGTCTCATTTCATTGAAATGAACCGACACATAGAGGACCTCGATAACCGAGGAAGGAGAAATAATATCAGGGTGAGAGGGATACCTGAGTCAGTTGACAATGATGAGATAATCCCTACACTGAAGCGAGTGTTTAACAGTCTGCTGGAGAGACAGGAGGATTCTGATATAGAATTCATCAGAGCACACAGAGCCCTCAGAGCCAGAGGTCCAGATACTGCTCCCCCCAGAGACATAATATGCTGCCTACAGAGTTTCCCTCTTAAGGAGGATATCATGAGGAAAGCGAGGAGGAATGACCACATCATTTTTAATGGGGCAAACATAATGTTATACCAGGACCTTTCACAGATCACACTGAGGAACCGCAGGGCCCTGCGACCCCTTCTGGACATATTGAGGGAAAGAGACATAAAATACACATGGCGTTTCCCCTTTGCACTTGTAATTACAATCTCAGGAAAACAGCTTGTGTTACGCACACCAGAGGATCTCCCTGATTTCTGTGCAGCCCTGGACTTAGATCTGATTGATCTACCCGAATGGTACCAGGAGTTCACTTTACCCCCTCTCACCAGAAGCCCCCCAGGTTCCCCCTTGTCTACTCCAGATAAACAACTCTCTAAGAAAATGAAACATGGGAAGAGGATCAATAAAGGGGACCCCTGCACCACGCTCCACACCATCCAGGTTTTGCAAATTGAACTGACCTAGAGCCCTTCCCACCAGAACCTACCCAAAGACATCCTACACCAAAAATTGAGCAGGAGGTTACATTTTCACTGCAGATCAATTTCCCCATAAATGGAGATGCATGGATACAACAAGATCCAAGTCAAACATCGCAGTCATCGGCTAAAGCAAACTTAACCAAGTTTAACACGTTAAGTTAACCCTGGCACACTGCAATTAAGGCCTAGATGACATCCACTACATATTATTTCTTAAGAAAACATGACTTGAAACCAAACTAAAAGATAACCTACAAATCTGTGTATCCTATGCCGAACAATCTCATAAGGTGGAATACAAATCCAGCAACACAGCAATACAGACAACAATAAACCACAGGTCAGACAAGCAGATTCATTTACCCAAACTCCCGAAAACGCAGACACTAGTCCCTGAACTTTGACAGTTACCAGACACGGAAGTCCATGGATGTTACAGACAATACTCTCTATTTGTGGGAGATCTAAAGGATCTAAAGGATCAGGTTCTGAATTGGGAAGTTATTTCCAGACCCAAATCCAAATGTTGCCTTAAAGAGGCTGAGCCGTTCTCTTTTTTCTCCGTTTTTTTTTTTTTTTTTCGAACTGCCAGTTATCTAGTCTAAAACAAGTTTTTCATTTTTTCTTTACGGGTGCTGACTATCCACGTACCCACAAAAGTATATCTGAGCCAAGTTTATAGGCTCCGATACACTACTTAGTCACTTTAGGACAGTGTGTTAATTGACTAAAGTTAATAACATTACTCTGTTAGGAGGTGAATTCACCTCTGATATTTACTTTTTTATTTACTAACTTTTCTTCCTTCCTCCTTCTCCCTCTTTATTTCACCCCCTTCTCACTACCCAGCTAATAAATATCGCACTAAGGTGAAGATTGGTCGTTAACAGATATTACAGACAAATTTATTTCAGAACTCACATACGGTCTTCAACCATCCAAATACACAGATGGCCTACTCAGCATTGGGGAAATCCCCCAAGTGATCTCACACAACATAAGAGGGCTCAATGTCCCTGAGAAAAGGTCAACACTCCTTCGGGAACTGAAGAAAGGTAAGCCACACTTTGTCTTCCTCCAAGAGACCCATTTTAAAACAGGCCACATACCGAAACTCACCAATACCTACTTCACAGAGGCGTACCACGCGACAAATGACACAGCTAAAACCAAGGGAGTCTCGACTCTGGTGAGTAAAGATGCCCCATTCACCCTTAGAGAAAGTCTCATAGACTCAGAGGGTAGATACATATTTCTTAAAGGTATATACTTCAATAGACCCATCACATTAGCGAACGTTTACTTTCCTAATTCAGGCCAGGTTACCTTCTGCCAAAAAATAGTTCAAGCACTGACAGGGTTTGCAACAGGATTACTCATTTTAGGTGGAGACTTCAATGTACCACTAAATCCAGTAGTTGATTCCTCCTCGGGGAAATCCTGCATTAAGTATAGCGCCCTTAAAAGAATTAAAACACTCCTCAACTCACTACAATTAATAGACACATGGAGATTCCTCCACCCAGATACTAGGGACTTTTCTTGTTTCTCGGCTCCACACAACAGATACTCGCGTATAGACCTACTGTTCATTACTCAAAGGGACCTACCAAATGTAATTGACGCCCAAATAGGAGTCCAAGTACTGTCTGACCACGCACCGATATCCCTGACACTAGATTTAAGCACCCCAGCCTCCAGATCTAATATATGGAGACTCAATCCCTCACTCATACCAGACATAGAACTACTGCCCAAAATAACTGCGACATTGTCTGAATATTTCAGACACAACAGCACCCCTACAATGAACCCCATGACAACATGGCAGGCACACAAATGCTGTATTAGAGGGGAACTAATTAAACTGGGAGCCCAAAGAAAGAAAAAACAGGAACAAGAAATTAATACACTGATAAATAAAATTAATGCCCTGGAGAATAGCCATAAACATTCCCTATCACTACAATCAGCTAAAGATCTCCTTGACGCCCGCAAGACATTGCAACAAATATTTGAGCACAAATCGAAAAGAATGCTGTTCTTCAATAAAACTATATACTATGAGTCAGGTGACAAAACAGGCAGGCTACTATCCAGAGCATTGAAAGAAGCTAACTCAAAAAACCACATAGCAGGAATCAGATCACGAGAAGGGACATTAGCTATAACTACAGAAGCAATAGCGACACAATTCCAACAATTTTACACGGAACTGTACAACTTACCTATACAACATAAAACACCTGACATAAAAACAGACAGAAAGACAACTATACAAGACTACCTTATTAGGAGTGGAATACCCAGATTGGGGGACACAGAGACATCCCTCTTAGAGGAAGAAATCACAGAAACAGAAATTGAGTCAGCAATAAAAGATCTCAAACCAGGGAAAAGCCCAGGCCCAGACGGCTTTACCTCAATTTATTATAAAACATTTAGTAATATTCTAACAACCCCCTTACAAAAAGCTTTAAATGCCTTAACTTCCACTTCCCAGGTCCCAACCGAATTTCTAGCAGCCCATATCACAGTAGTACCAAAACCAGGAAAAGACCCCATGGAGTGCACAAGCTACAGACCCATTTCTTTACTAAATTTAGACCTTAAAATTATGGCGAAAGTATTGGCAAACAGATTAAGATCAATACTACCCTCGCTAATAGGCCCAGAACAGGTGGGCTTTATGCCCAATAGAGAGGCTAGAGACAATGTGATCAAGGCCCTTTTGTTGTCACATGCAGCACACAATGGGGGCTGTGAGGGCCTTCTCCTGTCCACGGACGCGGAGAAGGCCTTCGATAGAGTCTCATGGGATTTTATGCTGGACACGTGCAAATACGTGGGTCTAGGCCCCCGCATGTTGATGTGGATATCAGCCCTATATGACAAACCGTCAGCTAAGTTGAAAATCAATGGCTCGTTGTCAGAGAGGGTCTTGATCACAAATGGTACGAGACAGGGATGCCCATTGTCCCCTCTACTATTCATACTCTCCCTAGAACAATTTATTAGAATGATAAATCAAGATAAATCTATCACAGGATTCGAAGTTGCGAATAAAGAATACAAGATCGCGGCATATGCCGACGACCTCCTGTTTTTCTTAACTAAACCACACGTAACAATGCCAAACCTGCTGAAACAATTTACCGAATACGGCTATCTCTCAAATTTTAAAATAAATTACACGGAAGCAATGAATATTTCCCTACCTGATGAACTACTGAATAACACCAAAACCAATTGCCCCTTTAGATGGGAAACGCATTCCCTCAAATATTTGGGAATAAACTTAACACCAAGACTAGCATCCCTATATGAACATAACTTCCCTGCTTTACTACAAGAAATAAAGAAAGACCTAAAAACATGGAACAATAAATTCTTCTCATGGTTCGGGAGGGCGGCGATATTAAAAATGATTATTCTTCCCAGATTGCTGTATTTACTCAGATCCCTCCCTATCAAAATACCCCAATCTTTCTTTAAGGCGTTACAATGTATACTGTTACAATTCCTCTGGGGACACAAAAAAGCCAGAATCAAATTCCAACTTCTCACTAGACCAAAAGAACAAGGGGGTTTGGGCATACCAAATTTCTACAAATATTATCTTGCTTCACACCTCACAAGGGTGATAGACTGGCATTGCCATACAGAATCCAAAGATTGGGTCTTGTTAGAGGCCTCACTGTACCAAACCCCTTTGAAATTCTCCTCTTGGATACCTTGGAAATCCCACAACAAACAAATTAGAAAACACCCATTTACAGGTACTACACTACACCTATTTCAGAAAATAGCTAACACTACTGAATTGACATCAGTTCTCAGTCCACTCACTCCAATGATGGACAATCCTGACTTTACACCAGGACTTAAGAATAAGACCCTACAGACCCCAACTGGTAAACCACCGCTATTGGCACGGAATTGCATTCATAAAGGCAATATTAAGGATTTTGCAACACTCAAGACAGATAATGGCCTTATGGGACTTCCCTTATGGGTATACTTTCAAATACGCAGCTATATAACGAACAAAACAAGAAAACCCACACTTTCCCGGCGATTAACGGAGTTAGAGGAAATTTGCTTACAAGGCACACAGTTCAGTCGAGCGACTTCTATTACTTACTCCTTGTTACAAGAGTCTAAAGAAACTACAGAGGACAGATTTAAAGCAGCTTGGTCTAAAGCATTACAAATAGATATCACTGACAAACAATGGAAAGTAGCATGCATCATGTCACACAAATGCTCAATAAGTACTAAAACTCAGGAAACATCATACAAACTTTTGACACACTGGTATGCTACACCTGACAAGCTTAAGAAGTCGTTCCCTCACACATCAGACAGGTGCTGGCGGTGTGAGGATGAAAGGGGGACCCTGCTACATATCTGGTGGGGATGTACCCTAATCAGTCCATTCTGGCACAGAGTAAAGGAACTAGTGAAGCTAATCACGGAGACGAGTCTTGAACTGAATGCACCTTGCTGCTTACTTCACATATCAAATTTTCCTCTTAAAAGATACAAAAAATCACTGACAAAACACCTACTCAATGCGGCTAAATCTTTAATACCTCTCCACTGGAAAACTAAGACCCCCCCATCCATACAAAACTGGTTAAAAAAAGTAGATGAAATTGGATATATGGAAGATAGCCTGGCCCAATCCACTGACAGAGCAGAGAAATTTCAAAAAACATGGTCTCCGTGGTTCACTTTTAAATTCTCCAAGGCATATGAAGAGTTAATGACACAGTGAAAAACTAAACTGCACTTAGAAATATAAGAGGAAGATAAGCCATGATGACCACTCTCCACCAGACTACACTGATAAAAAGAATAAGAAGCAATATCAGAATGTATAACAAGTTCTTCTTACATCCCCCTTATTACCCTTATACCTTTTCTATTCTTCTACCTGTTCTATCCATTTCCATGTTTTCAAATCAAAGCTGACTGTAAAAGCAGAATTCAGATGTGCATAATAAGTACTATATGATACTACATAATATATAACATTGCTATAATGTAAGTTAAACACTAAACAACCGAGAATTACACTGACTGAACATAGTTGGAAATAATAGTAAACATCAATGTAGTAAAGATTAGCAATATGTTTATGTACTGCTTTGACACTCGTAAATGGCTTTGATTGTAAGTTGTATTAAACTTTCAAATAAACTTTTTGATGATAAAAAAAAAAAAAAGCTATTGGCCACTGCCCCGTTTATAGTCCCGACGTACGTGTTTTACGCCACCGCGTTTAGAACGATCGGATTTTCCGACAACTTTGTGTGACCGTGTGTATGCAAGACAAGTTTGAGCCAACATCCGTCGGAAAAAATCCTAGGATTTTGTTGTCGGAATGTCCGAACAAAGTCCGACCGTGTGTACGGGGCATAAGCATTATTAAAATCACTGCTCCTGAAAAAACAGCCGTTTTTAAAACTTTTTTTTGCATTGATCCATGTCCCCTGGGGCAGGACCCAGGTCCCCAAACACTTTTTATGACAATACCATGAATATAAGCCTTTAAAATTAGCACTTTTGATTTTTCCTATAGACTTTTAAAGGGTGTTCCGCGGCATTTGAATTTGGCGCGAACACCCCAAATTGTTCGCTGTTCGGCGAACTTGAGAACAGCCAATGTTCGAGTCGAACACGAGTTCGACGCAAACTCGAAGCTCATCCCTAATGAGAGTGGTATCATTAGCAGTAATCAGTAAGCATTTGACACAGTTCCCCATAAACGTTTACTGTACAAAATAAGGTCCGTTGGTATGGACCAAAGGGGGAGTACATGGATTGAAAACTGGCTACAAGGGTGAGTTCAGAGGGTGTTGATAAATGGGGAGTACTCAGAATGGTCAGGGGTGGGTAGTGGGGTTCCCCAGGGTTCTGTGCTGGGACCAATCCTATTTAAATTGTTCATAAACGACCTGGAGGATGGGATAAACAGTTCAATCTGTGTATTTGCAGACGATACTAAGCTAAGCAGGGCAATAACTTCTCCGCAGGATGTGGAAACCTTGCAAAAAGATCTGAACAAATTAATGGGGTAGGCAACTATATGGCAAATGAGGTTCAATGTAGAAAAATGTAAAATAATGCATTTGGGTGGCGAAAATACGAATGCAATCTATACACGGGGGGGAGAACCTCTGGGGGAATCTAGGATGGAAAAGGACCTGGGGGTCCTAGTAGATGATACGCTCAGCAATGGCATGCAATGCCAAGCTGCTGCTAACAAAGCAAACACAATGTTGTCATGCATTAAAAAGGGGATCAACTCCAGAGATAAAACGATAATTTTCCCACTCTACAAGACTCTGGTCCGGCCGCACCTGGAGTATGCTGTTCAATTCTGGGCACCAGTCCTCAGGAAGGATGTAATGGAAATGGAGCGAGTACAAAGAAGGGCAACAAAGCTAATAAAGGGTCTGGAGGATCTTAGTTATGAGGAAAGGTTGCAAGCACTGAATTTATTCTCTCTGGAGAAGAGACGCTTGAGAGGGGATATTATTTCAATATACAAATACTGTACTGGTGACCCCACAATAGAAATAAAACTTTTTTGCAGAAGAGAGTTTAACAAGACTCGAGGCCACTCATCAAAATGAGAAGAAAAGAGGTTTTACCTTAAACTACGTAGAGATTTCTTTACTGTAAGAGCGGCAAGGATGTGGAATTCCCTTCCACAGGCAGTGGTCTCAGTGGGGAGTAGGGATGAGCCGAACACCCCCCTGTTCGGTTCGCACCAGAACATGCGAACAGGAAAAAAGTTTGTTCGAACATGCGAACACCGTTAAAGTCTATGGGACACGAACATGAATAATCAAAAGTGCTAATTTTAAAGGCTAATATGCAAGTTATTGTCATAAAAAGTGTTTGGGGACCTGGGTCCTGCCCCAGGGGACATGGATCAATGCAAAAAAAAGTTTTAAAAACGGCCGTTTTTTCAGGAGCAGTGATTTTCATAATGCTTAAAGTCAAACAATAAAAGTGTAATATCCCTTTAAATTTCGTACCTGGGGGGTGTCTATAGTATGCCTGTAAAGGGGCGCATGTTTCCTGTGTTTAGAACAGTCTGACAGCAAAATGACATTTTGAAGGAAAAAACTCATTTAAAACTACCCGCGGCTATTGCATTGCCGACAATACACATAGAAGTTCATTGATAAAAACGGCATGGGAATTCCCCAAAGGGGAACCCCGAACCAAAATTTAAAAAAAAAAATGACGTGGGAGTCCCCCTAAATTCCATACCAGGCCCTTCAGGTCTGGTATGGATATTAAGGGGAACCCCGGCCAAAATTAAAAAAAAAAAATGACGTGGGGTTCCCCCTAAATTCCATACCAGACCCTTCAGGTCTGGTATGGATTTTAAGGGGAACCCCACGCCAAAAAAAAAAAAAAAACGGCGTGGGGTCCCCCCAAAAATCCATACCAGACCCTTATCCGAGCACGCAACCTGGCAGGCCGCAGGAAAAGAGGGGGGGACGAGAGTGCGGCCCCCCCCCTCCTGAACCGTACCAGGCCACATGCCCTCAACATTGGGAGGGTGCTTTGGGGTAGCCCCCCAAAACACCTTGTCCCCATGTTGATGAGGACAAGGGCCTCATCCCCACAACCCTGGCCGGTGGTTGTGGGGATCTGCGGGTGGGGGGCTTATCGGAATCTGGAAGCCCCCTTTAACAAGGGGACCCCCAGATCCCGGCCCCCCCCCTGTGTGAAATGGTAAGGGGGTACAAAAGTACCCCTACCATTTCACTAAAAAACTGTCAAAAATGTTAAAAATGACAAGAGACAGTTTTTGACAATTCCTTTATTTAAATACTTCTTCTTTCTTCTATCTTCCTTCATCTTCTGGTTCTTCTGGTTCTTCTGGCTCTTCTGGTTCTTCCTCCGGCGTTCTCGTCCAGCATCTCCTCCGCGGCGTCTTCTATCTTCTTCTCCTCGGGCCGCTCCGCACCCATGGCATGGGGGGAGGCTCCCGCTCTTCTCTTCTTCTTCATCTTCTTCTCTTCTTCATTTTCTTCTCCGGGCCGCTCCGCATCCATGCTGGCATGAAGGGAGGCTCCCGCTGTGTGACGGCGCTCCTCGTCTGACAGTTCTTAAATAACGGGGGGCGGGGCCACCCGGTGACCCCGCCCCCCTCTGACGCACGGGACATGACGGGACTTCCCTGTGGCATTCCCCGTGACGTCACAGGGAAGTCCCGTCAAGTCACCGTGCGTCAGAGGGGGGCGGGGTCACCGGGTGGCCCCGCCCCCCGTTATTTAAGAACTGTCAGACGAGGAGCGCCGTCACACAGCGGGAGCCTCCCGCCATGCTAGCATGTGTGAGGAGCGGCCCGGAGAAGAAAATGAAGAAGAGAAGAAAAGAAGAAGAGAAGAAGATGAAGAAGAAGAGAAGAGCGGGAGCCTCCCCCATGCCAAGGGTGTGGAGCGGCCCGAGGAGAAGAAGATAGAAGATGCCGCGGAGGAGATGCTGGACGAGAACGCCGGAGGAAGAACCAGAAGAGCCAGAAGAACCAGAAGATGAAGGAAGATAGAAGAAAGAAGATGTATTTAAATAAAGGAATTGTCAAAAACTGTCTCTTGTCATTTTTAACATTTTTGACAGTTTTTTAGTGAAATGGTAGGGGTACTTTTGTACCCCCTTACCATTTCACACAGGGGGGGCCGGGATCTGGGTGTCCCCTTGTTAAAGGGGGCTTCCAGATTCCGATAAGCCCCCTGCCCGCAGACCCCCACAACCACCGGCCAGGGTTGTGGGGATGAGGCCCTTGTCCTCATCAACATGGGGACAAGGTGTTTTGGGGGGCTACCCCAAAGCACCCTCCCAATGTTGAGGGCATGTGGCCTGGTACGGTTCAGGAGGGGGGGCGCACTCTCGTCCCCCCCTCTTTTCCTGCGGCTTGCCAGGTTGCGTGCTCGGATAAGGGTCTGGTATGGATTTTTGGGGGGACCCCACGCCATTTTTTTTTTTTTGGCGCGGGGTTCCCCTTAAAATCCATACCAGACCTGAAGGGTCTGGTATGGAATTTAGGGGGAACCCCACGTCATTTTTTTTTTTAATTTTGGCTGGGGTTCCCCTTAATATCCATACCAGACCCGAAGGGCCTGGTATGGAATTTAGGGGGACTCCCACGTCATTTTTTTTTTTTAATTTTGGTTCAGGGGTTCCCCTTTGGGGAATTCCCATGCCGTTTTTATCAATGAACTTCTATGTGTATTGTCGGCAATGCAATAGCCGCGGGTACTTTTAAATGAGTTTTTTCCTTCAAAATGTCATTTTGCTGTCAGACTGTTCTAAACACGCGCCCCTTTACAGGCATACTATAGACACCCCCCAGGTACGAAATTTAAAGGGATATTACACTTTTATTGTTTGACTTTAAGCATTATTAAAATCACTGCTCCGTTTTTAAAACTTTTTTTTGCATTGATCCATGTCCCCTGGGGCAGGACCCAGGTCCCCAAACACTTTTTATGACAATAACTTGCATATTAGCCTTTAAAATTAGCACTTTTGATTTCTCCCATAGACTTTTAAAGGGTGTTCCGCGGCATTCGAATTTGCCGCGAACACCCCAAATTGTTCGCTGTTCTGCGAACTTGCGAACAGCCAATGTTCGAGTCGAACATGAGTTCGACTCGAACTCGAAGCTCATCCCTAGTGGGGAGCATTGATAGCTTCAAGAAACTGAATGACCGCAATACACAAGGATATACAATGTAATACTAACACATAATCACACATAGGTTGGACTTGATGGACTTGTGTCTTTTTTCAACCTCACCTACTATATAACTATGTAACTATTTTGGAGGCGTGGTGGTGGAGCAAGCTCCAACAACACTGAACCCTGTCCTGCATCCTTCCAAGCTGCCAGCAGAGTTACCCAGTACGCCATGAAGGAAAGGTAACGTCCCTGCCCATATCTGCTGGACCATGAGTGAGCGGTAATATGAACCTTACCACTGACTGCCCTATCCAACGAGGCCAAAACATTGCCATCCACATGCTGGTAGAGAGCTGGAATGGCCTTCCATTAAAAGAAATGGCATTTTGGAACCTGCCACTGAGGTACAGCACATTCCACACATTCACGAAAGGGGACAGAGTCTACCAGCTGAAAAGGCAGCAGTTGCAGTGCTAGCAATTTGGCCAAGCTAGCATTTAGATGCTGAGCATGTGGATGGCTGGGACCAAATTTCATTTTATGGTTCATCAACTGGGGTAGGGAAATTTGCCTGCTAAAAGCAGATGGTGGTGTACTGCAGCAGATTGGCTGCAAGTACATGGGACACCTGTTGCTCTACCTTCATTCCTCTCAGTGTAGGTTTTTGAGAGGACTGGAGGTATAGTAGGGTTGGAGATTCCAGATGAGGAGCAAGGAGAAGTTTTCCTTTTTCTTTGATGTGGGTCTTTCAAGTGCTGTTGCCAACGGACTGCATGGCAGGTCATCATATGCCTGGCCATGCATGTGGTGCCCAAGCGGCTGCTGTTCTGGCCAAGCTTCAGACATAGGTTGCAAACAGCAATGGTGCGATCTGCTGCACACGTGTCGACACTAAGGAACTTTTAAAAGTCAGCAGGGAGTCAGAAGTACCGTGCACCTGCAGAGCTCTGCAGTGTGATGCAATACATTGGCTGCCCTTAAGCTGCCCCTAGAGGACATCCTGCCTTGTTGGAGTTGTGCCTCCTCCTCCTCTCTTCTCTTAGGCACCCAAGTACAGTCAGTGACCTCATCATCCCCTCCCTCCTCGTCACTGGAGCAAACTTGGCAGTATGCTGCAGCTGGGGGAACATGACTGCCAGTTTCTTGTATTTCTTGGGCACCCCCTCTCTCTAGGCTCACGTTACTCCCTTCCTCAACCTGGGAACCAACATCGGAGCCTTCAAATCGCTGCGCATCCTCCAGCAGCATGTACCCAGCACTGTGGTCAAATAATTCTGGGGATTCCTCCATGCATGATAGTGGGGGTACAGAAGGAGTAACTGTGGACAAGGAGCCGGTGGAATAGGTTGCTTTGGAAGCTGCGTTGGAAGGCAAACTACTCTGATCCTGGGTGACAGAGAATGAGGACAGCTTTGTTATCCACTCCACAAGTATGCCCCATGGCCACCTGCAGAGGATGCACCATGTCTACGACCAGCATTGTTGACTGTACACACAGAGGCAGACTCCACGGTTCACTGATGATTACAGTATCTGGAACTGCCTCCTCCCAGCCACGTACTACTCCCAAGGGTTGTGGGGATAGAAAACCATCTCTTACTGTTTGACGTACATCTTCCTCTGCTTCAATGCCTCCGAAACTGCCAGAAACTGCCAGAATCCTCCTACTCTTCTTCATCCTCCTCTCTCTTCTCTTGCGTGTTCTGTGGCATAGGAACAATGGTGTCTGCATAAAGTGGGCCTTGAGAGGAAAGGAAGTCCTCCTCTTTGTCTCGCTGCTCTGCCTCGAATGCCATGCAGAGTCTGCTCCAGCAGGATCACAACAGGGATTGTGTCACTGACGCATGCATTGTCACGGCTCACCATCCTTGTGGCCTGCTCAAATGGTGACAGTACAGCACATGCACCCTTTATGAGCAGTAGGGATGAGCAGAACACCCCTCGAGCAAAAGTGCTCATTTTAAAGGCTTATATGCAAGTTATTACCATAAAAAGTGTGTGGGGACCTGGGTCCTGCCCAAGGGAACATGTATCAATGCAAAAAAAGGTTTAAAACCATCCGTTTTTTTTCGGGAGCAGTGATTTTAATAATGCTTAAAGTGAAACAATAAAAATGAAATATTCCTTTAAATATCATGCCTGGGGGGTATCCTTAGTATGCTTGTAAAGTAGCACATTTTTCCCATGTTTAGAATAATGCCACAGCGAAATGACATTTCTAAAGGAAAAAAGTCATTTAAAACTGCTTGCGGCTGTAATGTATTGTCAGATCCCGGCAATACAGATAAAAATCATTGAAAAAAATGACATGATTCCCCCCAGTCCATTACCAGGCCCTTTGGGTCTGGTATGACTATTAAGGGGAACCCTTCACTAAAATTTAAAAAAAATAATGCGTGGGGGTCCCCCCAAAATCCATACCAGGCCCTTTAGGTCTGGTATGGACATTAAGGGGAACCCTGTATAATTTTCTTTTTAATGGCATAGGGGCCCCCCAAAATGCATACCAGGCCCTTCAGCTCTGGTATGGATTTTAAGGGGAATCCTGCGCCAAAATTAGAAAAAAAATGGTGTAGGGTACCCCCCAAAATCCATACCAGACCCTTATCTGAGCACACAACCTGGTAGGCTGCAGGAAAAGGCAGAGGAGAGAGCACCCCCCCTCCTGAACTGTACCAGGCCACATGCCCTCAACATAGGGAGGATACTTTGGGGTCACCCCCAAAGCACCTTGTCCCCATGTTGATGGGGACAAGGGCCTTGTCTCCACAGCCCTTGCCTGGTGGTTGTGGGGGTCTGCAGGTGGCGAGCTTATCGAAATCTGGAAGCTCCTTTAACAAGGGGACCCCCAGATCCTGCCCCCCATGTGAATGGGTATTGGGTACATTGTACCCCTACTCATTCACCAAAAAAAGTGTCAAAATGTTAAAAATGACAAGAGACAACTTGGGACAAGTCCTTTATTAAAAAAAACTGTCCCGCGATGTCCATTCAGCTTCGATCACAGTGCAGACGGACCGAGGAAAAAAAAATACAACAACTCTGCCTCCATGGGAGGCTCCCACCGACTGAATCCAGCTGTTATATAGCTGAGGGCGGGGCCACCTGGTGACGTAAATGGGTGACCCCGCCCCTTCTGATGTCACGTGAGGGGTACAATGTATCCGATATTCATTCACATAGGGGAGGCGGGATCTGGGGGTCCCCTTTTTAAAGGGGGTTCCATATTCCGATAATCCCCCAGCCCACAGACCCCCACAACCACTGGGCAAGGGTTGTGTGGATGAGGTCCTTGCCCCCATCAACATGGGGACAAGGTGCTTTGGGGGCAACCCCAAAGCATCCTCCCCATGTTGAGGGCATGTGGCCTGGTACAGTTCAGGAGGGGGTCCCGCTCTCTCACCCCCCCCTTTTCCTGTGGCCTGCCAGGTTGCGTGCTTGGATAAGGGTCTGGTATGGATTTTGGGGGTACCCTACACCATTTTTTTCTAATTTTGGTGCAGGGTTCCCCTTAAAATCCATACCAGACCTGAAGGGCCCGGTATGGATTTTGGAGGGACCCCTATGCCATTTAAAAAAAAAATGGCGTATGGTTCCCCTTAATATCCATACCAGTCCTGAAGGGCCTGGTATGGATTTTGGGGGACCCCCACACATTTTTTTTTTACATTTTGGTGAGGGGTTCCCCTTAATATTCATTCATACCAGACCCAAAGGGCAATGGACTGGGGGGGACCCATGACTTTTTTTCATTGATTTTTATCTGTTTTGCCGGAATCCGACAATACATTACAGTCGCGAGCAGTTTTAAATGACTTTTTTCCTTTTAGAAATGTAATTTTGCTGCGGTATTGTTCTAAACATGGGAAAGATGCGCTACTTTCCAGGCATAGTAAGGACACCTCCCAGGCACGATATTTAAAGGAATATTTCATTTTTATTATTTCACTTTATTAAATAATTTAATAAATATATTTAATATTTAATAATTATTAAAATCACTACTCCTGAAAAAACTGCAGTTTTTAAAACTTTTCTTTGCATTGATACATTTCCTCTGGGGCAGGACTCGGGTCCCCAAACACTTTTTATGACAATAACGTGCATATAAGCCTTTAAAATGAGCACTTTTGGTTTTTCATGTTATTGTCCCATAGACTTTAATGGTGTTATGCGGCTTTCGAATTTGCCGCAAACACCGCATAATGTTCACTTTCGAGTCGAACTTATGTTCGACTTCAACATCGGGCTCATCCCTAATGAGCAGCAATTGGCATGGTGAAGAAAAGCAGAGCCAACCTGAGCCTGTCATTGTGTCATACTCACACAGGTACTCGTTGACAGCACTCTGCTGAATGTGCAGCCACTGCAGCATTGCCAAATTTAAGTTCCACCTGGTGAGCATGTCACAAATCAGGTGGTTTATGGGCAGATGGAATTTCCGCTGAATTTCAGCCAACCAAGCACTGGCTGTGTATGATTGCCTAAAATGACTACAGACTCTTCTGACCTGCTTTAGTAGATCTTCCAACTCTGGGTACCTATTATTTAGGAAGCACTGCACCACCAAATTGTGAACATGTGCCAGGTATGGCACATGTGTCAACTTTCTCTGTCTAAGGGCGGACAGGAGGTTTGTGTTATTATCACACATCACCATTCCTGGCTCCAGCGGGCGTGGAATGAACCACCTCTGGGCATGTCTCTGCAGAGCTGCAAGAATCTCTGCTTCAGTGTGGTTCCTTTCCTTTAGACACACCAGCTGAAGCACTGCATGGCACCTTTTAGCCTGACTCATTGAATAGCCCTTTGAACGCTTGGAGGATACTTGAGGTTCATGGGACAATTCAGCAGAGGAGGGCATAGAGGAGTAGGAGGAGGGGGTAGAGCTGACAAATCTTGCACCATCATCAGCTGTATGGAGACATGGGGGCACAACAAGCTGCAGTACTGAGCCCTGTCCTGCGTCCTTCTGAGTTGCAAGCAGTTATCTAGTGTGCTGTGAGCGAAATATATCATCCCTGCCCATGCTTGCTGGACCACGTGTCAGCAGTAAAGTGGACTTTGCAAGTAAACACCTTGCCCAACGATGCTACAACATTGCCTTCCACATAATGGTAGAGAGCTGGAATGGCCTTATGTGAAAAGAAATAGCGACTGGGAACCTGTCATTGTGGTACAGCACATTCTGCAAATTCACGGAAGGGGCAGAATCCACCAGGCAGAAAGGCAGAAGTTGTAGAGCCAGCAGCTTTGACATGCTTGCATTTAGACGCTGGGCATGTACTGTCAAAATATTTTTCCGCACCTGTTTGACAGGTGCATATCATTGCAATTTTTGACAGCAAGGCCAATTCTTGCTTTCATCAAGAGTACCTCTATAGGGTTATGGTGTGAAGGTGCCACCAACACCCAAAGAACAATCTTTCTGCACTTGTTTGACAGGTGCATATCATTGCAATTTTTTACAGTAGGGCCAATTCTTGCTTTCATCAAGAATACCTCTATAGGGTTATTGTGTGAAGGTGCCACCGACACCCAAAGAACAATTTCTCCTCACCCGTTACAGAAGTAGAAATCCAAAGTCTGTAGTAGAGACACCAGAATTTATCATAAACATCTCTAATCTTGTTCCCAGTGCACTACATTGTGGCCTCATGATACAGACTGGCTCCCAAAATAAAGAAAGCTTGCAGGGAAAATGTAATTTATTGGGCTTTATAAATGCAATTATTGCTGCAGCAGCTTCCATACACAGTACAGATGTGCCACTTTACAGGTGGACTAAGGGGACCCCCCCCCATGCACTATATTGAAAGGAATTTTTCATTTTTATACTTTCACTTTAAGCATCAATAAATCACTGCTCATTTAAAAATCAAAATTTTAACAAACTTTTTTTCATTGATATATGTCCCCCAGGGCAATACCCAGACCCCCATAGCCATTGTATGCCCAATTACTTGCATATAAGCCTTCACAATTGGCACTTTAGATTTTTCACGTTCAATTCCTATAGACTTCAATGGCATTCGTTATTCAGTTCCCAACTTTCCCGATATTCAAAAGTTCTGGTGTGAACCAAACTGGGGGTCGTTCAGCCCATCCCTACTCCTGAGTATAGCAATACCACACGTGTGAGACAGCCTAACCATATAAAAGGACTCAACATCCAGTGAGCACCTTCAAGCATTCTGGGTGTGTGGAGAGTCAGGCAGGTGAGCATAACTTGCTGGGGAATAGGTTGGGGAGCTATCAGCAAAAACTGGCACCTTCTCCTTAATGGACAAAGTGATACTGTATCCTTAAGCTGTTGTAATAGTACAGTACACCTTCCCTTCCCTTTGTTGAATTGGTGTGTGCTCTGTTAGTCTGTTATTTTCTTTCCCTGTCAGAGCAGAAATATCAGTCCAGTGTCAGGCTGTAAAAAACTTGTGAAGGGTGACCTGTTTCCTGCCACCTGATAATTTACACTCTGTTAAGGCTACTGGAGGATAGTAAATGATTAATTAATACTGACAGTATTTTTTTTTTATTATTGTTAATATGACAGCACTGTTTTTGCAGTGTTTGGTTATCAGCATTAAAATTAGGCAGGGGATATATCAGAGATAGGACAGCCTTACAGTCTGACACCTGAAACTGGCCATAGGCTGATATTTTTTTTTGTTCAGCCTGCAGGTTCATCCATGTATACTATACAGCACAGATGGACAAATATTCCACTGTGCCTATTGCATTTTGATAGCAGTCCATACCAATCAAATGATCTTGCCACTTTTCCACAGACAATTTTCTGCCCAGCTACTTTATTTTTCATGCAAGGAATGTTTGGCAGTAGGCAGCCAACAGGGCCAAAGTTTTGCTAATTCATGTGGAAATGAATATGTTGAACCCAGAAGAAAACTGGGCAGTACAGATGAGTAAGCTGGAGTGGTGGCAAGTATAGAGTTTCATTCTGTTTTTATTATTTGTTTATTTTGTTGTATCAAAATACCAACATACAAAATTTCCCTTCAAAATTCAACACTAAATATAATATTGAATGCAATTTCTAACCCCTTTCACCCCAACTTCACAACCCTCTCCCCTATCCCTTCCTCTCACTTTGATCTTTATCTTTCAGGGCCAGACGGGTTTATGAGTTTTTATTTTAAAAAGTTTAAAGAAATATTAGTACCAAAATTATGTTCATATATGAATGGATTGGGTAGAAAATACGAGATGAGTAGGGAAGCCTTATTGACCCCGAAAACAATCATTAAGAAGGAGGGGAAAGATAGTACCTTATGTTCAGACCAATATCTCTGTTGAACGCAGACACAAAACTATTTGCGAAAGTCTAGTTGCACTAGTTACATCTCTCTCCTTCGAAATGTATAATGAGACGAGACAGGGATGCCCCCTCTCACCACTCTTATTTGTGCTGTCATTGGAACCCCTCCTAGCAACGATCCGAAATAACCCCGACATCGGAGGCATTAAGATAGGGGAGGAGGAGCATAAGCTAGCGGCATTTGCCAATGATGTGCTGTTTTACATATCAAACCCTAGGATCACAATGCCTAACTTACTGAAGACATTAAAACACTACGGCAAACTATCAAAATGAAAAAAGGTGGGTAAAATTGTAGAACACAATGAGCAATGCACGGTTAGGGAAGATAATATGGATACGATGCATACAATGATACAATATGCGCTTAGAACCTGGGATTTAATACACAAACAATGTAAATGGAAATATTATTCACCATTAATTCCGTTGAAGGAAAACAATTATTTTTCACTGGGGAAAGGAACAGTCAGCAGGAATTGGATAAAAAATAAAAATGCACAACTCAGACATAATAAAAAAGGGGAAAATAAGCACATTTCATGAATTAAAACACAAAACAGATTTGATGGTGGTTAATGAATGGCGGTATCTCCAGTTGAAGCACTTTGTAGCGACTTTGACTCAACCAATAAGATCAGGGGATGATTTAACCCCACTGGAGCAGCTATGCACAGCAAAAAATACAAGGAACAGCATATCCCGGATCTATAAAATCCCAATGGCAGCAGAGGTGCTGGAGATTCTGCCATATATAAAAAAATGGAGAAAGAACATGAGAGAATAAGCAAAATATAGGAAAATTTTGAAACTAGTACACAGTTCTGCGGTAGATACAAACACAGCCCAAATGAATTACAAATGTCTGACAAGGTGGTATATCACACCAGATAAAGCATGTAAATACCAACCAGTGAAAACCCCAGAGTGTTGGCGAGGTTGCAAGGTGGTAATATGGCCCATATTTGGCGTAACTGTCCAAAAATAAAGAAATATTGGAAGGAGATCTTGCAACACATAAAAGAGATTACCAATATAGTAATACCTGAAGAATAATGGACGTAGAGTAGAAGAGACATTCAATATGGAATACCTGAGATATAGCAGGGAGGAAGAGATGGAGGGATTGGCAAATGAATGGAAAGTTTGGAAAAATGTTTAAGACGAGGAGGTATGTCAAGGAGATAAGTTGCTAGGAGATGGGGGACCGGGTGAAATGGAATAGAATAAAAGAAAGAAAAGAAAAAAAAGAGTTTCATTCTGTTTTGATACTGTTTAATATATTGTCTAATTACCACAATATATGAAAATCTGCATTTGTCTGTTAAAACACACAATAGTCCCATTAATCTCATTTCAGTTTTCCTTATTTTATTTTCTTTATATATGACTAATAGGCATTGCATATCCATGTTTGAAACAGACAGTAGAAACTGTTTTTCTATTTTATTTCCATTCAAAACCAATTTAAATGCAAATTATTGTTGTTATTAATCGAATGACCCAAGATACTTTGTAAGTAGCTTTGGGTCATATCAAGGACGTTTTTGTGCTTTGAGTCCATTAACAAACACAATTATCAGTTTATTTGTAGTTTAGAAAAATATAAATTACAAACAGAAACATATAATACACCTGAAAAAGAGGTAATAAAGACCACTGTGCCTTTTTTATATAATTTCCCTAAAATTACAAGTTGACTTAATTCTAAAAAAGAACATATATTTATGAAGTTTTAAAATATTAGTATAGTAGTAGTATTATAGTAGTAATAGTAGTATTAGTATATTATATTTGCTACTCCTGTTAGTCCATATGTATGCCAAATTATGCAGTTAGCTTTTTTGTTGAACATTTTTTTAAATGGCTTTCAATGCACTGTAATATATATTAAGGATGATTTATTAAATAATATAAACAATAACAGGGAAAAATAATGGATGCAAGACTATAATACACTTGGAGGCCAAATTCCCATATGATATGTGCATCTAAAAATGCTAACAGTCCTTAGAGACCCAGAAACTGTAGAGAAAATCACATTTTTATTTTAGTCATGCCACATTTTAGCAGGTACATATTCAAATGTTACAGAGTACATTCTATTTCAAACCAGCCTTATTAATGAAGTCAGTGCATTGGTTATAGCTTGTGAAAGGACACATGGCACAGATGAGTAATAAATTCTATGAGCTAATCCTTTTGTCTTCCACGTGCAATCAAATGTGCACATACTTCAGTAAAGCAGGACCTCTGTGTTTTAACTTGAGTATTAAAGGCTTTCTGAGGTCCATACACCCATTGACATATGTTATGTTGTCAGAAGACATACCAGCAGTGATATATGAGTAGTCAGTCTCACCTATTCCTACTTCTTCACCACCTCCTTCCTAACTGGAGCTCTCACTGCATTGCTCCAAGGGGCTTCCAGGCATGTGAGTGCATGTGTCATTCTCTATGTCACAAAAGTTATGAAATAGAAAACAAGCAAACAATAACAAGAGCTTGCTTTTAAAAACAGTGCTTGGCATCGGCTTTAGTTTATCATTCAACATCAGAAAAAATCAGGCCAAACAAATGGTACTACCTAGACATCAACATTGCAGATAAATAGTGCTCATCTTCACGCAGGCAAGGTAAGCACCCATGAAAATGTGAAACATTAGAATGTGCTATAGGTGAAGTACTAGGAGAAGCAAGCTGAAATAGCTAAAGGTGGTGAAACTATTCAATTTTGGCCAGGGGGTAGCAGGACAGCTTTAAAATCTCAGACAATTCCAGAACACTAAAGAGATACATTTAGTGGCTTCAGGAGACACACTTTCATGCTTTCTATTCATTCTGCTGACCCCTACACCACTACTATGTGCTCTAGTGATGTAGGGGATGGTGGAAGGAAATAACATAAAATACCCTGGGACAGACACCGGAAGAAAATAGGTTAATCAGTTAATACATCCTCATGTGGCTTAAACCTTAAACTGCCTAATTATAAAACATAAAAAACACATTGGAAGGGGCGTGGCCTGGACGGGAACCGAGATGGCTGCTTAAACAGAAGGCTCCCGCACTCGGGGGACGACAAGCGCAGTGCGGACCCGCTCATGGACGAAGACGGCTCCGGAGTTCCTCTCCCAAGCTTACTTGACCTACAAAGAGACCTCCAAAGAGTCGCCCTGGACATCAAGCATACCATGATGTCAGCGATCTCAGATCTCAAGGCGGACATTCACTCCATGAACAATCGGAGGAAAACGCTCGCACACAAGCCACCGCTATCAGGCAAGTACAGAAAACGCATGATTCACATTTGCCACATTTATTTGAGCTCCATAGACAAGTGGAAGACCTGGACAATAGGGGCCGCAGGCATAACGTGAGGGTGAGGGGGGTCCCGGAGGGAGTCGATCAGGCCGCACTACAACACACAGTTTGTTCCATCTTTAATGATTTACTGGGCCGACCTGCAGACTCCCCCATAGAAATGGAACGCATACAGCGTGCATTAAGGCCCCCCTCCCCGCGATAATGAACGATCCAGACGCCGCAGACTGGACCCTACATCACCTGGAGACCGCCAATCCCGCCGAGACCTCCCAGCCCGCAGCCCAGGCCTGGCAGATACTCCTCGTCGGAACTACTAGAGGACATCGCTCTCCTTTACACAGCTCATACTGTTTTTACACAGTAAATCTAACTTTTCCTCCCTTCTAGCATATTGCTTATCCCACGGTTCTCTTTTTGTTTTTTTTCTCCCTGTGTTTTTCTCCCCCTTTCCGTTTAGCCGAAGGAGCAACACCAGTCTTCTCAAGAACTATTATTGGAAACTCTTCGCCTAGATAAGAGTCGCATATACGTGACCCCTGCAGAAGCTCCAACACATCATCTGGACTTGTGAGTAGCGCTTTGGCCAGATGTGGCTGATCTGTTATTCTACCCACTCACATCCTTAACACCAGTACCAGTTTTACACTTACCTTTGTTGTGACAATAGCTATCCAAACGGGTCGATCTCCCTTGCACAAAGCAAAAGGCTTTAATTCTATTATTGGTTTTGTTATGCTTGTTTTAAATAGTTATGACTTTACTGGATAGACAAAATGGTGGGAGTCTGGATCTTTAAATTCTTAGTTTCTAATAAACCTAATGTCTATGCGGTTTATATTCGCTAGATATGCAGCTAATTTTCCCTTCCAACGGTATCTCATATCCCACCCATGACTTATGCACTAGTATCAAACTCTCTGCAACCCCACTTTACCATTAACAAATAAGGAATTGATGCCAATCCACTCCACTAACAGTAATTCTCTATCAACACTATCGCCCCTTTAGTTCTCCATTGCCCACACTTATTTTTTAACTCGGGGCGGAGATCCAGACTCCCACACTCACAGGCCTGATCCTAAGAAGGGGGGGCAGAAAATACAAAAATTTAGAGAAATATTAGGAAAACTTAGTCACAGTAAGACATAGAGGACTATGTGCAGAAGTTTTTCTCGCCTTTCCTAATGGATAAGTCCCTAAGAGGTTTGGCTACCATCGGTTGTTGCTTTCGCCTGTTTTTTACATGTTTATTATGTTTTGTGGTGGGGTTTTCCCCCCCCTTTTTTCTTTTCTATGTATAATGACTTATTGTGCAGAAACATAGATCATTGACAGGGATCATAGGGTACCATTATTACCTCCAGAAATAACATATAATATACCGAAAAATTTTACTATACACAAAACTGAATTGACATTCATATGGCCCCTCACAACCCACACATAGCTTGCCACAATGCAGTTTATTACACGCATCTCCGTGCCCCCAACCACTATTATTTACCATTGTTCGTCCTCCATAGTGCTGCAGCACTCATTCCTACCACAGCTCGCATACCCCACACAGCTGTCCATATGGACTAGAGCTACTAAACTGGACATCTCTCCCATAGGTGGATAGGCAAGCCTACGTCCACCTCCAGTACGCCCTGTATACGTACCCGTTATATCTTTGAGGTACGTTCCCTAACTCCCCAGACTTTAATTCTATCTACTTTGCCTTTTCTTTCCCCCATCTTTCACCTCCCTCCCTCTCCCCCTCCTGTTCCCTCCTTTTTCTGTCTTCTCACTCCCCTTATACCCTATTCTCTCTACTTTGTCTAACCTTCCCTGCCTATTCTGCACTTTGTCTATACCACATCTACTCTATAGGACGGGGGCCGCTCCTCTTTCCTCTTCTCCAGCCTCTACTTACCCACGGATCCATTCTGTAGCACGCATACAGGACACGACACCAGCTAGTTCAACTTAACACCCTTTCAAATCTTGAATATCAACAATGCCGATGGGAGTTGCAACCTCTACACAACAGCTTTCACTCAAATGCCTATCACTAAATGTAAAAGGCTTAAATATTCCAGAAAAAAGGTTGCAGGTACTATCGGCACTGACTAAACACAAAGCCCACTTCCTCTTGTTACAGGAAACACACTTTTGCGCAAAACATGTCCCCAAACTGTCGAATCATATATATAAGCGCACACTCCACTCTACGAATCCAACGTCTAAAACAAAAGGAGTATCTATCCTCATCTCCAAACACGCTGACTTTCAATTGAAGGATTCCCTGGTTGATCAAGAGGGTAGATACATATTTATTAAAGGCAATTACGCATCCAAACCAATCACGATTGCAAATGTGTACTGCCCAAATGAGCACCAAGTAACTTTCTTCAGACTAATTTGTGATCTCCTTTCCACATTTCAAGAGGGCATAGTACTTCTTGGTGGTGATTTCAATGTCCCACTAAACCACCCAACCTTGGATTCTTCCACGGGGACCTCTGCACTCCCCTATCGCGCATTACGACAAATTAAACTACAATTACAGAACCTGACTCTCCACGACACATGGCGCACCATGTACCCGACTGACAAAGATTACACATTCTTCTCCTCCCCACACCAAAAGTACTTGAGAATTGACTACATATTTCTATCCCAAACAGACTTAACATTTCTCTCCCATGCCACAATAGAACCAATGTTCCTATCAGACCATCTTCCCATCACGATTACTTTAACATTCCCAGACTATAATAACAGAACTAAGACCTGGAGACTGAATCCCTCCCTCCTTAAAGACCCTGACGTAGTAAGACAAATAAAAACCCAACTTCAACAGTACTTTCAGGAAAACTCCTCCCCAGATATAACCCCGGTCACACTATGGGAAGCCCACAAATGTGTTATTAGGGGGAAACTCATAGCCCTAGCAACAAAAGAGAAAAAAAGATGACAGACCCATATTGCATCCCTCCTTGAAACTATCAATAGACTTGAAAAAACACACAAACAATCTACCTCTCACTCCACACTACAAGACCTCCTTTTTGCTAGATCCACTCTATTGGAGGAACTAGGAAAACGCACAAGACGACAATATGTGCTCAGACAAAAAGTGTTCTATGAACACGGTAACAAAAGTGGGAGATTGCTTGCACGCACTATACAAGCTGCCAAGACCTCTTCCATAATACATCATCTTCGCACTGACAACGGCACAACTCTCTCTAAAAATGAGGACATAGCGGCCCATTTCAAAAGCTTTTATTCTAAACTATATAACCTGCCATCCCATAACACAGACTCATCCAACATTTCAATCCCGCCAATCTCAAATACATGATTTCCTAGCCCAATACTGTCCTAAACCGATAACTCCACAACAGGCTGCTGCTCTAGAATACCCTATGACCACAGAGGAGTTGTGCTTGGTAATAAAACAAATGAAAGTAGGCAAGAGCCCAGGCCCAGATGGCCTACCACTAATTTACTACAAAAGCTTCCTAGAAAATCTTTCACCGCAAATGCTCAACGCCTTCAATTCCCTGTCGGACCCTTCTACCCCATCGGGCAACCTGCTTGAAGCCCATATAGCAGTCATACCGAAAGCAGATAAAGACCCATCCTTAGCGTCCAATTACAGACCCATCTCATTGCTCAACGTAGATATTAAACTATATGCAAAAATGTTAGCAAACAGATTACTGCCCCTAATCCCTGGCCTTGTCTCAACAGACCAAGTCGGTTTTGTCCCGGGGAGGGAGGCCAGAGAGAACACCATTCGCACCTTAAACATACACCATTGGCTCACTTCCTCGGAAGCGAAGGGGTTCCTGCTATCACTCGATGCCGAGAAAGCGTTTGACAGGGTGGCCTGGGATTATATGCGGGAAGTGCTGAAGGGCATTGGTTTACTACCACGCATGTGTACATACATCAACGCTTTATATGACAATCCCTCGGCAAGAGTTAGAGCAAACGGCCTCCTGTCAAACGCCTTCCCAATAACCAACGGTACCCGCCAAGGATGCCCCCTATCCCCTCTCATTTTTATCTTAACTTTGGAACCCCTTTTAAATAGACTGCGAGCGAATTTGGATATTCAAGGAATAACTATAAATCGGAGGGAATTTAAGGTAGCAGCTTTTGCAGACGATATCCTGCTGACACTCCAATCACCTCGCATATGTGCCTAACTTGCTGAAAGATATCAACCAGTTTGGGGTCTTATCAAATCTTAAGATAAACTATCCCAAATCACACGCTCTGAACATATCCCTCTCCCCGCAGGAGGTCACTCACTGCCAAGACTCCTTTCCCTTTCAGTGGAAAGGTGTCGCCATTACTTACTTAGGCATCCAAATTACTAAGTGACTCACAGACCTATATGACCAGAATTTCCTTCATGCCCTTTCAAAAATTCAGACAGACCTAAAAGAATGGGCCACCCTTAACGTATCATGGTTCGGACGCTCAGCCTTGATTAAAATGATTGTCCTTCCTCGCCTCCTGTACTTAATGCAGACCATTCCAATACATTTGCCCCCTGCCTTCTTTTGTTCGTATAAAAAGGCATGTACGACCTTTATTTGGAAGAGTAGTCCTCCACGAATCAAATACTCACGTCTGACTTGCAGTAAGGTCAAGGGTGGGATTGCACTCCCAGATCTCCACAAGTATTACATGGCTTGCCATTTAACTAGAGTAGTTGACTGGTGTACCAATAGAACAGGGAAACCCTGGGTGATCCTAGAAAACTCTCTCATACCCGGTCATCTACACAACCTCTCCTGGCTCTCATCCAAACATTGGACACAACTAATCAAGAAACACCCACTTATTTACCCGTCATTACTCGCTTTTACTTCTGCTATAACAGCCTCTCAACTATCCTCACGACCAGGGCCTTTGACTTCCCTGAGGGGGAATCCAGACTTCTCCCCGGGGGAATCAGACGCATTTTTAAAACAAGAATGGCCACACGAAGAGGTCCAAGCACACCACTTCTTCCATGAAGGCCGGCTACGATCCTATGATAATCTCAGATCCATATCCCTCACAAAAGACTTTCCCTTTTGGACATATAGACAGCTGACACACTTTCTCTCCTCTACAACTTCCAATAATATATGGTCGAGAAAACTAACTCCATTTGAAACTCTATGTTCTCAGAACTTGCCTCAAAGACACCTAATATCCACCATCTATTCTCTCCTTCAAGAAACACCTCACCACCCACAAACTGAAACCCTTCGTTCATCCTGGAGTAAAGACCTACACATAGACCTTACTGAGGAAGATTGGAAAACCATTTATGTTCATACTCACAAAGGCTTACTAAATGTTGCTATCCAAGAAAATGGATATAAAATACTCACCAAATGGTACAGAACACCGTCTCGCATACATAAATTCTCGCCCTCAATCCCAAATACGTGCTGGAGGTGTAATAAAGAAGAGGGCTCTATGATCCACATATGGTGGGAATGCCCGATCCTTCAGGTATTCTGGAGGGAGGTTCATGACATAATACAACGAGTCACTACTTACACCCTGGACTTCAAACCAGCACAATACCTCCTCCATCATACAACCTTACCTAAAAGATCTTACCAAAGATCGCTGGCCATGCATATGGTAAATGCAGCCAGATTATGCATACCTGTAAATTGGCGATCAACCAGCCCCCCGACGATCAGGGAATGGTTGACGAAGATTGCTAAGATAGAGGAGATGGAGGAATTGATTTATATCTCACAAGATCGCATACAAAAATTCACCAATCTATGGGCATGCTGGACACATTTCCAAAGCTCTAACTACTACAAATCGTACTTCCCAATATAATATTTCCCCCCTCTTGAGAGAAGGGAAATAAACCAGAAGCTCTCTATAGCAGAATGGATCGGTTGGGGAGGGGGGGCGGCCCCCTACCCCTCCTTCTTTACCTTAATACTCTACGTATATTCTTCTTCTTAGTCTTTCCTCTTCTTTCCTTTCCCCCTGCTGCTTCTTCCTACTCCCACACCTTCCCCTTCTAAATCTTTCCAATACCCCCATTCCACCCAAGGTCTATATCCCTCTTATCCATACCTATACATAACTTCCTTGTAATATCAGATTGTGACAACACAACACAATCTAAAATATAATAGAGACAGACCTTTCCGTCTTAGGTCCACACAAGTATCATGCTCCTACTTACTTCGTGACTGGTCCTGGTGAAAATGGCCCACACGAAGGACTTCTGATTCCTTTAGTACTTGTATACAGAAAATGTCTCGTAGTAATATGTTTAGCTGGTTCTTCTTTTATACATTTTAATTAACCTACCATATGCTTGTGTTCCCCATGACTTAAATGGCATTAACACTTCTTGTAATACTATTATATAAAATGTCATGGAGCATTTCTCAAAAACTGTTCAACTGTTTGTACATGTAATTGTGCTGTCTTTCAATAAAATCTTTTTTTGTGGAAAAAAAAAAAAACACATTGGAGGGTATTAATGTACAATATAATGAGTTTTATTAGTGAAGAACTTGTAAAAATCCCAACACCCCCCCCCAAAAAAAAATGTATACCACAACCTTCACCACTACACTAAAAATAAGACAACATTATCTATTAGTCTGGATCTCCATAATGTGCAGTCATGATAGATGCGTAACAATAATTATACAGTCAGTCTAAAGACTGGCACATAGTTCCTACGGTGGATATGTAGAAAAAAGTATATCTAAATGTCACCTCAATCAATAAGCTGTGGATATAACCACAAATCAAAGAATCAGACTTAAGCCTTGTCAGAGACCATGAAATCAGGCCGAGACAGAAGTACAGTTAAGTCAAACTTGTTTAATAATAAAAGTAAAAAGAACAAACCTAGTCAGAACATAGCCAAAGTTTAGTAACCAAAACGGATAGTCAGCCAAGCCAGAAGTCAGGGATCAATGTAGTGGAACAGCAAGCAGGATCTGGAGCCAGAAGGGATGTCAGCAAAGCAAGTGTTGAACAGGATCGCAGGAGATAGTTCCTGTGATGTTGACCAAGGCAAAGGCAGAGATCCTCTGGACTGGACGTCTTAAGTAGTCAGGACTGATGAGCAGGATATAATCAACAGCTGAGTAACTGTGAAGAGATAGGAGCTGGTAATTAGCCGACAGCTGAGCGGCCAGCTCAGAGAAGGAAGGGTTGAGCCCAGCCCTGACAAGCCTAAATCAAGAAGGAATAGATATAGGCATATAATGGGTAAATGCAGCATAGAGCTGCATCTTGCAGATATTACAAGTTGGTAAGAAGAGGCATGGAAGGCTAATGTATTAAGCAGTAAACACACAAGCACATAAGCAAAGTCCAGCATGCGTTGAGATGAGCTTAGCGTGGCTTTCTCACACTTAATTAGCAGCTTAAAGAAGACAGTTTGCAACCATGAGCTGACAGGCAGAGGCATAGAGGGTAAGTAAGATAATCATATGCAACAGCTCATCAGCGCAGTCCAGCTTAAGTGAAGATTTAATTAGTTTTCTTTAGTTAGCTTCCATTCACTCCGTATGCCTTTACATTAGTGTGTGACATCCACAGCATGAATTAAAGTCCATATCTTTCTCAGGCACCGGCCATCAACCATGTCAATGACAACCCACAGTAGGAAATTAGTGTTGCTTTCCCATGCCCATTGATTCTGAATGCAGCTGCTCTCTATTCGGATTGGCTTCTGGCGTGGTTGGGGTGGTGCCCAGACTGACAACCTATAACATCAATGAGTTTCGCCCATAGGTGTAGTTAAGCTTCCTCAGGATGTTCATTGGTTAATTATCGGGACCTCCTTCATAGGCAGCCATGATACCGCCTACTCACAGGTCATTAAAGGAGAAACACCCACTTAGAAACATCTATTACATACAGCATGGTGGATATTGGAAGGAACCAATGTACAGAGGTAGATTAGGCATCCAACCCTACTGGTTATGTCAGATACAGAAAACTCTTTACTCTTATGCCCCGTACACACGGTCGGATTTTCCGATGGACAGTGTCCGATCGGAGCGTGTTGTCGGAAATTCCGACCGTGTGTGGGCGCCATCGGACATTTTGCATCGGATTTTCCGACACACAAAGTTGGACAGCAGGAGATAAAATTTTCCGACAACAAAATCCGATCGCGTGAATTCCGACCGTGTGTGGCCTGTTCCGACGCACAAAGTGCCACGCATGCTCAGAAGAAATTCCGACACGGGACAGCTCGTTCTGGTAAACGTAGCGTTCGGAATGGATACAGCACTTTCGTCACGCTGCAATGTTCAAAATGGTTTAATACAGCGCACTCTCTTCTTCTTTATAATGTGACAAGAATTAAATAGTTTTGCTGCTCATATTCACACACACTTCTCACAAACTTATTTCGTTACTATTTATCGGGATTCCCTCAATATATTTTGATTTCTCACATCTGACAACAAAATTTTTTTTTTTTTTTTTGGACTTTAATGTAGATTCTTTTTTTGTGTTTCTCTTTTTTATTTTTTATTTTTTTCGTGATTTTGATTTGTATTCCCGAAAATGTTTGTGTGTTTTTTGTGACAAGTTCCCACAACACCACTAATATGTTGTTCTATTTAATCTGTAGGAGATTGTTTGGTGTTGTTGTCCCTTGTTAATTTCACATTGTACTTTAGAAATGTACCTGAATCGTCACCAACAAACTGTCCTTTTTGAATGAAAACACACACAGGAGAGTAGAATTTACCCAAAAATATTTTATTAAGGGCTCACAACTAAACAAAGAGGGAGGCAACGCTGGAGAAACTGCAGAAGTGGGCGAAGCCTTGGACCCCCGGGGCAGACATCAACTATTTAAAAGCAAAATTGGTGGCCTGAGGAGTCCATATCATAAGGGAGGGCAGTCTGGTCCAGAAGTCCCAGAGATCCGGAAAGCAGCAGATGACATCTGTGTCCCCAGGCTGTGGTCATACAAGAGACTGCAGCTTCTGTCAGACCAGACTGAACCCAGGGCAATCACTCTCAGGTCTTCTTTCCACGCTTCCTTCCAGCCTTTGGCTGTGGTGGTGGTGGAGTTGTGGCAGCAGGAGGAGGAGGAGGAGGAGGATCGTCCCTCTCAATGACATCCGTCTTGTGTGTCAGTTCCCCACTCTCCCCCTTACGAAGGACTTTATAAATCAGGTCCTCAGAGATCTTGCGTTGACCCTCCTGCATGCCCTGCAATTTTGTGGCAGCCATGCAGGCAAAGGCCTCTTCAGGACTGGGGAAGGCTCGGAGGGACGCCGAAGCCTCCTGGATCAGCCTGTACGCTGAATGCTGGACTCGGAGTGGCCTTCCTGGCTCGTTTATATGGCAGGCGGAGGGGAGGGACCTGAGACTCAGTCAGGCTGCGACTTGTCCCTGGCTTCTCTTGGCTGACACTTAGTCCCGCCTCCTCCTGGCTGCCACTAATCCCCGCCTCCTCCTGACTGCCACATTCCACAACCTCCTCCTGGCTGAGGTCTTCCTGTGTATGAAAAAGGGACATAGTTTTAGTTTTTTATTCATCAATCACACACAATTTTCACCTCCTGACTGCTGCAAATTGAATGTTAACAAATATAACAGACTATCCTTCTGAGCCCAGCAGTTTTCATTCTTTTCCCAATTTTGGGTGCCCACTACTGTCTATTGATATGTAAAGCACTTTTTTTAATCAGCAATTAGTGATCAATAATAACATCTAATAAACATCATTTATTTATTGACCAGAAATCTGTAGAAGAATGCTATACCTGACTCCAGCTGGGCTCCTCCACTTCTTCCTGGCTGGAAGGCCCAGGTTGGACATCGGAAGCCTCAGCTGGGGTGGAAGGAAGCGTGGAAGGAAGAGTGGAGAGGGATTCCCTGACTTCAGTGTGGTCTGACAGAAATCGCAGTCTCTCATAGTACCACAGCCTGGGGACATAAACGTCATCTGCTGCAGCTCCGGACCTCTGGGAATCTGTGACCTTCTTGCGCTCCCTAAGATAAGTGCTCCTCAGGCCACCAATTTTAGCTTTCAAATAAGGGATGGTTGCTGTGGGGACCACCGGCTTCACCAACTCCAGCAGTTTCTCCAGCACTGTCTGCCTCTTCTGTTTGTGATTATAGTGGGGGTGTCTCACTTGCCACAGACAGGGCAGCTCCCTGTACTTGTCTATGAACAGGGGCAGGAAATTGTGGTCATTGAACCCATCCATTTTCTCTGTAAGACACAACACAAGACAAAGCCTAATGTCAGGCCAAACTCCCCTAATCTTGTTACAATATAGGCTTCCATTTCGAAGCAGTATAGGCCCAAGTTTAGATCCTACCTTCGTTAGCACGATCGGCGTCTCCGATGCTCCTTCCTCCGCTCACAGATCGTACGTAAGACGCGCGCGTTACGATTTATACACACTGCACATGCGTATAACTCCGCCCGCCCCTGACGTTCTTTCTAGTCTATTCCCCGCCCCTTTTCATTCGGCGCAGTGGGGGAAGAGCACATGGCGGATAGACAGCAGGATCGTGCTAATTGTAGCAACGAGGAGGAGGAGGAGGAGGAAAGACCAGAGCCTGAAACGTCCCGATCCAGAAGGAGATTAAAGGACTCAAATATGTCCTTTGGGGAGATGTTGGAGATGGTGGACATCCTGAAGAAGGCCGACTATGATGGAAAGTATGGGCCTTACCCCAACCCCAATGTCCGAAAGGCCAAGATCATGGCGAAAGTGGTCAGGAGTCTGCACCGGAAATTCGGGGTACGACGATCGAAAGATCAGCTCAGGAAGCGGTGGTCGGACCTGAAATTACGAGAACATGAGCAGTACAGAAAGATCCAGAGAGTGCTGCAAAAAAGTAAGTAGTTGTGCTGTGTTCCTATTCTTTATGTTTATTACGTTCATGCTGCTCCATGTGCTTTTAGGAACTGTTGTACAGTTTAAAATGGCAACTTTCATGTTCATGGGCACATTATTCGTTCGGATCACACATTGTTATTTCGGACGATAAAAAACCATTGTTTAGGCCATATGCATTTGGCCACCATTTTGACGCCCTATACTTGTCTTCAAAGAATTGGGTTGTGTAGATGGCTTTGTTACTAGAATGAAATGCAAACTAGATTCTGTGTAAGGAGAGGAAACTCAGCAGCTGTGTCATGAGAAGGTCTACCCGTTGGTGGCGCTATCGGTCTCTTGGATCGCAGTACCAGTGTCCATCAGCAGGTGTCTTCCAACACCTAGGACCTGCAGTAAGAGGTCTTTCCTGCTGGTGGCACTGTTGCATCCTCGGGCCGTAGTACCGGCGTCAACCAGCGGGTGCACTCTGGCAGTGTGGAGCAAACAGCTCACACTGCGCTCAGCTGTGACATGAGGTCAATTACCACAGCCTTACAAATACCCGGCAAGCCCTCATAGGCTTGCCTTGGTATCTCTCTCTCTCCCTGCGTTCTGACCTTGCTGCCTGTTTGACCTTGAGCCTGCTATCTGCCTTGTCCTGATCTGATCCAATCCCTATCCTGAGGCCTTCCTAGTCCTGTCCCTTCTGTTCCTGGCTCCCTTGTATCCCTGCCCTGTACCCCATCTGCTGACTTCCCTGTGTATGACCTTGGCTTGGCTTGTTTACGATTACGGTATCTCCATTTTACTTATACATATATATTTTTGTTTGTAGTGGGTTGTTGTGTGGGTTTTGCACTGTTTTCCTTTTACTTATCACTTGTTAATAAACACCATTTCACTTACATGTGTTTCTGGTCTCCTCTGTGCAGTCCACACAGTCTGGTCAATTAGATACTCTGACAAGCTGTTTTCACATCTGGACACTGGAGCACTAGTGTGGGACACAAGAACACCATTTTTATTAGGGGGCCACACAGGTGCTCCAGTGTATACTATAGGGGGGATACATCTGTGAAGCTTTTACCAAACAGGTAAAGTATTGCAGCTTGACAAAGGACACTAAAAAAGCTACATGTTGGAACTCTGCTAAAATAAATAATTGTACCCCACTTCCAAGCAATGTTTCATCTTTATAGTTCTGACATTAAATATCTGTGTGCTAATTATACCATTTTTGTTTTACATAGGGGAGAAAAGACTCGGAAGACACCCCTCATGCGAGGAGACCAGAGCCCCCCCCCTCTGGAAGAAGGGGAAATCCCCCCAACACAAGATGAGCAGGAGGATGAAGACGTGGTGGAAGTAGTTACCACAACAGGTGAGTGTCTGCAACCACAGGCTCAGATAAGAGATGGATTGCGGCATTTTTTTAAAACCTAATTTATTTTGGGGTTCCTCTCTTTTTAGGTGATCGTGAGGTTGTGGATCCAAATCCTTTCACATCTGAAAGTGCCCAGATCCTGATCGGGGAGATCATGGGGTGTAATTTACAATTGGAAAACATCAAGCAAAACATCAATGATGTTATTCCAAAATATAAAAACATCATTGATGTTTTGGGGCGAGTTTAAAGCCCCTCCAAATCACTTTCTTCTTTTGTGTGCTACAATGTGCGAAATGTTTTTGTGATATTTCCCAAAGCCAAATTTGGAAGATGCACACAGTGTGTCAACATGTGCTATCTGCCATCACGGGAGATCAATAGACGCGTTTTGGGGGTGCAACCCCTTCCTCAATAATAAAGTAGTGGTGAGGAAGGGCTTTCTCCCCCAAAACACGTCCCTTGATCCCCCGTGATGGCAGGTCGCACATGTTGACATTGTGAAATTGGTGTGCATCTTCCAAATTTAGCTTTTCCAGGGGTGATTTCCCCCCATCTGAACGCTATATCAAACACAGTTCCTAAATACTTATGTCTGATATTGCCTTCCAGTTCTACCAAATGTGAACTTTGTAAGATCAAGATTTGTGTCTTTCTTGTGGGTTTTACACAGGCCTGTTTTCTATAAAATGCACATTTTGATTTTGGATAATGACACCACAAAAATTGGTATACAACAAACATGTTGGTTTGTCAGAAAAACCTTTGGTAAATGCACATGTGATTGTGCAGGTATTAAAAAGATTGTTCATCAAGAATGTGTGGATTATTGTCTCACGCTACAACACTTTTGGGGTGATGTAATTGTTGTTTTATGAGAAAATGGGGGTTATTTCCTAAGGGGAATCCACTTTGCACTACAAGTGCAGTTTCAGTGCAGTTGCAAGTGCACTTGTAGTGAAAAGTGTCTTTGCATTTAGTAAATAACAGCCAACAGTGCTTTGTATAAGGTTACACAATCACGACATTTTCTGCACTCCACACATTTCTGTCAGGGTCAGCTCAAACAAACACAAGCAGTAAATGTCCACAAAGAAGAGCCTGAGGGGAGATGCCTGTCGAGAACTTGAGGTCCTGCAGACTTCTCCCTGTGGCCAAATACCGCAAGGTAGCGACCAACCTCTGCTCCGGAGTGATGGCTTGCCTCATGCAGGTATCCTGCCTGCTAATATAAGGGGTCAGCAAAGCCAACAAACGGTGAAACACGGGGTCCGTCATCCTGAGAAAGTTCCTGAAATCATCAGGATTATTCTCACGGATCTCACGGAGCAAAAGCATATGAGAGAACTGGTGACGCTGAAGCAACCAATTCTTGGTCCATGAACTCCTCCCCACCCTGTTCATGGACTGGACTTGTGTCAAGGTCAGGACCCCAACACCAAGCCCCCGCACAGCACGAACTGTACGAGGAGTACGCATACGAAACATGGCTAGAAAACGGTCGGCTGCTCAGAACGAAGTAACAGAACGCACTGAAGAACAGCAAGGCCTGTGAAGAGCGACCTGAAGAACAGCAACGAGCAGGCAAGATCACACAGAAAACTCTGATACGAACTGACTGCACGCACTGAAGAGCAGATACAAACCCACAAGCACAAACTGAACGGCAGAAAACGATCTGAAAGCTACGAGTCTGAAAAAGCGCGAATCGTCTCTCACCAAACTTTTACTAACACGAGATTAGCAAATGGAGCCCAAAGGGTGCCGCGCTTGTTTCTGAACCGGCCTTTTCTAGTCTCGTCGTACGTGGTGTACGTGACCGCGTGGTTGTCGATCGGAAATTCTGACAACTTTGTGCGACCGTGTGTAAGCAAAACAAGTTTGAGCCAACATCCGTCGGAAAAAATCCTAGGATTTTGTTGTCGGAATGTCCGAACAAAGTCCGACCGTGTGTACGGGGCATTAGATCTGAAAAGAAAAAGTTTGACAATAAAGGGCCGGTAAGTATTGCATCTTTTCTTTGTAGAGATTACTTTTTAAAGTTTTTTAAGAATCCTTATAACCCTATTGTATTGTACAGTAAATGATAAAGGCAGACTAAAAATTTTAGCCAATCATATTTCAAATTAGGATGAAGGTTTTGGCTGCAGCAGTGACTCATGTTTTATTTAGCTATCCCATGCTGTTTATTTACTAAATGAAAACTTCTATAAAAGGGAAATGTTTAACCACTAGCCTACCACCCACTGTCATATGACGGCAGGACGGTAAGGCTCTAGTTCTGGGCGGACGTCATATGACGTGAGCCCATTTAAAGAGGGCATGCGCACAATCGTGTATGCACAGCCCTGTACTGTCGGTGGCGGCGTGTCACTGAGACACCGCTCATCACCGACAGGGGTGAACAGCCACTGGGCATGGCTGTTTACCACATAATCGGCCATGATGAAGTCACGGCCAATCACGAGTGGTAACTCCCCGCATTGCACGGTGCATGCACGTGTTAGTGAGCATGCTGTGCATGCACGTCGGTGGCGACATGTTCCCGGAACACTGCTCGTCACCGACGATAGTAAACAGCCATTGGCCAGGGCTGTGTACCACGTGATCGGCTGTGATACATTCATTGGGACACGAACATAAATAATCAAAAGTGCTAATTTTAAAGGCTTATATGCAAGTTATCCCCCAGGGGACATGGATCAATGCAAAAAAGTTTTAAAAATGGCCGTTTTTCAGGAGCAGTGATTTTAATGCTTAAAGTGAAACAATAAAAGTGTAATATTCCTTTAAATTTCGTACCTGGGGGGGTGTCTATAGTATGCCTGTAAAGGGGTGCAAGTTTCCCGTGTTTAGAACAGTCTGACAACAAAATGACATTTCAAATGAAAAAAGTCATTTAAAACTACTTGTGGCTATTAATGAATTGCCGGTCCGACAATACACATTGATAAAAAAATGGCATGGGAATTCCCCACAGGGGAACCCCCGAACTAAAATAAAAAAAAAATGGTGTGGGGGTCCCCCTAAATTCCATACCAGGCCCTTCAGGTCTGGTATGGATATTAAGGGGAACCCCGGCCAAAATTTTTTTTAAAAATGGCATGGGGCCCCCCTCAAAATCTATACCAGACCCTTCAGGTCTGGTATGGATTTTAAGGGGAACCCCACGCCAAAATAAAAAAAATGGCTTGGGCCCCCCCAAAAATCCATACCAGACCCTTATCTGAGCACGCAACCTGGCAGGCCGCAGGAAAAGAGGGGGGACGAGAGAGTGCCCCCCTTCCAGAACCATACCAGGTCACATGCCCTCAACATTGGGAGGGTGCTTTGGGGTAGCCCCCCAAAACACCTTGTCCACATGTTGATGGGGACAAGGGCCTCATCACCACAACCCTTTCCCGGTGGTTGTGTGGGTCTTAACAAGGGGACCCCCAGATCCCGACCCCCCCTGTGTTAAATGGTAAGGGGGTACAAAAGTACCCCTACCATTTCACCAAAAAAGTGTCAAAAATGTTAAAAATGACAAGAGAGTTTTTGACAATTCCTTTATTTAAATGCTTCTTCTTTCTTCTATCTTCTATCTTCCTTCGGTTTCTTCCTCCATCTTCTTCTTCTGGTTCTTCTGGTTCTTCTGGTTCTTCCTCCGGTGTTCTCGTCCAGCATATTCCTCTGCGGCGTCTTCTTCCCTTCTTCTTTTTGGGCCGCTCCGCATCCACCATGATGGGAGGCTCCCGCTGTGTGATGCTTCTCGTCTTCAAGGTGTTTTGGGGGGCTACCCCAAAGCACCCTCCCAATGTTGAGGGCATGTGGCCTGGTATGGTTCGGGGGGGGCGCTCTCTCATCCCCCATCTTTTCCTGCAGCCTGCCAGGTTGTGTGCTCGGATAAGGGTCTGGTATGGATTTTTGGGGGGGATCCCACGCCATTTTTTTTTTAAATTTTGGTTTTCCTCGTTTTTATCAATGAACTTTTATGTGTATTGTCGGACCGGCAGTTCATTAATAGCCACAAGTCATTTTAAATTACTTTTTTCCTTTGAAATGTCATTTTGCTGTCAGACTGTTCTAAACACAGGAAACATACGCCCCTTTACAGGCATACTATAGACACCCCCCAGGTACGAAATTTAAAGGAATATTATACTTTTATTGTTTCACTTTAAGTATTATTAAAATCACTGCTCCCAAAAAACGTCCGCTTTTAAAACTTTTTTTTGCATTGATCCATGTCCCCTGGGGCAGGACCCAGGTCCCCAAACGCTTTTTATGACAATACCATGCATATAAGTCTTTAAAATTATCACTTTTGATTTCTCCCATAGACTTTTAAAGGGTGTTCCGCGGGTTTCGAATTTGCCGCGAACACCCCAAATTGTTCGCTGTTCGGCGAACTGGCGAACAGCGGGTGTTCGAGTCGAACATGAGTTCGACTTGAACTTGAAGCTCATCCCTAGTGACCGTCGCCTGTCAACCATCTGTGACCATCACCCATCACCCTCCATGGCCTGTTACCCATCAGTGACCATCGCCTGTCACCTATGAGTGACCATGCCCTGTCACCCGTCACCGTTCAGTGACCATGCCCTGTCACCCATCACCCATCAGTGACCATCAGTGGTGCACCCATCACCCATCAGTGACCGTGCCCTGTCACCCATCAGTGACCGTCAGCGGTGCACCCGTCACCCATCAGTGACCGTGGCCTGTCACCCATCACCTGTCACCCATCAGTGACCATCACCTGTCAACCATCTGTGACCATCACCCGTCACTGTCCTTGGCCTGCCACCCATCAGTGACCATCGTCTGTCACCCATCAGTGACCATCGCCCATTACACCATCATCACCTCTTAGTGAACATCACCTGCCATCCATCGCACAGCCCATCAGTGACTGTTACCTGCCACTCATCTGTCACCCGTCGCACAGCTACCTGCAAAAAAGCCATGTCCAAAAGAGTATATACTAGTGAGGAGGCGTTCCAGATCCTCTCCATGACTGACGAGAGCACCGGGGAGTTCTCATCAGATTCCAATTATGATTCCGAATCGAATTCCGCATTTGAACTGATCGAGAGTAGTAATGATTCAGATGAAGAATGGGTCCCTCCTAAAAGGGCACGATACTCTGGAAACCAGACAGCCCCCAGCAACCAGGATTATATTCCCAGGCCCAGTACCAGCGCTGCCGCCAGCAATAGGCCCCAGGAAAAAAGGCCCAGTATCAGCGCTGCCACCAGCAATAAGCCCCAGGAACAAAGGCCCAGTACCAGTTCTGCCGCCAGCAATAGGCCCCGTGAACAAATGCCCAGGCCTAGTACCAGTGCTGCCACATCACACCTGAGTACCGGCACAGGAAATTCAACTTCCCAACTACTGGAGTGTCACGTCCCCCAAGAGCCAGGGCAACCCAACATGGCTGCCTTTCAACTCGGGATCACCAATTATTCCCCCTTTCACAGCACAGCCAGGTGTGCATGCCAACACCCAAAATTTCACAGAGATCGATTGCTTTCACCTGTTTTTGCCCGACACTTTGCTGCAATTCATTGTGGATCAGACAAATTTGTATGCCCAGCAGTATATTGCCAGCAACCCCCAATCATCTTATGCCCATCCATTTAAGTGGAGAGATCTGAATTTGGAGAAGTTCAAATTGTTTTTGGGCCTCACCCTAAACATGAGGCTTACAAAAAAATGAAGGACATGCCTATTGGTCCACAACCCCATCCACCATATGCCCATGTATTCTGCCACAATGCCCAGGTCCCGATATGAGATGATTATGAGATTCTTTATCTTAACGACAACACCCAGTGCTCTCCCCACAATCATCCAAATTCCGATAAGTTATATAAGATTCGCCCACTGATAAATTTATTTTCCCAACGATTTGCAGAACTCTATGTCCCCAAGAAGCATATATGTGTGGATGAGTCCCTGGTACCATTTTCAGGCCGGCTAGGATTAAACAACATATTCCTAGCAAAAAGGCCAAATACGGAGTAAAGCTCTGTGAGAGAGCCACGGGATATCTGTATGCGTTCCGCATATATGAAGGAAGAGATTCCCAGCTCCAGCCCCCTGAGTGCCCGGCCTACATGGGCACAACTGGAAAAATCCTATGGGACCTGGCTTCTGAAAAAAGGATATCATGTATACCTTGACAACTTTTATATCAGCCTGCCCCTTTTCAGACACCTATATATCAAAAAAACCCTGGCCTGCGGAACCTCAAGAAAAAAATAGGAAGGGCTTCCCACAATCCATAGTAAACAAAAAGCTGCAAAGGGGAAAGAGCAACACTGAGATGCAATGAAGTGCTGGCCTTGAGGTGGAAGGATAACAGGAACGTGCACATGATGTCCACCATTCACGATGACACTACAGTTGTAGTTCAGCGAAGATGAGGATCCATTGAAAAAACGACATGTGTTCAAGATTATAATCTCTACATGGAGGGGTGGATTTCAATGATCAAATGATTCAGCCCTATTTGTCAATAAGTAGATCCCGATACTGGTACAAGAAGGTAGCAATTTATCTTATCCATTTGGCCATTTACAATTCCTACATAGTCTACACAAAATCCACAGAAAGCCCCGCCCCCTTCCTAAAATTCATAGAAGTAGTAGTCACGTCCCTCATCTATCAACAAAGACCCCCCAGAAGACCTTCGCTCTGATGCTGTTAGCTGACTTCATGAACGTCACTTCCCGTACAACATTCCACCATCGGAGCAGGTCGAAGATGGCAAAAAAGATGTTGGTTTTCGAAAAGATACCAGCTTCCATTGTCCCCAGTGTCCCTCCCAACCTAGCCTTTGCATTGGTGAATGCTTCGAACTTTATCATACATCCCTAAAATATTACCCCATATTTTCCCCATTTTCATCATATGTGCTGACCATTTTCCATGCTTCCCCAAATAACCATGCCACTGCCTTCCATGTGAACTGACCCTGGCCTGCTTTTTGACTATGCCTCTGCCTACCGTTTGGACTGCTTCCACATGAACTGACCCTGGCCTGTTTTGTGACTATGCTTCTGCTCACCGCTTGGACTGCTTGCACGTGAACTGACCCTGGCCTGTTTTATGGACTATGCTTTTGCCTACCACTTGGACTGATCTGTTGCCCTGCTACTGTAGTACACAGGGGTCTCACATATGTGAGGGGCTCCAGAATTGTTTTTCCGGATAGAGAAAACATTTTTTTGTGTTCTCCGGGTTTTGTAATTTCTGGACTAGGGTCTGGAGTCCGGAGGCTTCATAGAGATTTGGGTGGTCAAAGCCTCTACCCCTGTGCCCCTGTGCACAGGTCTTACCTGATTGCGGCCCTCAGCCTGCTGCTGACTTACTGCCATCACGCCTTTGCCTGCCGCATGAACGGACCACACCTCTGCCTGCTACCTGGACTATGCAAATAATTAGCTGTAGCAAGAGGCAGTATGTTTATGAAGGGCTGGAGAGCGGTACAATAATGAGTGTCTGCAGGTAACAGTGTACCAGGACCAATATTAGGGCTGTGCTGGCTGTCTCTACCTGGACAATTTCTATGGACAAATGTTTTGGCTGTGCTGACAACATCCTTGTGCTGACTATAGACAATATTCCTGCCTGCTGCCTGGATAATTACTATTGCTGTTGCTAAGCACATCCCTGACTGCTGCCTGGACCAGTGCTCTCTTCTGTGGACACTACTAAAAGTACAGGTAATACTTTTTTTTTTTACCCTTTCCGCAATTGAATTTATTTTGGATTGTAATTCTTGGTATGTACATGCTATGTGTTAGAAATATGAAGGGCCTTCAAAAATGACAGGTTGCCAGGAAATTATCTATGTAATGTATGCTCCTAGAACGCCTGATGGTGCAACTTGGATGTTGGGCCTCGGTATATGTAAAAGTCTCACACATGTGGTATCCCCATACTCAGGAGGAGTAGCAGAATGTATTTTGGGGTGTCATTTTTGTTATGTGTTGGAAATATCTTATAAAATGCACAACTTTGTGTAAAAAAAATGCATTTTCATTTTTTTCCACATTTTCCAAAAACTTCTGGAAAAAAAATAACCATACAAAAGACTCATTATGCCTCATAGATTATATGTTGGGGTGTTTGCTTTCCAAAATGGGGTCATTTTGTGGGCAATTCCATTGTCCTGGTGCTCCAGGGCCTTCAAAAGTGTAATAGGTGGTTGAGAAATGAGATGTGCAATTTATGCTCGTAGATCGCCTGATGGTGCTACTTCAATGTTGGGCCTTTGTATATGGCCAGGCTGTGTAAAAGTCCCACACATGTGGTATCACCATACTCAGGAGGAGTAGCAGAATGTATCTTGGGGTGTCTTTTTTGCTATGTATTTGCTATGTGTTGGAAATATCTTATAAATGGACAACTTTGTGTAAAAAAATGCGTTTTCATTTTTTTTCCACATTTTCCAAAAACTTCTGGAAAAAAATAACCATTCAAAAGACTCATTATGCCTCACAGATTATACATTTGGGTGTTTGGTTTCCAAGATGGGGCCATTTTGTGGGCACATCCATTGTCCTGGCGCTCTAGGGCCTTCAAAAGTGTAATAGATGGTTGAGAAATGAGATGTGCAATTTATGCTCGTAGATCGCCTGATGGTGCTACTTCAGTGTTAGGCCTCTGTATGTGGCCAGGCTGTGTAAAAGTCCCACACATGTGGTATCGCCATACTCAGGAGGAGTAGCAGAATGTATTTTGGGGTGTCATTTTTGCTATGTATTTGCTATGTGTTGGAAATATCTTATAAATTGACAACTTTGTGTAAAAAAAATGTGTTTTTATTTTGAACGAGCGCATCTCTAAACTTGACTTTTTTTTTTTTTTTTTACGCTGGTTCACTTTTATGTGTTTTTCTATCATATGATTTGATTGTAGCCGTATTAGTGCAATTGTGACAGAGAAAATTGAGTACTGTCCGTGATACTTTTTTATTTGCACTAACATACAATTTTTCAGGACAAGCTTTCAGGGTATGTCCCCTTCTTCAAGGTCCAAGCAGTACTTCTTGGACCTTGAAGAAGGGGACATACCCCGAAAGCTTGTCCTGAAAAATTGTATGTTAGTGCAAATAAAAAAGTATCACGGACAGTACTCAATTTTCTATGTGTTTTTCTAAGGATATTTGCACACAGGTCATGTAAGCATGTTACATTGCTAACATGTGACATGTACCTTGTTAAAATGATGTAAAAAGACTCTCGCTACTCTAGCTCCTCCTAAAAGGGCATTTAACCTTCCCCCTCTAATGCATATGATTTCCTTGGGCTAGCGTTTGCTTTTAAAGGGGAACTCTACACTCCATCCTCCAATGCTCTTGTCTTCCCCTTCTAATGCATATGTTTTCTTTGGGCTAGTTTTTGTTTTTAAAGTGGAACTCTACACTCCAATGCTCTTTTCTCCCCTTCTAATGCTTATGTTTTATTTGGGCTAGTTTTTGCTTTTAAAGGGGAACGCTACACTCCAATGCTCTTGTCTCCTCTTCTAATGCATATGTTTTATTTGGGCTAGTTTTTGCTTTTAAAGTGGAACTCTGCACTCCAATGCTATTGTCTCCCCCTTCTAAGGCATATAATTCTTTTGCTTTTGCTTTTAAAGGGGAACTCCACACTCCATTCTCCAAAGGCTGTGAGCTGCTTTCACCAATCCAAACCACATCTTTTTTCAGAGCAAACAACAGGGCCAGCTAGGAAAAGGGCGAGAAGAGCGATTGCCAAACTCCCAAACCATTCAAGGCCACATGCACTCAACATAGCTGGCTGCCTTTGGGGCATGTTGGGCTCAGCCCAATACAAACCACAAAGAACCTTGTACACACTAGTTTAAAGGGGATTTTTACATTCTGTAAAACCCCCCTCTCTGTAGCCCCCCACAACCCCAGCCTAGGGTTGTGTGGAAGAGGCCCTTGTCCCTCTGAATATGGGAACAAGGTGGTTGACTTTTGGGGTGACTGAGCCCCTTTTGCTCCCAGACATAGACCCCCCTTTCATGGGCTGTGTTTGGCTAGGGGTTTGTGCATGGGAGGGGCACAATATTTTTAGATTTTGGGGTGGTATTTTTCACGTGGGGTTCTCATTTTAAGCCTTTACAGCCCCAAATGGCCTTGTATGTATTGGCTATTTTTGGTTTTGTGTTAAAATCTTGCAGCTACAATGTTGATTTGTATGTTTTCTCTAAAGCTGTACATCTTTGAAGTAGCATTTTGGATACATATTACAGATGCACCACTTTACAGACAGAGTAACCCCTCCCAAGTTACTAGCTTTAGGGCTAGTTCACCCCATAGAAACGCAGTCCAGATGCATGTGCATTTTTTATGCAATCCAGTGCATTTATGATACGTTTTTGGTGCGTTTTTGATGCAGTCCAGTACTTTTTTACGACTTTTTTTTTCTTAACCTCAATTAAGGACATGCTGGATGATGTGCTTAATTTTGGAGAGGGGGGTGGCTTAATTTGTGCTAGCTGCATTTGGGTTGGTCTGGGTATTCTCAGGGACTTTGCTTTTTTTCCTGTGTCTTTTGGTGTGTGAAATGCATTGTATTTGGGTTGGTCTGGGCATGCTCAGGGACTTTGCTTTTTTTCCTGTGCCTTTTGGTGTGTGAACAGCACTTGGATGTTTCTGGGCATGCTCAGAGAGTGTGTTTTTTGGGTTAGTAATTTAGGACATCCTTAACAGGTGTAACCACTTTGAAGTTCTGTCTCATTAGCACACAAACCTATGTTATATAAAGCTTGCAGATAGCATTCTTTACCTTGCCCTGAAAAGAGGCAAGAGTCTGTGTGTGGGGGGCCAGCAAGAGAGTACATTTGGATGTCCTTATCGTGTTTGTAACACATGTATTTTCTCTTTGTATTTTGTTTGTTATGTTTTTGTAAAACATATGTGTTTTTGAGCAAGTTTTTTTTTCTTTTTACTTTGGTTTACTGTATTTATTTGGGTGGGTGATATTTTCCCCTGAAATATGTTTGTTGTCAATGTGTGTCATTTGTAGGTTGTTCACTTTGATTTGTCTGTGCTGCATTATTTTGCAAAAACGTTCTCAAGATGTTGTGACTAATGTTTAAATCCTTAATAGATATCCTTTTGTGCATGTTAACCATATTCTGTTAGTGTCTCAAATTAACATATATGTGTTTTTTTGCTTTCCTTGCTCTTTTCCAAGTCCGTTTTGTTGACCAAAAAAATTTGCAGCAAATTTTTATGTTGTGTTTTATTGTTACTTTTCATGCAACACATTTCCCAGTTGCAGCTTAACTAGGCTGATTGGCATGGCAAATCCCAAAAATGTGTGATTTGTCTGAGTTACTTTCCTGGTGCCTTCATGGTAGCACATGCATGGATTGTGTGTATGCTGCCAAGGATAGGCACCAGGAAAGAAATTAGAGGTAAGTATTAAATTTTCCATTTTAGCGCAGTGGTTCTCAGCCTCAGTTCTCAAGTACCCACGACAGGACATGTGTTGGGAATTTTATCTTGGCTAAAATAGCTTTCCAAAATGCCAAGCCATTGACTGATTTAAAGCACCTGTGCAAGATGAAGGAAAACCTGCAAACATGGTCTGTTGGGGTACTTGAGGATGGGTTGAAAAGCACTGATTTAGAGCACTGAGCTAAAACCTAACTCAAGACAATCCTATTAAAATTTTGGGCATTTGAGGGAAACCAAGTGAGTGTTATAACCCCTGCTTGTATTTTTTAGGTTGGGCTTTGGGTCCCTTTTTCTTAAAATTGGCTTCACTTCCTGTCATATAGCCAAACGGGAAGTGAGGGTAAAACCCTACCAATGCCTTTCCTTGGACACACAGATTAACCTAACTAGTGTCTTCATTAGGCAAATTGCACTCTAGCACTTTGTTGTGTACACCCCAAATTCTTACGTATTTTTGGGTTTATTAAAGGCAAATCCACTCTGCAAAAAAGTGTAGTCACTGAAAATCTGAGGGGAAGCACTGATGATGTTAACATCCAATCATGTAGAAGCAAAGATGGTGTTTTTTTTTTTCCTTGCATGTCCCCCCTCGGATCTCCACCAACTGCACTTGTAGTGCAAAGTGGATTTGCCTTTAGTAAATAAACCCCAAAGCCCAAAATACCTAATAATTTGGGGTGTACAGAGCACAATGCTAGAGTGCAATTTACCTACTGAGGAAACTATTTATAGTGACTTGTGTGTCCCCAAGGAAAGACATTGGTAGAGTTTTACCCTCACTTCCTGTTTGGCTGTGTGACAGGAAGTGAATAAATTTGAAGGAGAAAGTGGCAACATTTGGGAGGTGTCTTCACCCTATCAGGTGTGCAGACATCCCCAAAAACTGACAAGACTTCTAATGCCTCTGCATTCTATCCCCAAGCAAAAATAAGAGGATTTCATTTAGTTTAACATTGCAAAGACACATTCCTAAGTACAACTGTGATGCATGTCAATGGCCCATTTAGACCTTGTTTAATAGAAAACACCAGTTGCCTTTCACTAGAAACATTTGTTAGTCCAGTCCTGGAAATCTGCATTTGCTTTACTATTACGTTCCATAAAAATTGGATTTCTGCAGCTAGATGCGTGACTGCTGTGTATGTGAGAGGCGCAACTGCTGTGTGCACATATGTGGTGTTATGGAAATGACTAAGAGCTCCAATCGAGCCCAAGGTTATCTGCTGCTGTCTCTAATTTTGAAAGTGTTGATATGCATGCATATAAAAGTAAACACACTGAGACACGCTCAGTTTCATTACTGTTACACTTCTAATTTATTCAAGGCGGTGTTAATGTTTTATACACACAAATACGTCATTGCTATGTCAGTCTAATAGGTACATCTCATTGGTTAAGAAGATAAAGAAGATGGAGAATTTTTATAACGAGGTTTGGCTCTCTTTGGTTTTATCTCCAGTTCCGCGTTCTTCTGATGTGTGGGAGGCAGGGGGTACGCGCCATCTTGAGAAAATACAGAAACAGAGCAAACCTGTATACTTATATAATGAGTAAGGAGAAAAATATGTATGCACATAAGAAAATAGACATTTTCAGATTACTATTATTATTATCTACATCACATTCCTTCACAATCCCCCCTAAAATGACTATTTTCTCTTTTCCGTCCCTAATACTAAAGGTCCTACTTTTTAGCCTGGCCCTTCTCCTCAGCAACTCTTTTAGGCTGTATATAGAATTGGGCAGCAACTGTTCACTTCCCTCCTCGATACAGCTGGAGAGGTGCAGTCAGGCGCTATCTATCCCTAAAACCCTATAGGATTGTGAGGTTATGGACAGGGAGTGACTGTAGAGGAGTGAAGGGTTTGTCATCTTCCATCATAAGGAGGTCCTCTTCTTCTTGGTGGAGAAATGTAGGTGTGCTATTGTCTACAGCCTTGCTCATTAACTTTTTTACAAAAGGTAGAATACAGCATATAATCAGGGCTAAAAGAACCAGGATTATTAATACCGTTACCCCTATCTGGGCGAGCACCTTTTGCCACCCACTCATCCAGCTAAAATATTGGTCCCATGGGTCTGTGATACCTGAGTTCTTCTTCAACTCCAGTGACAGATCTTCTAATTTCTTTATAGCTAAAGTAACCTTACCATTTGGGCCAATATTATCAGGAATGTATGTACAACAGGTTCCCGGTTTTTCCTATGATTTTACAAAACACCTCCTTTCCCCACTAGCACCATGTCTAAGGCCATCCGGTCCTGGAATGTCATGTAGGAAGTGGGGGCTAACTGATCAGAAATTCCCTGGAGGGCATCTTTAGAGTAATTTACAAATCTCTGTTGGTTATAATATGTGTAGTGTCAGGTCACCTAGAGGCTGGGTGACAGATGCACACCGTTGGGATCAGGAGTGCACCGCAAGGTAGTAGACCCTACGGCTGACTGCTGCGGATTGTACTCTGGGAGGTTCAGGAATCAGGTCTACTGGATCACTGACACAGATCCCACTGGGAGCTAGAGCATAGATTCCCCAGGGCGCGGAGTCTAAGAGCCAGCGGGTGTTCACCAGAGCCTCTAGTGGTGAGGATGGACTGCGCTGCAGTCTGGCTCCAGGTCGCGGCCCCCGGGGTCTCACAGCTCACGCTCACACTACAGGAGAAGAGGAAGGAGGCAGCAGACTGGAACAACAAGGAAAGTAAGGTACAAGCCAAGGTCGGTAACCAGAATCAGATGTAGGAAACACAGCAAGTACACACAGAGGCTAACACACAGTGGTTGATCAGCACTGCTGGCTTGCAGTGCACAGGTTAATATAGGGTTCCCTGATAGGGCCTGGGGTGGGGCCATGCTTATAGGAGAGGTTACAAAAGCTGTCAGGTGAGGGTCAGCTGGTCTCTAGAGATGAACACATGGAGACAGGCATGCTGATTGACAAACTCTATTGCATAACCATGACATGTAGTTAATCCAATCTACATTCTTGCTGACAGTTGTTATGGGGATCAAAGACTCAAAACCAGCTTTTACCAGATCCCTGGCTTTAAACTCATCAGGGACCCCCCTTGTAACCCCTATGACATGTATGTATACATGAGGATCAAAGCTTCCGGAGAGAGCTGCTCGCTTCCTCCTCTGACTGTGTGCTGGGTCAGTGTATGTATCAGGGATATCTTTGGTTAGGATATGGGGGCTTTCTATTTTCATCTTTTTTGTCTAATGCACTCTGTGGTCGCCCATTCTGGTCCTGTGTTCCAACCCACTGGCCCCCACAGAAACCACAACTCTGTCCCCAGTAACTGTCTGTGTGGCATACATATATGTCCTTACCGTCAGGGATATCACTGTACCAATGGCATCACCATGAAGGGTCAAACGGACAAGGTACTATGTCACAGTAATCTAAGGTAAAGGTGGTCACATGTGTACCTGAAGAGTTACACCAAAATGTAATTATGTTATCATTTTTGTGATGGCCACCTCTTGGGCCCCTCCCCCCTAGATCAAACAGAAAAAGGATATGCAGCACCCGAAAGCACGCTCTCCTGCAGTGATAAGCGTGCATTCAGGTGTTCTTCCTGGCCAACTTGACTGAGGTAGCTGTGGTCAGCAAAACTTGGAATGGACCATCATAACTTGGCTCAAGGATCTCCAGACAGTAGTTGGTGTGTTCCTGTATCTAATTCAGGATCTGGAATGGAAGAAAACACCTGGACATGCATTCAGGTTAATTCTCGTGATAATGTGGTTACATAATTAGTCAACACATCAGACTGTAACTGTTGTGGAAAGTAACAACCAAGTCTGGGAGCTGAACCAAACAAAATTTCATAAGGGGATAGGGCATGTTTCCCCTGGGGGTGTGTCTGACACTGAACAGGGCAATGGGCTAACTGTCTGGCCAACTCAAGTTAGTTAGTCTCTTGGGCCATCTTTAACATCCTGTTTTTAGTGTCCCATTCATCCTTTCTACCTTCCCGCTACTTTGAGGGTGGTATGGGATGTGTAGTGCCAACTGAACCCCCAGTGCTGCCCAAATCTCTTTTGTAAGGGTTGTTGTTAGGGCTGGTCCCTGATCTCTCAATATTACCTCTGGGACCCCAAATCTACATACTATCTCACTCAGTAATTTCTTAGCTGTGGTCCTGGCAGTCATGACCACTTCCACTAGGGCGTATTCGAATCTGCCACTTCTTGGCACTTGAGAATGATCAATTTGCATCCTCTGGAATGGGGTATAGGGGTTTTGCCAGGTGCTTCTTCTGTGCTTCTTCTGTGCAGCCTGGGTTACATTTGGTGCAGATAATGTATGATCTGCAGAAGCTGTCGGTCAGTGGAGTAACTCTTGGTGCAACACTTGTTGATAAGAGAGTTCATAAAAGTCTTTGTCAAGTGGGCAGCTCCATGTGCCCATTGCACCACGGTTGGGTACATACTCCTGGGTAGACAAGGCTTCTTGTTGCACTCGAATAGTCCATTTCTGAGAGTTGTTCCTCTCCGTTTCCAGCTTTCCTTCTTATCCGCACTTGTTGTTTCCTGTAGTTCTTTTAGATAAACACTGTCCACTGGGAAAGTCTGTAAGGTAAGCACGGGGTGGTCTTCTTCTACCACCCTGCTGTCCACTTCCAGTGAACCACCAGCTGTCTGTTTGGCAGCTGAATTGGCTAGATGCTTGCCTTAAGCTTCCTTTGAGTTCATTTTGTCGTGTGCTTTACTCAGAATAGTCACTTGGGTTGGGAGAAGCAAGGCATCAATTTTTCACAGGTGTTCCTGCAGCCGTCAGGAATCCTCTGTCCTAGATAACACCATAATCATGGGCAATGCTGAAAGCATATCTTGAGTCCATATGAATGTTGGCTCTTTTTCCCTCTGCCCATTTACGTGCTGTAGTAAGTGCTTATAGCTCTGCCTCCTGTGTAGACATCACCGGTGTTAAGGCTTCAGCTTGTAGAACAGTGTTTTCAGTGGTGACCGCGTGTCCTGTGTGGTCATGGGGTTACAAGTCAAGACTCTACTCCTCCTCCTCCTTTCCCCCCTCGAGAAGTGGAAGAAGGGTGGTAGGGTTCAGTGTTTGACAACTTAATAGAGTAATGCTGTCCAGTAGGAGGGAACACAGGAGTCTCAAGTGTCTGGTAGTGGACAAGTGTTTCGGCTGGATCTTGGTTGAATATGGCAACAACATCATGGGGGGGCAAGCACAACGAGGCAGTGTCCGAGGACCAAGTTCAAAGTTTTGTCAAGCAAGGCTTGTGTAGCAAATCCAGCTCGCAGACACAATAGGCCTCCTCTTGCTACCGCATCCAGCCGACAGGAATAATATCCTATGGGGCGTAGGCTGATGCCGTGTGATTGGGTGAGTACACCTGCAGCATGTCCCAGACGTTCGGATACAAAGAACTTGAGCGTTTTGCCGTAGGCTGGGAGCCCTAGCGCCGGGGGTGGCGCACTTAAAGGCTTCAAACTTTAGATATTTCTTCAGGAGACATCTGGAAGGGGTCTGATTGCAGAGCATCAGTAGGAAGGCTTCTGTAATCCATACTCTGCACTAGGAAATTAATCCAAGGAAAATGACAGGTGTTGAGCACCACTGCAATTTGGGCTTTGAGGCTCTGCACCCCTGGTTGGCAAGATAGCACAACAGGGTTTCTGAGGTGACTTCAACAGGGGGTAAGTCAGCTGCACAAAGGAGAAGGTCAACAACATCTTGGAAGAGAATCACTTCCGGCTGTTCCTCTTGTCATGTGTCAAGGATGATAGCCATAGTTTTTGCAGACTGGCTTGGAAAGTTCTGTACCCCTTGTGGCACAACTGTTTAGGTATGTTTCCGTTTCTTTCCGTGGATGAATGCAAAAAGGTACCAGCAGGAGGGGTGAGGGTGGACACTGAAGAAAACTTTGTAAGGTCCACCTCTGTGAGGTATTTTGCAGTCAAAGGCATCCACAGTAGGTACCTGGTTCTCTTTTTAGGATTCTCTTCTTGGGGTTATTGTGGTTTCCGGGGCAATGAAGCGCCCTCTTTTAGCTTGACTGAAACTGGTGGCACCTTTAAGTGACCGTTGTCTTCCGGTCCTGTGGACCATAGGCACGCAGGGATTCTGTCAAGTACTTCCTGCAGTATTGAACTTGAAGTTTTTGCTTCATTAAGTGTCGTCAGGAGAGGCAGAGAACACAAAGCAGATGAGTCTTCTAAAGATAGGGGAGTATGTAACTTCATCCCCCCTTCAGGCGTGTCCTGATTGAGGCCTGTAGTCCGGACAACACATCAGCTCCTAGTAGATTCAAGGGACATGTAGAGGACACCACAAATCTGGCAAGCAAATCAGGAAGTGGACTGGAGCGGGGCACCCCATCCATTCCTACGCAGGAAACATCAATAGTGGAAAGGAAAGAACTATTAGGCAGGTTCACCGCCCTCAACACACTTTTGGCTGCACCCCTGTCAATCTGGGACATCTTGGGGCTCTGCATTCTTTTCTGAAGTGACCCCGTTTCCCACAGTTGTAACAGATGATCCTTTCCCTGGTATTGAGCAGTGGTGGTGGACTAGTGTAGGCGGGATCTTCGTCATGGGTTACCATGAGGGGCGTTGGTTTTTTACCTTTTTGATTTTCTATACCTCTGGTCACCAACAATAAATCAGACATTTTCATTGAATGGTATTCAGGGCGGGCCACCATCAGGCCTTTTCTGATATCCTCTCTGAGCCCTGAAACAAAAGCAGTTGATAACATGTGTGTGTGTGCCTTTATGAGTCTAGCATGATACTTCTTCACAGACTCCCTTTATCTTGGGTAATATCTTGGATTGTGGTCTTCTGATCCCTCAACTTCTCCTTTGCCCAGTCGTGGAGTTGTGCACAGAACTCCACGCCTGAGGTGTAGGAAGTGGCACTTGTCAGGCAGGCATCATTGAAGGCCATCTGCATGACTGGCCAAAAGACATATCCTGCTTTGATTTGGCATAGGCTGATCAAGTCTCTCCAGGCAGCTGAGTAAGTTTCTTGTATCTGCACTATCCTGTGGTAGAAGGGAATTGGCTGCTTCTCTGGGTCAGGCAGACTTGTCACTAAGGCCGCTGCTTGTGATAGAGTAAAAGCGACATACATCACTGGTGCCCCTTCTGGTAACCGAGACTGTTGTTGGGGCAGGGGCTGACAAGAGGCACTGTTCTTTACGGTTGCCAGCATGTGTTTGAGATCCTCTCGGAACTGAGAGTCTGGAGCCGGATTGGGGGTTAAATCAGTGGGTGGCCTTGCTGCCTGCTGTCGGGCTTCCCACTCAGATGCTTCTTCAGCATTAACATATCCGGCCTGGGAATGTGATGCTCCCGTATTGGGGAAGACAGGTGTGTGGTATGAACCATCTTGGTTTAAAACAGGGAGGGCTGGGTACAGGCTGTTTAAGCTTACTGGGTGTACCAAGATGGCCGCCGGCAGGAAGTGCACTGGACTGGGTAGAAAGTGAAGGCATGGGTGTACTAAGATGGCCGCCGGGCTGAGTTGTCACAGTGGGTTGTGCTTGGGTGGTGAGAAAGGAGTGGTTGTTAGACGGAGGGCAGTGCTGTCCCTCCCCTCCTTTGTTTAAAGTTCCAACATATCATCAGCTCTGTGACACACATACATAATACAATCGCCATCTTGCTTAACTTCCTTTATCCAATTTTCTTTATCACACAGGATTTTTCTCCCTGTTTCTTCTACAACATAACTTTCCTCACTTCTTTCAACTTTGTTAACTATTTCAACATCTTCTTTGCAATATCACTTTCTGTTTCTCGGCTAACGGCTTGAGAGGGGAATACATACAACCAAGGAGTTAATATTTTTCTCAGCGTTCTTATCAACAAATTCCTTTCTCCGGTTTAGAGTTGTTCTGACCCATCTCCCCCTCCTCTCTCAGGGCCTCCTAAGACGTAACCAAGGTCTCTAACTCTGTTTTGTTCGTCTGCCGCAGTCTCGGCTGACGGTTTGAAGGGGGAATGAGGACAACTAATGGTTTGATGACCCTCCTCTCTGGCTCTCTGTTCTATCACTTCGAGGGTCTGCCCAAACCCCCCTGTCACCGGGTAATGTACGTTTAATCTCAGTACAAGCACGTCAGGGGTAGTAGGGAGCAACGGCTTGTGACCCAACAGATCCTTCGGGTAGCCTCCTTCTCTGACTTTCACCAGTCCCCACCCCCTCTCATGTATAGCAAACAATAAACCACAAATACACTCAGGACAGGACATTACACCTGTCACTCTTCGAACTGCAAAATTTCAGCAGGCTAAAATAACCACAAGGGCAGACCACCCTGCAAAAATAAACCCGTTTTATAGACGTTTGCCACAAGGGAAACCAACTCATTCCAGAGACCGATAGTTCATCTGGAGATGAGAGCACACATTCACACATGTAGCACTTTAGTCTGCAAAGCCAGCAGCTAAAATAGTAATCCGTCTATAAACGTTTGCTACAAGGGAAACCATCTCATTAAAGAGACCACACAATCACACATGTAGCACCCTTAGACTGCTGAGTTTCGTAGCCCAAAGAATGGCAGACAGTGAACAAATACAGTCAGCAGAAACCCATCAGCAGGTTCGTTAAAACAACCTCAGGCGAGGAAATACCTGCCTCTAAGACAGTCTCAGCATACCGTCAGAATCCAGCCGTCAACCGAAAGATAAGAGAGTCGTACAGTGGTAAGAATATAAATCAACTCACCGGTACTGTTAGGGCTGCGCAAACCCCACTCTCATTAATCAGTTAGCGCCCGAATGCTTGTCGCGGTATAACTTCGACTGTAGCCTGAGGTCCCGGGTTTCGGCACCATCTGTTATGGAAATGATTAAGAGCTCCAATCGAGCCCAAGGTTATCTGCTGCTGTCTCTAATTTTGAAAGTGTTGATATGCATGCATATAAAAGTAAACACACTGAGACACGCTCAGTTTCATTACTGTTACACTTCTAATTTATTCAAGGCGGTGTTAATGTTTTATACACACAAATACGTCATTGCTATGTCAGTCTAATAGGTACATCTCATTGGTTAAGAAGATAAAGAAGATGGAGAATTTTTATAACGAGGTTTGGCTCTCTTTGGTTTTATCTCCAGTTCCGCGTTCTTCTGATGTGTGGGAGGCAGGGGGTACGCGCCATCTTGAGAAAATACAGAAACAGAGCAAACCTGTATACTTATATAATGAGTAAGGAGAAAAATATGTATGCACATAAGAAAATAGACATTTTCAGATTACTATTATTATTATCTACATCACATTCCTTCACAGTGGTTCTCGGAAAGCGGTGGCCAGAATGACATCACGCCCCTACAGGAAGTTGCTTGTACTGCTGCTAAGTTCTCTGAGGAAGAGATGATCCTTATTTTCACATTAAGAAAAAAATGTATTTTTTTAACATGGGGTGGTGTTTGTGTGGGTGCTTAACACACATTCATACATATTAGGGCCAATTTAGACAGGATCCAATTTACAGCATGTTTTTAGATTGTAGGAGGAAACCCACGCAGGCACAGGGAGAACCTGCAAACTCCAGACAGATGGTATCACGGGCTAGATTCGAACTAGCGACCCTTTTTGCTGCTATGTGAAAGTGCTAACCACTACACCACTGTGTGGCACAAATATGTAACTATAGATGTAGGTTCTTGTGTCCATTTGTGAAAATACAAGTGGGTCATGGCACATCTACATTCCAAATTTGGCACTTAAGATGGTCATGCACTATGCAATCTGATTGTCCAATCTCTGTACAACTTTTTTTTCTGCAAAATAGGTAATAGGAATACAAACTTGAACAATTAGTTTAATTTTTTGGAAATCAAACAGGGTCTTGCCTAATCTAATTTGTCTAATTTTTCTATTTTTTTTAGGATTGCAGTGTATGGTCACCTTTAAAGATCAGGATCTGAAAATATTATTTTTTTAGGTTTAGAAACACTTTTCTGTTCTTTGTAATGTATTGAAATATTTGTGTAAAAATAGAAAAAAAAACATTTCAAAGATATATTAGAAGTAATAGGAATTAGATTAGCATCAAAAGGGTTAATTAAGTGAAAACACCTACTAATTGCCTAACAAGACACACCCAATGAGATGGGCGTGCACTATTATCAATGAGAAAACAGCAGTGACCCTGGCACCAGTTGCCATTTACATATTTCTTATCGTGTTGCGTGTCTGCATGCGTCGGTTCAATGATCAATGATTTATCCGGCACAACAATTAAGGTATGAACCGGCGCAACACACTGTTCTTAGTAAATTAGCCTCATAGTCTACAAACTAAATATGAGAATCTTTTATCTGAATAGAAGAAAATAAACATTTAGGAGATCTATTAACATTAGAAAACAAGCCAGAAAACATAATTAATTAGTTACAGTGGTGAAAACTTTACTGTATTTATACTGCATTTATCACTGTATACTTAGTAGCAGCCACTTAGAGGAAATTATATCCAACCATAACATACACAAATCATCAATGTGCTGAACACTTTCATTTATATTTATTGTCAGTTATAGCTGAAGGGGTGGCATCCAGAAAAAATGTTTATAATTATTTCATAATTGTGTAGTTTTGCATTCAAGTGCTCTGACACTTAAAGTACTTGATTAAATTAAATGAGAGACAAAATAAAATAAAACACGAGGTGTATGTATGTACTTAGGAAAATTGATTTACAAGATACATTATTTAATTTACATGTATTTACTGCCCATTTAGGTTGCACACTATCAAACAGTAAATCGTATGTTAACTCCCCCCTCTCCCCCATTTTGTCCTTTTTTTTGCTAGTTTCCTAGGAGGTTGGAAGTAATTTCCTCAGATCTACTGAGGAAAAGGCATTCACCTTTTGTATTATATTTTGCTTTTCTCATCATTTGATGTTCATTGTAGGTATTTTATCTTTTGTGACTTGAATCAAAGCTTTAAGAAGCACTGCTTGGCACTAGTATCTGGATCATATCTTCAGTAACAGCTTTGGAGGGCATAATGAGACCCTACTGGGCCAATAATTATAGGGCTAGCACAATATGTGCCCTTGGACACCAAGCTCTGTTTTTGTGGTGCATTCAAGACCCGGTTATTTTTGCCAGATTATACATGCTATCTTTCTTCAATTTAATCAGCGCCTGTATTAGGATGTAACCTTTACCATGTTGTCTCCAAACAGACTTTTCCTCTGTTAGCTGAAATGTTTTCTTGGTCACTGTTTTCATCTGACTTCTTTTGCATTTTCTGTGTAAGCAAGAAGTACTTCTCCACTAAGATGCTATCACACTTCCTTTTGAAATATACAGGATTGTCCTCTTCTCACTACTGTAAGACATTTTTCACTGGCACATTAATGTGTCCACACTGTTTTCATAGTGTCGACACAATATTTTTTAATCCCCTTGTTCAATTATATCTTTGTATTAAGTAAGAGGTTTCTTTGTGCATAGTCCTCTTATATATTCCAGCAAAATATACATCGGTTGTAGAGGAATACTATGTGTTATTCTGCTATGATACCTTTAAGATAACAGTACTTCAGAAAACCCACCTTTTAGTACATGTATCATACTTCTATACTATTCTGTAATGCTTTGTAGAAAACTTCATAGATTATTCCCATGAACCTTTATGTTGCATTTTGGCACAAAACTGTTCAGGTTCAACCTGCAAGTCTTGTAATCGTATTCACAGGTAGGTTTGCAGTGGGATTACCACTCTCCTAGAACATCCTTAGGTGTTGTTTGGGTAGACTCTGTGCTTGTCATTCTACCTCTCTAACCACTTTTTTATGAAAGGGTTGGTGGTTTCTCTACACTAGATCTACTAGGGCTCCAGGGTACTGGACAATAAAAAAATACTTTATTTTTCTTGGATAGTATTCTAATTTGTTGTAAATCATCCTATCCCTGATGTCAAGGGTTAGGTATGTCCCGCTGAGCTTAGCATATCACTAGCTGATCTCCCTTCTCAACACATCCTGTTGTCCAAGCTTCCTTTCCCTAATTCACCTTTAAGCTGAAATATTGCTATCAGATGAGTGTGCAGCTCAGTGTACAGTGTGGACAGGCAAATGAGAATCTTTCATGCAGAAAGGGCACAGTATGTCTCTTCTGTCTTTAAAAAAAAAAAAACTGCCTGTTCGCTATTCATTTTTTTAAGAGAAAAGTATAGAAGTCTGCCATTATGCCCTTTCCTTTGAGTATAGAGATAAGGAATTTCAGCACATTTCTAACACTTTAAGTTAAAAGATAAATGTATTTTCAGCCTGGAGACACAGGGAAAAGAACCCCATTGACTTATATGGGACTCTATTGCACAGGTGCATCTAGGAGACAGAGGATTTGCAGAAAATGATCTCTGGAGGCTGTGGCCATTGGGTCAAGGTAAGTATAGGTCCCTGGAAAGGGGTGAATGAATCTGTTAAGTTAGCTTAAAAGGGCAAACAGGATAAACTCATTTTCTCTGTAAGTGCACATATTAAATATACACTGCCCTTAATATCTATAAAGCAACAAAAGCAGGTGCCCCCAAACTGTAAACATACTAAATAGCAAATTAACTCTATTGCACATCAGATACATATAGAAAAACAAATGACTGTGTTTTTCATGCTGGCAGTATTCCTGGCTGAATGTACCTTGTTGGACCACCTGTGTTCTCTGCTGTCTATCAGTGGTTTGTCTATGTGCAATGTGAGTTTTATGGTTTTATCAAGCTTTTAATGAAGTATACAGAATGGTATTTCACTGTTGAAAGTCTGTTTTTCTTTATTTTGGGCATTGTCTATCAAGGATACCTTGTTTGGAGAAGAGTTATAGGTCTGAGTTATATGTTTGAAGCTCTGCATACTCTATGGTAAAAATGATCTACAGTAGTAGGATTACATTTCTGTTTACCATAAGTGTATTTCTGACCTTGCCATGGATAGTGGTCAGACTCATATAGTAAACTGCCTTCCATTGGTGGTGGCACTGGTGTGACACTGTGGTCTTTTTATTTTACTATACAGTATGTGATGAATTAATACATTTAGGATTGCAAAATTACTTACGTTCATTACCTTCTCAGTTTATATGAACTATTACTACTTTATAAGGAGTTCAAATTGTTTTATTTTTTTTTTAATATAGTCACATAGTAATGTATTATTTATATTTATTTGGTTATATATTTGGTTATATATTCATTTAATATACATCTGTATATTTTAGATTCTATGTTTTGTTCATTTAAGTTAAAGTTTTAAACATTTCCTCCAAAATGTTGCTTTGACCTAGTATATAAAAGATAAGCACAGGACAACTGACCAAGTTACATAAACCAACTGTATACAGTACAAAGACATGCAATACCTTAGAAGTCAGCTGTAAATGTTGACCTATGGTGTTTGTTAAGACCACTCATAATTTAGCATTAACTAGCCTGGTAAAACCAAATAAGCAGAGAATGGGGAAATGGGATCTGGGGATGGAGGATGGGGAGCGGGGAAGAGGGAAAGGGCTCCAACCTAAGGAAACATAGTAAGCCACTCACTACAGCGGGTGCTATAGACTAGGTATCGGCTTATGTGGCCAGCTGATGATTCCGAGGCCACCTTCTCCCTCTGCGCCCGGCTGGCCTGGGCTGCAACTCTGCAAAAAGTTCAAATCAATTATATCAGATGTGCCTTAACTGCCCAATCGCATTGGTGCCACATCCCAAAACAAACTAAAAGAGCAGTACTATGGAAAGGATTTTTTAGGCACCAATGGAAACCAATATCATAATAAAATACAACTTTTTTTTGTATAATTGCTTAAAAACCAGTGTGTTGGTTAAAATTCATACAGTTTACATGTAATTAACATATACAATAGAAAGTCTCTATTCATCAATGGAACATAAATAACAAAGAGGGACTCCAACACATTTCAGAATAAACAAATAGAAAACAGGAATGGGAGTTTTAAGGTGCGGAAAAAAATACTTAAACAACAATAACAATTTCATCAGTTTTATTGATACAAAACATGGTTTAGAATTAGATTAAAACCAACAGATAAAGGCTAAGTGGTTGCATTACAAAAGTAGATTGCTTTTGTAAGGCCTTATGTGCAATATCACTAAAATGAAAAGATATGTTTTAATAAACATGAAAAATTGAAAAGAATATATATCCATATACATATACATATAGAGACCAACCAGGTCTAGACATCTACAATTCATATATTTACAAAATACAATAGCCAATAAATCATCTGATGAATGCACCCTCACCCCAAAACAAAGGCAGAAACTCCAAAGGACCATCACGGCCTCTCTGACAATTCAGCAGAGTATCAGTCTTTCCTATTCTATTCCTAAGGTGTTTTTGTAACTGTTGATTTGCAAATTAGGATGTACAATAAAAGTAATTAAACTAATATGATGCCATCTGATGGTTGTTGCCCTAACCCTGAATGGGATTTGAGGCTCTGGGGGGCCTTCCTTGGCAGGTGACGATTTTGGTGCAGTGGGTGGCCATACAGACTCCCGGGGCATCACATGAGTGTTTGGGTTCCTCTTTCCAGGGGTTTGCACTTGGGTGGCGTCAATGTTGTCTCTTTCCCCCTCCATGGTTTCCATTGACATTAATAAGCCTTTATATGTTGATTGATTGTTGCCTTTTACAAACCAAAATGTCCTAATTGGGTTCCTAGATGGTCAGTGTGACTGTGGGGTCGCCGGGATTTTGTTTGGGGGACAATTCAGTCGACAATGACCAAGGTAATGAATCCAAAGGGCAGTTATGATTTAATTAGTTGCTCTTTTGTTATAGCAGTTGCTTGATCGGCTGGTTTATGTTTATTTAGTTCAGATGTTTTTGCTTGTTTCCTTGTCTCCTTGCAGCATAGTGTTAGACATTGCTCTAAGAGGGGAGAGTCTACTGTTTAGGTGGCTTTTTGGCACTTATGTAGGAGCCACTGTTTGTAGGTGTGGGGGTTTCAAAGTGACTGTGGCGGTTCCACTCATGCGGTGACGCGTCATCTCCCACTGTCATTGCGACGACCAACAGGACGGGCCGTCTGTGAGCATCCGGCCGGTGCCACAGACTGTTCTTCTCCAAAGAACGTTTATTCCTGAGCTTACATGTGAGTGTATACTTTATTTGTTCAATAAAGCCTTATGATTTTACACTATCAGAGCCCTCCCCTTCTCTTTTTATGGTTACACCATTCTGCTGAGGGCCAGGTTTCCCGTGGATCTATCCATCTATACTACAGTCCCTGACATCCCATTTCAGCTACCCATCTTGGCTTTATGGTGGTCCAGAGCAGCAGGACTCAACAGCCCACTCAGACCCTCTGTAACGGGGGGTTATGGGTTTCTGGTAAGCGGCCAGGCACTCTATTTATGGTGGTGGACCCAAGTACTTATGTTTCTATAGAATTGGACCCTCACTGGATTTAACACCATACTCGGTTGTCCACATATGGACTAAATACTAATTATTCTTACAACATTTGATGCTAATTTATTATTTAGTGCACATGTTTTTTCCATAAGTTATATGGTCATATGTATATTTGAATTTGTTTAAGGTGATGCTTCACCACCTTTATATTTACTGTGTTTGTCAATTAGCGCGAGTCACAAGTTTATTAATATAACAAATGGCAGCCTGGACGAATCATTGGATGGCGGCCATCACTCCCTTTGTATCATCATTTTTTTCGTGAGGACACCACCTATCGGAATGTATTAAAGGGATAGGTGTCCTATTATCAAAGTAATGCATAGTGATCTTCAGAGTAGCCAATTAAAGCAGAAGAGGTCTTGTCAGCTTAGCCCATAATTCGGACAGCATTGTTGATATAGACTTTCTACTTAAAGGGGTAAGCAGCAAGAAAAGGAAAGAAGAATGTAAGGAAAGGAAGAATGAAAAAGAAGGTAAAGGAAAGAAATTAAAGGAAGAAGAAAAAGGAGAGAAGAGAAAAGAGGATTGGGAAGGGGAGATACATACATATAACACATTAGGACATCGTAATTTAAAGCACTGTCTAAGGGGACAGTAGTAGATAAATGTATCTCAGATCGTTCAAAAGATAGTGGTTAATAAATAAGTACTGGTCAATCCACCTGGATTTTCAGGCAGTATAGGTAGCTCAGAAAAAGAGTCTGGCTATATTAGCTCTCCAAAAACACCTGCAGATTTAGTTCTGTGTTGAGGCCCACCGGCGCAAGAGACTTTAGCCTATATATCTACCATTTTTCTTTTTAGAGGAGTATACGGTCTCCAAAGTCTCCTCGTATGGCGGGTAGCTTAAAGACATAAATACCCTTTACCTTCATGCCCATGGAACTCCCTCCGTGGCAGTAGGCAAAATGTTTCGCTAAGGGTTTCTCTGGATTTTTTTCCCTACGTTCTCTTAAATGCTCACCTATCCTCTCTTCTAATTTCCTCTTTGTTTTTCAATGTAAATTTTTGGACATGGACAGGTGATCAAGTAGATCAACCTTTTTGTCGAGCTGTTAATTAGGTCCCTGATCTCATACCTCTCATGTTCTAAAGCATCCATGAAGGTCTGTGTTCTATCTATAAAGGGACAAATCTGACACTTATTGCTTAGAAACATCCCCTTTGCCCTGGGGTAGGTCGATAGCCAGGTGGGGTCCGGTTCCGGTTGTTCTGATTTAATTCACGAACAACTTCAGGGAAGAGATTGTAGTCCAATCTCCTATATGTCGATCGATCGTTTAGAAGACGTCTTGCTTCTTTTTCATAGTGATTTTCATTCATTAAGACTACATTACCTTCCTTATCGCTCTTTTTGATGACGATATTTTTCATTTCCTTAAGCTCTTTGAGGGCACATCTTTTCACATGGGTCAAGTTGTCAGCACCTTTTTGTCTTTAGTTAATGCCGTCGAAGTCCGCCTGCACCATTTCCAAGAAGAGGTTCAACCACCTATTCTTGGATAGGGGCGGCATTCTCTTGGATCGAATCTTTAGGTTTGTCACTTTCTTACTAGGATTTATGATCTCTGGTATGTCCTCATTCTCCTCCAGAAGGGAATTCAAAATTTCCAGGGCTTTCTGGTCCTCCACATCTAGGTGGGGTTCACCAGTGCCTATAGTGTCTTTTCTCTCATAGAGAGATTGCAAAAAGACTTTCCGAAGGAAGTGTTAGGTCTTTATAGACAGTAAACTCATACATATTACTTACTGGGGAGAATGTCATACCTTTTTGTAATAACTTAATATGGTCATGAGAAAGGGGGAAGTCAGATAAATTGACCACTTTCATATCTTTTTGGTCATCGTTCTCAAGTGGGGACTAGATTAATGTCTTTTCTAGCTCCTTGCATACGATCGCTGGCTGCCTATTTTTATTTGTTTCTCTTTGTTCTATGGGGCCGATTGAGTTTTGGTTTTTGATGTTGTTTTTGGAGGGGTGGTATGGTCTGTAGCCTGGTCCACCCCTCCTTCTCTTAAAAAAGTCACTGTCTTAGTATTTTCCTCGTCAATGTCACTATTGGATTTTCTACATCGTGATCTCAATTGCTGGCATGGTCCCCTTCCCCAGGATCTACTCCGTCTGCGTCGGGTGGTTAGATCAAAAGATTAGTCTTTTACAAAGTCAGAAATGTATCTTCCAAATTTTTGTTTTTTGATAAAACTACTCTGTTTTGTAGTTTTTAGGATGAGTTGGACCCTTTCTATCTCTTTTTTTGAGGATTTCATTTTGTTTTGAAAGCTCCCCAGTCTCTTTTAGGGCTTCTAGTCCACGTGCACCCTCCTCAATCTGTTCCTTAATCTCTATTAACTGGATATTTTCCTCCTCCACTATTAGCCCCATAATGGCCAATCCATGATTAATGCAGAGTTCCTTCCATTTCGGAAGGAATTTGTTAGTGTGAAAATGTTCAGCTGGAGTAATTCTATTTTTTAGTCCTGTTGGTATTATTTTGTGTTCAATGGAGGTGTCCAGGAAAGACACATCCCATTTTCTATTCAAGTGCCTGATCAGGAGTTTCTTATGTTCTTTGAATTTGATTTTAATTTCTTCCCCTTGAGAAAGGGATTGGGATGTGTCTCGCTGAAAAGCTGTCCTGATTTCTTGATCTATAGCCTCCCCCAACATGAAGGCCATCTCCCCAAGGTTGATACAAAGAGTCCCCTATTTGGAAGCTGAACTAAAGTTATAAAGGTGTGCGCCCGCTGGAAATGATCAAAAAGTGATCTTATAAAGGCAGAAAAAAAGCGAAATGTGGGCTTAGCACATATATATCCATTCAAGTGGTCACTCATAGATCGTTCACCATATAGGGTGCTGTTGCTGTAACCAGAGAAGGAGCATATATAACAAATGACAGCCCGGCAGAAGACACCGGGAAAGGGTTACAAATGGCAGCAGAAATCAGATCATATTAGCATTATCATAAAAATCTTAGGTTTTTATTGTATTGCATAAAAGTTGTCACAATCTCAGGCCCAAATATAGAAAAGTACAGCTTCACCAAGGCTGGCCTATAGGAAGTCACTATGATGAAGTAATCACCACACAAAGAGACACAGACACAAGACAACAATTACAACAATTAAAAAGAACGCATCCGGATGCCATGTGACAACATGTGGGCAAACTGTCAGATGAAAAAAATCATCATAAAGGTAATTCCGAGAAGGGGAAAGGAGCAAGAATGGCTATAGCAGTAAATGACAGCCCAGCCGCATGTGACCCCAAGGAAGATCTCAATAGAGGAAAGAAAAAAGGCTAGTGGATGTTGATGTAGTGTTTCAAAGAGCTTAGCCTGCTCAAATTATCACAGTGGTTGGAGATTTTGGTCCTGATTAGTCCATCTGGAAAGTAGTCATGACCTCCTTATAATGAGCTTAAGAAGAAAAAGGCCAAATTGAGGCCAATATGTGTTCTGGTACATATTTTTGGAAAAAAATCCCAATAAACGAATATTGATTGGTTAGCGCAAAAGTTATAGTGTCTACAAAATAGGGGATAGATTTAGGGACTTTTAATTTTTTTTATTGTTTTTACTGGTAATGGTGGATATCTGCGATTTATAGCGGGTCTGCAACATTGCGGCGGACAAATCTGACCCTAAGTGACACTTTTTGGGGACCAGTGACACCAATACAATGATCAGTGCTAAAAAAATGCACTGATCAATGTATACATGACACTGGCAGGGAGGGGGTTAACACTAGGGGCGATGAAAGGGTTAACTATGTTCCCTGGGTGTGTTCTAAATGCGTGGGGATGGGCTCACTGGGGCAACACAAAGATCGCTGTTCACAATCTATAGGAACAGCAGATCTCCATGTTGTCCCCTATCAGAATGGGATCCGTCTTTTTTACATAGGCAGATCCCCGATCTGCCTCTCTGTACCACGATCGTGGGGGGGGGGGGGCGGCGAACTCGATGTCTGCCAGCCCCCCGCGCCCACAGTATCTAATGCATGAAACGACATGCAGGTATGTTGTTTCGTGCAGCTGGGCTGCCCTGCCACAGTTCATGTGCGGTGAGCGGCAGTTGTGTGGAAGAAAATGCCTTGTTGATGTCGGAGGTCAGAGGTCATATTCAGACTGATCTGAGATGATAGAAAGGCAACAGCAACTCAAATAGCCACTCGTTACAACCAAGGTATGCAGACTACCATCTCTGCATTCACAACACTTCGAACCTTGAAGCAGCAGCAGAAGATCACAGCAGAAGACGACTCCTGTCAGCTAAGAACAGGAAAGAAGCTACAGTTTGCACAGGCTCACCAAAATTGGACAAGAGAAGACTGGAAAAACGTTGCCTGGTCTGATGAGTCTAGATGTCAGCTGCGACAGATGGTAGGGTCAGAATTTGGTGTAAACGGAGTTCGCCGTTTGGGTTAGAACATTTCTCCTGTTTGGGAGTTCTGCTGCGAATCGGACAGGGGGTTGTTCTGCCCATCCTTAGCCATGAGGATACATTCTGTGACATATTATTAGCATTACAGTCTTGGTTACTATATCCCTCCTTTTCCTTTGTGAAAACTGAGAAGAATGCATTTAAAACCTTTGCCTTCTCTTTGTTTTGTTTTTTTTGTTTAATATTTGTTTATTGATCAAAGAAGTCATACAAAATGTACGACAAGAACATTGCAAAGTGGAAAAAAAAAGAACATATGCATAAACGTATACAATAAACATTGTCCGGAGACACACAGGAATAGAAAACGGAAGATAAGGGACATACAATTCACATACAAATACAAAAGTATTGACCTGGGTCTAGGAGGGTGGGAGGGTAGCAAATGTAATTTCACATAATAAATAAAACAAGTATTTGAAAATTTCTGGGGGACTAGGGGGAGGGATGTGGGGAGAGGAGGGGTAAAAAAAAGATTGGAGAAGAGGAAGTAGAGGGTAAAAGGTGAGTAAGAGAGGAAGTAGGAATGAAATAAGATAAGAAGCTGGTAGTCACTGTACTTCACATGGCTCCACAAATCAAACAGAGTTGCATATCAATAGGCTAAGTCTACATATCTATAGATTGATTGTTTATGAGGGAGGGGTTGGTTGTGAGCATTCAGGGGACACAAACATAATGTCCTTGTACCCAGCAGAACTTTTAAATTCGTTCCACTGGGCCCATGTTGCGGTATGACATTTAAGGTTGTCTCTGGCTATAAGAGTGAGTTCTTTCATGAGACAGATGTTTTCAACTGCCTGTATCCAATTTTTCAGTGAAGGGGCAGAAGGTTGACTCCAAATGGTGGGAATGAGGGCCTTGGCAGTGTTCAACAAGTGTGGAGTGAGGGAACGCTTGTATGAACCAACTTTTTTCTATTGTATTGTGCAGAAGTATAGTCCACGGATCCATGGGTAAGGAAGAACTCATTATTTGATTCACAAGATGAATAATGTTTGACCAGAAAGGTTAAATTACTGGGCATGACCACCAGATGTGTGCGTGAGAGGCTGTGTTCCCGCAACTCCTCCTACACAGCGGGGAACTGGAGGGGAACATATTGTGCAGCTTAGCTGGGGTATAGTGCCATCTTGTCAATAGCTTGTAGTTCATTGCGGCTGTCTCGGAGGAAATAGAGGAAACATGAGCAAGCTGTAATATTTTATCCCTTTGTTCATCGGAGAGGTGAGAGTTCAAATAAGACTCCCATTTGTTGAAGAATTCCGGGTACATATATTATATGTATACATATATTCAATCGGCGTTAACTCTTGAGTATTCCGTATTGGACATGGTATAGAGTGGATAAATTGTAATTGTAGTTGTAATTCTCCATCTGTCCATGAAGGTGATCTGTTTGGAGTCAAGGATATCTGTTAGGGGTCTGAGGTTGCCCGATTGAGTGAGATGATGAAGTAGGAGAGGGCCTTCAAGTGGCCATGATTTAAAGCCAGTGTCCTTGTTACCAGGGAGAAAAAAGTTGTGATTCAGTATTGGCATTATGGGAGAGATTTTTTTTGTGCAAAGAGTCCCAGGCTACAAGTGTGGAGATGGTTAGTAGTGACATATTAGGCGAGAACGTTCTCGAAGAGCGGGGAATCCTTGGCATAGTAGACAGATCAGAGCCACTCAGCTCATGCTCCAATTGAACCCACAATTTTTAGTATCACTAGCATATTTCCAATCGGAGATCCTGGATAACGCAATGGCATGATGATATGCCTTAAAGTTTGGAAGAGCCAGACCTCCTACATTTTTGGAGCGGAAAAGGGTCGCTCTGGATATTCTAGGATGTCTGCCCTTCCAAACAAAGCGGGATATCATGGTCTGTAATATTGAGAAGAACCCTATAGGCACACCCAGATGTAACATTTGAAAGATGAAGAGAACCCGAGGTAGTATGTTCATTTTGATAATGTTTATTTTACCTAACCAGAAGTGTAGAAGAGAGGGCCATTGTCTCAAGTCTGACTTAATACTGTTGAGTAAAGGGATATAGTTGCATCTAAAGAGAGAGTGGAGGAGATGAGGAATAAGATGGATACCTAGGTATTTTAGCGTGTCTGTTTTCCATTGAAAGGGACCCTTTGTCTTTTGTAACCAAGTTCTCTTCATCATCCTTTATGGGGCCAGTATGGTCTGGCCTCAATTTTTTGCTGTTTTTTATATATATATATATATATATATATATATATATATATATATATATATATATATATATATATATAATTTTTTTTTTTTTTTTTTTTACTCTCCTCCGTTATATGTCTTTCGTGGTCTATTTTAGCTGCCCTGATTGCGCTCTTACATTTCATATTGCATTCTTTCTATTGCTGGAATGCTTACAATGACCCCACACTCCTTTTTTAAGGCCTTTTCTTTTGCTTTTATATGCATTTTTACATTAGAGTTTAGCCACCCAGGATTAATGTTTAGCTCTTTTAAACTTGTTTCCCATTGGACTACACTGGTCAATACCTTTATTTATTGTGCTGTTAAAGCACTCCCATTTTTACTTCATGATATTTGTTCCTAGGATATTATCCCATTTAATATTGTCTAGTAAAGAGCGCAGTTTAGGGAAGTTGGTTCTTTTGAAATTCAGTGTCCTTGTATAACCCTTGTGCTTCTTATTTCTGTGATTTATACTGAATCTAATTAATCTGTGGTCACTGTTTCCTAAGTTGCCCCCTATTTACACATCGGTGATCAGGTCTGTATTGTTTGCAATCAGTAGGTCTAGTAATGTGTTATTCCTTTTTGATGTGTTCGCTAACTGACCCATGAAATTATCCTGCAAGGCATTTAGGAAATGGTGAGCCTTAGATGAATGAGCCGTTCCTTCTGCCCAGCTGATATCTGGATGACTAAAATCCCCATTATAATAACATTTCCAAGCCTTGCTGCCATTTCAAGCTGTGATAGGAGGTCCGCCTGCCCTTCCTCCCTCAGGTTTGGGGGCCTGTAGCATACACCCACTTTTACTTTCCCATTATTTTCCTCCTTTTGGAGCTCCACCCACAAGGATTCCACCTCCTCCCTAGCTCCATTAATGATGTTGTCCCTCACATTCACTTGCACATCATTCTTGATATACAGGCATACCCATCCCCCTTTCCTACCCTCCTTATCTCTACGATATAGGGAATACCCTGGAATGGTTGCTAGCCAATCATGTGAGCTGTCAAACCAAGTTTCTGAAATTCCCACAAAATCAAAATCTTCTTTGTACTTTAGCAGCTCCAGTTCTCCCATTTTATTAGCTAGGCTTCTAGCATTGGTATACAAACCTCATAATTTTGTCCTGTTGCATACTATTTCCTTGTTAGTTTTTATGAAGCTGCAATTTGGATTTGCCAATTTACTTACCTTGGGTTTTGGTATCCTATTCACCCTACCACTAAGGCCCACAATATTACCCGCTGAACCTTGCTCAATGCTGACCAGCTCTATATCTGGACCCTCCCCCCAACCCTAATTTAAAAGCCCTTTACAGTAGCTTTTAGGACATCTTCTCTCCCAGAAGAGCTGCACCCTCCCCATTTAGAGTCAAATATGTTTTTATTGTGTTTAACAGAGTGAAACAACATAATATACATTATAGCTGGATGTTCAGTATAGGAAGCAATACAATACAGGCTTCATATTTGGTATACTCTTGGTTTTAAACCGATAAAATAAATATTTGCAACCTTTTGTTAGTAGGTGTCGGCTTAGCCCGTCGTGCATTGCAAATCATCTCATGGAGAATGAGAAAGAAAACCTCCAGATCTAGGTCATTGCAATGTAGAATTGGGGGGAGAATAAACGAAGAAGATAGAGGGGGATTGGAAGGTTGGAAGGGGAAAGGTTGGGGTGTAGCAGGGGGAAGGGGGGACTGAGGGGGGTGAGCAGGCCTTGGTGCAACACATCGGAGGGTCAGGGACACAAGGTAGATTTAGTTCATTTGAGGGGAGTTAATAGGGCTTTCAGGGCATCAGCAGTAGAGTATTCAATCAAAATGAGACAGAGAATTTTAAATTTATCGAAGGTATCATTGTCCAAGGCTATCATCTCTTCCATGCGCATAATTTCATTGACCACTGAGACCCAGGAGGCCAGGGGAGGAGTGGTAGTGGTTTTCCAATAAAGGTTATAAGTTGTCTGGCTGCTGTGCGTAATAGAGTACATTTTTGAGAGGGTATTTAGCCTGGGAACATAGACAATAGAGCTATCTCTGGTGTGGGTGTCATTGGTCGATCATATAGGCTACTGTAAATGGCAAAAACCTGAGACCAGAGGGGTTGAATGGCTCCACACTCCCACCATATGTGGAGATAACTTCCCTCCATGTTGCCACATCTCCAACATGAAGTGGGGCAGAGAGGAAGATTTTATGGAGTGATTGAGGGTCCTTTTACCACCTAGATAAGAGTTTAAAGTTCTTCTCTTGTGTGTAACAAGAGGTGGAGGATTTATGTGTGAAGTGGAATGACTTTTGCCAGTTAACCAAAGAGAGTTCCTTTCCCAGGTCCATGGCTCACCTCCTGGTGTAAGATGGGGGTTAGTCATGGATCAGTGAGTGTTGTAGTTTATAAATGGTGGAGAGTAGGTGTTTGGGTGTGTCTGAGAGAGAGCACAGTTGTTCGTAGCCTGTCAGGGGCCTATGAATTTGGGAAGAGGAAAACAGGTCTGAACAGAAGGAAGATGTGCGGAAAGCTGTAAGCCAGTTACCCTGTACGCCTGGTACAATAGGTATACCCAAGGTTGGGTGCACAAATAAGCTTGCTATAGGCCATGTAGAACGGAGATATGGGCCCACTGTGTTTGATCCCATACCCTGGGGGAGGGGAGGGTGGTCAAATAATGAAGTAAGTGGTGAAGGGTCTGTGGATAGTAACGTTGACAATCCCTTTTTGTACCATAGGTGTAGTGCTGCAGTTGTTAATGGGGAGGAATTGGACAGGAGGCACAGTTTCTGCCCATACGCCCCATAGAAATGCCTGGAGGTCGGGAGTGGAGAGATCTTGTTCTACCATGGTAGATGCTTTGGGGAAGGGTCAGGGGAACCATTCCAGGATCCTGGAGAGTACGGCAGCCCTATGGTACATTTTAAAGTCTGGGAGGCCTGCTCCACCTCATATTTTGGGGTATGTAAGCAGGGTGTGAAAGATACTAGATAATCCTTGGTGCCAGATGAAGCGTATGGACATGGACTGTAGGGAGTTGAAGAATTGTTTGGGGATATTGATAGGGACTGTCTGGAATAAATAAAGTAATTTGGGAAGGGTGCCCATTTTAAGTGTGTTATTGCGGCCAAACCAGGGCAATGGTGTTGCGTTCCAAGTGTCTAATTCCTTCCGAAGTCTAGTCAGTAAGGGGAGGTAGTTGAGGCTATAGAGATCTAAGAGGTTGGATGGGATCATGATCCCAAGGTAGGATATGCCCTTGGATCCCCACTGAAATGGGAAATTGGTCTGTACCTGAGTAAGGGTGGTGGGTGTTAGGGATATGTTGAGAGCTTCTGTCTTGGCCATGTTAAGTTTAGTAAGTTACTAAGTTCTCTAAATCTATGGAATTCCTGCAGCAAAGAAGGTAGGGACGCGTGGGGTTGTTGAACGTAAATGAAGAGATCATGCACGTAGAGCGAAAGTTTGTGAACGGACGAGGGCATCCGGAACCCCACTATATTTTCATTTTGTCTAATAGCTGTTGCCAAGTGTTCTATCACCAAACCAAAAAAGTAGGGGGGATAGAGGAAATCCCTGACGGGTTCCGTTAGAGGTTTGAAATGAAGTGGGCGAGGAGCCATTGACCAGGACAGAAGCCGAGGGATGGGAGTACAGTGCCATTAACTTGGACACAAATGTGGGGCCAAGGCCTATCTGTTCCAAGGAAAGGCATAAAAACTGCCAATTGACCCAATCAAATGCCTTCTCGGCATCAAAGGATAGGATACATGCCTTTAGGTTATATTGATGGATGTAGGAGATAAGGTGGTTTGTTTTAGTTGTATTGTCCCTGGCCTCTCAGCCAGGGACAAATCCCACCTGATCTTTGTGTATAATGGAGGGCAGGAGGGGCGAGAGGTAGTTCGCTAAAACTTTTGCAAAAAGTTTAACTTCTAGGTTAAGTAGGGAAATCAGTCGGTAACTACTGCATTGAAATGGGTCTTTGCCTGGTTTGGGTATGACTGAGATATTGGCAGATAGAAGGTCTCTAGAGGGCGGGTGGGCGTCATCTATACAGTAGAATGCTGCTGTAAGAAGCGGGGCGAGGGGTTGTGCGAATGATTTATAGAATCTAGGGGAAAAGCGGTCTGGCCCTGGGCATTTACTAGATTTTAGTCCTTTAATAGCAGATAAAAAGTCTGATACCGTGAAGGGGGTTATCTAGGTCAGCAGAATCGGAGGGATCTATTTGTGGTAGAGCTGTCTCTCAGATAGAGTTTTGCATGTCGGGGTGATGTATATCATCCTTATGGTTCTGTCCAGTCTGTGTGAGGAGATTATATAGTTGGGAGTAATACTGTTGAAAGGCGCCTTGGGGATTGTGAAATTTTTGTTGTTCGGCGGTGCAAATGTGTGGTATTGGGCGGCATGGGGGGTGGGGGTGGAGGACCCTAGCAAGGTGTTGCCCACATTTGTTGACCAGGATGTAATGGCGGTTGCGTCCTTTATCCTGGCTATGAGGGAATGTGCCACCAATAGAAAAAAAGGCTTACCAGACACGTTGAACCCAAAAAGCCTTTTTTTTTTTCCTATTGGTGGCGGATTATCTACAGACAAATTGGTTTGCACGGATCGCTTTGGAAGTCACTTTATTCATTGGGATCACTTGTATGGACTACATATAAATATGCAAATATGCACATGCACTTTTTATTCTTGTAACTGTATCACTGTTCAATTTATATTAATTTGTTGCATAAGCTATATATTGAGTTTATCTATTATAACTCATTTCATGGTTTTATATGTTTTTATGCGCATAAGTGACTCTTTGCTATCAACATAGGTTTGTGTAGTTGGAGTTATTTTTCACTACTGTCAAATTTAGCGCTGCACTATACCACATATATTTTGTTCACCCATATACAAATTGATCCTTTGTTGTGCTGGCTTCTATTGTTCTTTATTCAAAGACAGTGCGTTTGTTTTTCCTTTTCTCCATAAGAGGGAATGTGCACCTAAAATGCGGAGTAACTCTCTGTGATCGTTGGAAGGGTCCTCAAAGGTAGAGGGGTCAAGGTCTTTCTTATGTGCTAGTTCTAATGTATACAAAAAAGGAAACTGCAAATGGAATACGAATATATATAAATACAGCGCTAAGTGATACAAAAAACAGGGTGACAACAAAACATCCTCAATATAATGAAGAATTAATAGTGGTGGTAATTAGAAAACACTCTCCAATAATTAGAAAGGTGTCCATAGTGGAATGAAAGTTCATCAGTAAATGAAACGCAGCTGTTTCCATAAAGAAAGGGGTATAAGTGAATGGTGCCTTTCAATCAATAGGTGAACGGAACAGTAGTCTTCATGCATTCAGGGTCCTCATACAGATTACAATGGTAGAAGAAATGAATACGCTTACCAAAATGGGTGGACACACTCACCATACAGCGGTATGTCAATCACGCTTGTGGATCAATTGATCCTGAAGGTACTCGATAGAAGGGAATGGTGGTGTATTTCAATGGTTCCATCAAAAGCGACCAAGGATGGATGATGATGCTTAGACCTCCAGCGAATAGATGGATTCGCATTTACGGGGAGCGAACAGCTGGAACATATGGACTCCACCGCACTCTTGTTCTTATCTCTTGTTTAAACTCTTCCACACCCCCCACAGGAGCCGCTGAAAGACTAGATCCTCTGTTCTTGCCTTGACCTGTTAAAGGCCTCAACCCCTCTGACAATTTGAACCTGGGACCTTGGCATGCGGGGATCATCGAATCACCGAAAGGTACAGATTCTTTTTAGCAGCCTCCAGCAGACGCACAACTTTTGAAGACAGGTGTATTCCCCAACTCCTTGGGTTGGGGAATACACCTGTCTTCAAGAGTTGTGCGTCTGCTGGAGTTCAAGAGAACAGAGGATCTAGTCTTTCAGCGGCTCCTGTGGGGGGGGGTGTGGAAGAGTTTAAACAAGAGATAAGAACAAGAGTGCGGTGGAGTCCATATGTTCTAGCTGTTCGCTCCCCGTAAATGCGAATCCATCTATCCACTGGTGGTCTAAGCATCATCATCCATCCTTGATTGCTTTTGATGGAGCCATTGAAATACACCACCATTGCCTTCTATCAAGTACCTTCAGGATCGATTGATCCACAAGCGTGATTGACATACCACCGTATGGTGAGTGTGTCCACCCGTTTTGGTAAGCGTATTCATTTCTTCTACCATTGTAATCTGTATGAGGACCCTGAATGCATGAAGACTACTGTTCCGTTCACCTATTGATTGAAAGGCACCATTCACTTATACCCCTTTCTTTATGGAAACAGCTGCGTTTCATTTACTGATGAACTTTCATTCCACTATGGACACCTTTCTAATTATTGGAGAGTGTTTTCTAATTACCACCACTATTAATTCTTCATTATATTGAGGATGTTTTGTTGTCACCCTGTTTTTTGTATCACTTAGCGCTGCACTTATATATATTCGTAGTTCTAATGTATGGATGGTGGATAATAGTCGAGTGATATCAGTGGACCTGTTTTTTTTTTAAACGGGAGCCGTGCTGAATGAAGATCCCCTGAAGTACACATTTCAGTGCTTCCCGTTTCATGAGTGGGTTAGTGTCGTCTGTGTGGTGGTCTTGTACAAAGTCACAAATTGATTGTTCAAGAGCTGCCACGCAAGGGGTGTCCTTCAGTAGGTTGTCGTTTAACCACTAGGCGTCCACGCTATAGCTGAAAGACGGCTACAGCACAGCGCTCAGTTGCCGGGGGGAGTTCCTGGACATCCTCCTGTTCACTTCGTCCCTGCGCGCCGTCGTGGGCACGCATCGGGGGAAATCTGTGTTGAAATCCCTTGGACACAGCCAATCACAGATCATGCTAAATGGCCAATCACAGCGGCCATTTAGCACTCGAACGGAGTGTCCAATGGGAGATGATCTCATATGTAAACATATGAGATCATCTCTCCGTCCTCACACAGAGACCACGTGTGAGGAGGGAGAGCTTCCATGCTGCAGCGTGAGTTAAAAAATCATACATTACAGTGCCACACTAACACAACACAGTGCCCACAGTATCTATCAGTGCCATCTGTCCCCAGTGCCACCTGTCAGTGCTATCTGTCCCCAGTGCCACCTATCAGTGCCAACTGTCCCCAGTGCCACCTATCAGTGCCATCTGTCCCCAGTGCCACCTGTCCCCAGTGCCACCTATCAGTGTCATCTATCCCCAGTGCCAACTGTAAGTGCCATCTGTCCCCAGTGCCACCTATCAGTGCCATCTGTCACCAGTGCCACCTGCCATCTGTTATCAGTGTCACATGTCATCAGTGCCACGTATCAGTGCCATCTTTCATTAGTGCCACATCAGTGTCATGTGTTATCAGTGCCACGTATTAGTGCCATCTGTCATCAGTGCCATGTATTAGTGCCATCTGTCATCAATGCCACATCAGTTTCACGTGTCATTGCCCTGATGCTCCAGGGCCTTCAAAAGTGTAATAGGTAGTCAACAAGTTATATGTGTATTTTATGCTCATAGAACACCTGATGGTACTCCCTGCATGTTGGGCCTCTCTATGTGGCTAGGCTGTGAAAAAATCTCACACATGTCAGGTGTGATTCATTTTTTATGATTTGCACCACAGCTTGTAGACTCTCTAACTTTCACAAAGACCAAATAATATCCACTAATTTGGTTTATTTTTACCAAAGATATGTAGCAGTATATATTGTGGCCAAAATTTATGAAGAAAAATGAATAATTTGCAAAATTGTCGATCTTTTTTCATTTAAAGCGCAAAAAAATAAAAAAACCCAGAGGTGATAAAATACCACCAAAAGAAAGCTCTATTTGTATGAAAAAAAGACAAAAAATTCATTTGGGTACAGTATTACATGACTGAGTAATTGTCATTCAAAGTGTGAGAGCACTGGAAGCTGAAAATTGGTCTGGGCAGGAGGGGGGTTTAAGTGCACAGTAGGCAAGTGGTTAAGCACCAGGAGAATGTTTTGTGAGATTTAGGGGGTGGGCCAAACTTTAATGTGCGGGGGTGTGGTCAAACCAAAGAATGTTACCAAGGGATGCCTGTAGTGGGACATCCAGTAGGGATTGGGAGACAAGGAAATAGTTGATGCGACTATAGGAGTTATGGGCAACCAAATAACAACTGTAGTCTCTCTCAAATAGGTGTTGCACTTGCCAAACATCCACTAGTTGGGCAGAGTGAAAAAGTGATTTTATGTGTGTGAGGGTTGAGTGTGGGATGGTGGACTTACTGGAGGAGGTGTCCACGGCCGGAGAAAGGGTCACATTGAGATCTCCACCTAGAATGAAACAAGGACTGCCAAAAGAGAGCAATTTGTTCAGGACCATAGAAAGGAAGTCCCCTGGTCCTGGTTCGGTCCATACATGTTAGCCACTGTAAAAAAAGAGGATTTAGACTTTAATTTGAGGAAGAGAAAGCGGCCCAAGGGGTCAATTAGGGAATCTATGACTTCTGGGTGGAATGATTTGTGAAAGGCTAATGACACCCCTTTGGACATAGGTTGTGGGTTGGTGCTGTGGTACCATTGGTGGTAGTAAGAGCTGTTTAGGGTCGGAGTAGCTAAACTCCTAAAATATGTCTCCTGTAAGAGTAGAATTTGAGATTTAGCTTTGTGGAAGTGATAATATCTGGCTCCTTTTTTCTGGGGTGTTAAAGCCCTTACAATTAAAGGATGCTAAAGTTAAATGATCAAGTGATGACATGGTGATAGTGAAAGAAGGGGATACCCGAGCCCCCTGTCCTAACCAACACCGAGTTGTATGCGCACCAAGACCTGCTCAATAGGGGGAAATAGGGGTGGGTGATGGAGGATATAGGAGGAAGGGTAGACTGAAGTAAAGGGAGTAGAGAAGATGAGATCAGAGAACTTTGGTGGAAACCATCCCCAGTGCACAGGACCATAATACATCAGAGGATTGGGCGATAGGATCCACCGCTGAAAACAAGTAGAAAAGGGGAGAGTACAGCCACTAGGTGGCAACATTAAACCAATAATGAAATAAGCAGATTAAGCTGAGAGAAAAAACATGCTAATAACAATACAGTGCATAAATATGCACTATTGGTCCTAGGTGGGGGTAAACGTGATAAGCACATGGAGTACCTCTCTGTCCCGGGGTCCACGAGGTAAAAATGTTAATATTGAACTGATAACAACAGTCACTCATAACTTTAACCATGTGCCTTATAATACTCATAATGCATGGCATACCTGCATTTCTTCCACGCTGCTATGGGAGTACCCAAGGAAGCCCACAGGAATGCCATGTACATGGGATATACTTTGCAGAGCTGGGGGGGTGAGGGGTGGAGGGAACAGTCCCTCATATTGAATAGGCTCAAACTGAGCTCAGTGTAGAAGGAGAGCAGTACATTTCTAAACATATCACTAGACAAGAAAAAAAAAAAAAAAAAACATAATTCCCCCATCTTTTACCACCCCACTCCCCCATCTTCACTCCTGGGTAGGAACAGTTAATGCAAGGTGATAAAAACTATGGTAAAAAGGGGAGAAAAACAAAACTGGGTATGATTGCACAGGAACAATTACAAAGTCAGTGTGCACATCAGGCAGGCAGTTCTGGACCGTCAATCCAGGAAGCATGGCTGTAGGGCCATGGTCCTGTGCTGGAGTTGAGAAAACAAGCTCAGCTCCAGGGAAATGATTTTCAGAGTACTGGGCTCAGTAAAATGTCAATCATCAGTGGTTTTTGGGAAGTAGATCTGGGGCTTTTCTGCTTGCCGAGCTTCTGCCATTGTGAATTAAACAGGAGGCCAGGGGTGGTAATTGGGAGAGGCCAATCTGGCAGTGAGACCTGTGGCAGCTCCAGGGTGCTCAGGAACCGTGGCAGATCCTATAAAGTGCAGAAGAGGGCCATCTTGCCTTCATGATGAACCCGCAGTTGAAATGGGAACCTCCATTGATATTTGATTTGCTTCTCCTGAAGGAGTGATGTAAGGGGTTTTAGAGAGCATCTCATGGCCAAAGTTTGGTGGGAGAGGTCTGGGAGCAGCATGACAGGGGTGTCATTCAATCTGATGGAATCTTGCGTTCTGGCGGCGCGCATGATGCTTTCTTTGATTTTATAAAAGTGGATAATAAAGTGACAGTGTAGCGCTACTGAAGAATGTGAAGTTAATCACAAAATGGAAGCTCCAAAAAAATGTAATAAAACAGAATGTAAATCAACAAAACTGGATGTAACCCAGTAAGTATGGGTAACATAAAGTCCACAGAGGTGTAGAGTAGTGTGTTCTTCCCGTGGGGGTGATTTCAATCATAAGAAAGTAATGAGCTTGTCTGTAATCATTTTCAGTGACACTCCAGAGGTAAATAAATACTCTTACCAGCTATGGTGGACCCCAAATGTTGTACGGCAAAGAGGTAAAACAGGCTTGGGATCCTATGCAGTATGGATCAGATGCTGCTCAAATATTTGACACAGAAGAGTGGAACCGGTTCGAAGTGATGTCCTCAACTCTCGGTCCGTGGAATCACCAGGTACTCTCCAGCCAGATAGCCGTCTCCCAAACTGTTCCCGCATAAGGAATGGTCATGTAAAAAAAGGGAAGGAGGAGGACTCCAATGGTGCAGGTCAAACCAGAATGGTTTTAATGATAAAAGGTCAAAGATTGACACTTGTACAATAAAAGTGATCACAAAAAAGGGCTAATAAAAAATGAAGGCAATGTAGGATACAAGGAATGCTACCCCAACGCTTTTTGACACTAGGAGGTCTTCAACTGGGGCAAAACTGTATCCCCTCACATTGCCATTGAATAAATAAACTTATGTGCCAATAATCCATCCTCCAAAGGGTCAGAGTTAGACAACCGGCCGAATGGCCCATTTTACAGGCAAAACAAACAGATTGCTTTAGGAACACTAGATCATGACATATGTAAAAGTGTTCTGGCATTTAATAAATATAAAAACAAGTAATTTAAATAAAATAGAAATAGACTCGAACAATGGTTAAAAATGGAGGCCGGGCGTGTGTTACTGAGCTCCAAGCCACAACATGGATTGCTGTCATGTGATATGGATTGGCCAATAGGGCGTGGTAATCAGGGAACAGTACCCAATGTAGGAGTGCACGAAGCCCAGCATCATACGTAATCGGCCTGCTCAACGCCACGATCACAACAGCTGGGAGGTGTGTCATCAGGCGTCACTTTCTTGTACGAAGTAACCAGTGGAGTGGTAAGACCTCGTAACACGGTCATGTGACGCCTCACTCATGTGACACTCCACAGTATAGGTTAGCATCCCGAAGCCGGGAATATTGCACAATTGTATCATGAAATTACGTATTATTACCCAATGTGGGTACTCAGTAGTGTGGGTTATGGTCACTCAATACAGATGGTCAAATAACATAAAAAATCCCATGACCACCTACAACTTAAATATAAAAGATACATGGTGACAACATCATGTGTATTGCTCAACTTCCGGTAGGGAAAGGAGTATAAATGAAAATCAATATATCCCAACATAGAAGATGTGGGATAAAAACATAGCTAATTCTCTAGCTGGAGGGTATATACCCAAATCCACCAGCAGAGAAGGCCATAAACCAGCATAAATAAAAATAAATGTTATTATGAATACTGCACAAAATAAATGAATAAAATAAATGAATAAAATAAATAAACTACACCAATGTATGAATGCAAAGCATAAAGGATCTCGGATGGAGATGAGAGCCTAAATATGATTAATTGCATATAATAGATGTAATATGCAAAATTACATATCAATACATGTGTCCCGAGAAATTAATTCGCAGGGACCAATGTAGTACAATGACACAACAATATTCGAGGAAACTCAATATATGAACAGAGTAAGTAGAATCCACTTAATGCAACAAAAAATATATTAAAAAAATATAATAAAAAATATATATATAATGAGTGTAATGTGGGGGTAAACAAAATAATTAGTCAATGAACTTAGGCCTTATTAATAAAGCAATTGAGGTCTCATTCTACATTCATACCATGGGGCGCATAACATTTGAGTTCATATATCCAGAATATCTCGAGTCGAGACACCCCCCCGTAGGCAAGAGTCACCTCTCCAGTCAGGGACAAAACGGTCTATAATCTGAAATTGGGTGTCAGTAGGGTCTTTGTCATGATGCTCCAGGTAGTGACGGGACACGGTATGTTTGGGACATCCTTTTTTGATTTTAGCCAGATGTTCATTCACCCTGATGGTAAAATTTCTAATGGTCCTTCCTACATATTGTTGCTTGCAAGGGCACATGATAAGATAGACTATAAATCTAGTTACACAGGTGGTGAAATGCTTCATGGAGTATGTACATAGAGTTACTGTAGATTGGAAGGTATTGTTTTTTTGTCTACCCAGAGTGTTGTGCAAACAAAGGTTGCATTTTCTGCAGGGAAAGTAGCCTTTACATTCAGGGAAAAAAGCCACTCTTTCAGGGGGATCGATAGTGTTAGGGGCAATGTCACTCTGTATAGAGCGTGCTCCCCTAAAGGTGACCCCTGCCTTCTCTGGAAGTAAGGGTCCCAAAATTTTTATCACTCTGGAGAACTTTCCAATGTTTACTAATGATCTTTTTCACATCCTTATATTGAGAAGAAAAAGACATGAAAAAAGACCATTTACATTTATCATTTCCAGCCATCTTGGAATTAGGCTCCAGAAGAGTAGATCTCTAGATCCTGGAAATTGCACCAATATCAATATCCAGGTCTGAGGGCTTTTAAGCCTTGTCTATAAATGTCTGTAGGAGAACTTGTGATTGGGAAATGAAATTGCTTTCTTGAGTACAATTGCGCCTCAATCGAAGGAATTGGCCTCGGGGGGACAGATATAAGACACTGGTGGTGGTGACAGCTGTCCACAGGAATGTATCCATTCTTGTCAGTAGGCTTGAAAAAGGTCCTGAGTTTGAGGCGATTGTTAGTAGCTGTTATTTCAAGGTCGAGGAAGTGTATGGTCGTGGTACTGGCCTCATAGTTAAGGACAATCCCTAGATCATTGCTGTTTAAAGTGGCCATGAAAGAATCAAGAGATGCATGGTCACCTTTCCATAGGAGGAGGATGTCGTCTATATACCTGGCCCACACCACCAGCTCAGGTCTATTGAGGGCATAGACGACATCCTCCTCCCACTGGGCCATAAACAAACTGGCTAGGCTGGGGGCATATTTAGCCCCCATAGCCACGCCCCTAAGTTGTAGAAAGAAATTGCCCTGGAACCAAAAGTAATTATGCTTGGTAGCATATATTAGAAGTTCCATAATGTAATTGATATGAATTGGAGGAAGGGATGAGTTTTTCGTCAGATAGAATTCCACTGCTGAGAGGCCCAGATTATGTGGTATACAAGTGTACAAAGCAGACACATCAGCCGTTACTAAAATCAAATCATCATGGTATGTTATCCTTTCCAAAAGTCGTATAGTGTCTCCAGTATCTTTTAGATACGACGGAATAAGTTTTACCAGAGGCTGAAGGTAGTCATCTACCTTCAGTGGTCTATGTATTTCCCAATCCTAGATGTGATAGAATTGATCCCACTGACAATCGGACGACCGGGTGAATTTATAGGATCCTTGTGGATCTTCAAGGGCTGGTAAATGATAGGGATGCGTGGTGCTAATGGCACCAAAAACTCTAATTCTTTTTTATTGAGAATATTTAGGGGTGAAGTCCTCATTACCAATTTCCACCAGAGCTTTCTTATAATTCAAAGTTGGGTCACCCGGTAGTTGGCTGTAATTGGTATGCTCACCCAATAGCCTCTTCATTTCCTCGATGTTGTCTAACTCCGCCCCTTTGGAGGACGGATTATTGGAACATAAGTTTATTTATTCAATGGCAATGTGAGGGGATACAGTTTTGCCCCAGTTGAAGACCTCCTAGTGTCGAAACACGTTGGGCTAGCATTCCTTGTATCCCACATTGCCCTCATTTTTTATTAGCCCTTTTTAGTGATCACTTTTATTGTACCAGTGTCTGTCATTTACCTCTTATCATTAAAACCATTCTGGTTTGACCTGCACCATTGGAGTCCTCCTCCTTCCCTTTTTTACATGACCATTCCTTGGAGCCTATGTGGGAACAGTTTGGGAGACGGCTATCTGGCTGGAGAGTACCTGGTGATTCCACCTTCTGTGTCAAGTACCTGAGCAGCATCTGATCCATACTGCATAGGATCCAAAGTCTGTTTGACCACTTTGCCGTACAACATTTGGGGGCCACCGTAGCTGGTAAGAGTATTTATTTACCTCTGGAGTGTCACTGAAAATTACTACAGACAAGCCTCTCATTACTTTCTTATGATTGAAATTACCCCCATGGGAAGAACACTGGACTTTATGTTACACACACTTACTGGGTAGCATCCAGTTCTGTTGATTTATATTCTGTTTTATTACATTTGTTTGGAGCTTCTATTTTGTGATTAACTTCACATTCTTCAGTAACGCTACACTGTCACTTTATTATTTATCTGGAACCTTGTATGTTTGAGTGTTGGCAGCTTTCTTTTACTTATTTCACTTATTATTCATCATTGAAGTTTTAGCGCAGTCATTTCCCACATAGTCACTATTAATTTTTTACACATTATTGACTGCTGCTATACACTTTTTCTCATGGATGTCTTTGAATATAGGACATCCAGGTCTTTTAACACCAATGGGGTATTTGTTACTAATACCATTAAAACTGAGATTAGTGGGCTCTTTATGTGACTTAAGAATGTGATGGTCACTGAACTACACCTTCAGTGGGATGTTGCATTCTTAGAGCAATACACTAAAGAACAAATGGTCCCGAGGGGCCTACGCTGGGAGATTTATTCCCAACAGGGCAAATATGATATAGATGCATGGTTTAAGTACTTCAACAAGGCCGGGATTAAACTCCTTGGCTTCTTGGTTGAAAGAAAACAAGCCAGGCTCTTAGCTATAGATAAGGAGATTAGAGATTTGAAAGAAAAGCTAACTCCTTCTATTGGAACACCTGAATATGTCTCCCTCTCTACTAATCTAAGAAATCACCTTGAAAAAAGAGGAGAGGGACCAAAGAACTAAAAAACAGAAAAAATACAATTGAGATGTTAATGATTATAAGACCAATTCAGTTTTTAGTTGGCAGAAAAAACCCATTGCTGATCAAGATATACTTAATGGCAATGTACCAATGGAATATTCTGAGCCTATTTCCCAGATTTTAGATAGGAGGTTAACATATGAACCCCCCCTCCTCCATCCACCCCGTTATACCCCATGAACATGGATACTACCCATACTCCTGGAAACAGGATAATAAATACCCCCTGTTGGGGAGATAAACCACGGGGCAGACATGTCTCTTATAACAGAGGCAGAGGGGGTTATAACAGGAACAGGGGTGGCTACCATGGGAATAAGGATGCCTCCCATTATTCAAATTACTCAGATGGGCCATCTAGAACCTGGCGTGATGACAGACCAGGTCATGGTAGACGTGCCCATCAACAAAATACTCCTATACGCACCCAAAATCGATATGCCCCCCTTCGTGACGTGGACCCCTACGAGACTTATCACAATCCATATTCATATATGAATCGCAGTGATGAAGGTTACTCTGGCACTTTGTATAATTATAATCATGATTATCCAGGACAATAATATCATCAGGATTTTCCCAAGCCCACCTTCAACCACTCAGGAAGCCTAAAACCAAACGAGGCACCAGAGGGGGTGGTGCCTCCAACGGAAAAAGAAAGAGAACCCAGTAGGAGCAGGCATTTTCAATTTAAGTATAGTTATACTTTCTGATGAAGAGAAACGCATTTTAGATAAGGGCCTTAAATTCATTCCACCTAGAAAAATCAACAAGTTTAACACGTTCATCGACGTACAGAAATACATTTAGAAACTCAATATTCAGAGACATTTTCTTTCTACCCCTGCCAATAACCCTAGTGTTCACACATCAAGTGATATATCATACTCTGGATTATCTAATCCTTCTCTTTACAACCCGCCTGGCAACACGGCTCCAGCCATCAATGTTTTTTGTAATTTAGTATTGGATGACTTGGATAAATTACCCATCAAGAGAATCCACCAAGACCCCAGGATCCAGATTGGCCTCAAATCCCTTTGTGAGAAGAAAAATCTAATTATCCGCCCTGCAGATAAAGGGGGCGGAATTGTTATACTTGATAAAAATACCTACGTCCAGGAAATGAAGAGGCTATTGGATGATCATATCACTTACAGCCAACTACCGGGTGACCCAAATTTCAATTATAAGAAAGCTCTGGTGGAAATTGTTAATGAGGGCTTTGCCCTTAATATTCTCAATAAAAAAGAATTATGCCCCGTACACACGATCGGACATTGATCGGTCATTCTAACAACAAAACGGATGTTGGCTCAAACTTGTTTTGCAAACACACGGTCGCACAAAGTTGTCGGAATTTCCAATCAACAAGAACGCGGTCACATACACCACGTACGACAAGACTAGAAAAGAGCAGGTCCGAACCAAGCGCGGTACCCTTTGGGCTCCTTTTGCTAATCTCGTGTTAGTAAAAGTTTGGTGAGAGATGATTCGTGCTTTTTCAGACTCGTGGTTTTCAGATAATTTTCTGCTGTTCAGTTTGTGCTTGTGGGTTTGTATCTGCTCTTCAGTGCGTGCAGTCAGTTCGTATTGGAGTGTTCTGTGCGATCTTGTCCAATCGTTGCTGTTTTTCAGGTCGCTCTTCACAGGCCTTGCTGTTCTTCAGTGCGTTCTGTTACTTCGTTCTGAACAGTCGACCGTTTTCTAGCCATGTTGCGTATACGTACTCCTCGTAGAGTTTGTGCTGTGTGGGGGCTTGGTGTTGGGGTCCTTACCTTGACACAAGTCCAGTCCATGAACAGGGCGAGGAGGAGTTCATGGACCAAGAATTGGTTGCTCCAGCGTGACCAGTTCTGTCATATGCCTTTGCTCCGTGAGATCCGTGAGAATAATCCTGATGATTTCAGGAATATTCTCCGGATGACGGACCCCGTATTTCACCATTTGTTGGCTTTGCTGACCCCCTATATCAGCAGGCAGGATACATGCATGAGGCAAGCCATCACTCCAGAGCAGAGGCTTGTCGCCACCTTGCGGTACTTGGCAATGGGGAGAAGCCTGCAGAACCTCAAGTTCTCAACAGGCATCTCGCCCCAGGCTCTGGGGATCATTATCCCGGAGACCTGTTCTGCCATCATCCAGGTCCTGCAGAAGGAGTATATTACGGTAAGATTTTTATCCTTTAATATCACATTTTATTGTATTTAATGTTTGATAATATATTGTATTTCTTTCCTCATTCCCTAATTACCATGATTGTAATATGCTGTGAATGTCCCCTTTGTCCTCATGCATGCAGGATTTTTATGTAATTTTTTTTTGTCCTTAATACATATTTGCCTTCACTTATCTCCCCAGCATGGTCTGGTCCTATATTCACTTCATGTAGTCACTTAACAATGTATTTTATCAGCTCCATAGTAGTGCTTTACCCTAAATACCCCCTAAAATGTTTACAAATGTGATGTGTGCTTTAAATTCAGGCAGAGTGCCAGAGGCTTTTTTTTGGGGTCCCCAAATCATTTGGAACCCTCCCTCCCCCAACTGCTAAGTCAGCTGATACCAATTCTCTATCTATCCTCAATCATCTATCTGCTGACTTTGCCAAGCCCATACACACTATACCCATCTCTTTTGTGGTCAGATGTATGGACGAATTCCCCAAAGCATGTAGAGCAAGGGCCTGCCTGTATACTTTCAAATGGTACTGTTTAAAGTTTTTGTATCTGTCATGAACCTTGGAATACTGGATTGTCATGAAGCTTGGAATACTAAAGTATTTCTCCTTTGATTCTAATACACAGTGGGGGGTCTTCTGCCCTGTCTTAAGGCTAACCCCCTCCAGACGGCACCATGGTCTGGAAGGAGGGAATTGTTCTGTGTTTGACCATTTGTTTATGTACTTTAATTACCCCCTGGGGCTTCTCTGTGTCATTACACATATCAGTCCTCCTATTCAAGCTATCGAACCAATCTCTGCTGACCCTGTTTCAAGTCCTCATTTGCATGGACAAGAGGACCTGAGTGAAGACTAGTGTACTTTACAATTGACCAATAGGAAAGTGGTTGTTGGGGGCAGGGTGTTCAAACTGCTGTGTATAAAAGTGTGTTATGTGCATCAATAAAGAGGAGATTCCTGTTTGAACTTACATACAGCCTGCCTGGTGTTTGTTCTGAGCTATCAAAATTAGATTAGAATGGCACATTGCTGTAGTTCGAACCCCGGAGCATCGGATGACCGAACCATCAGATGTTGCGATCTGCAATCTGATTCAATAGCCACAGAGGAGTGTCGGGAGAGTGGAACCGAGCAAGCAGGGGCTCGTTACATTGGTTGGCAGTGGTGGGATTTGCTCTCCAGTTACTGGGACACTCCAAACCACCATAGTGATAGACCAGCTATTCAGCCTGCAGTAGAGCCACGCTGAAAGACTTACTTGAGAGCCGTGGAGGGACTGGTGGGATTGTGCTTCCTTGCCATGAACACATCCAAACCATCACCTGGATCCAAGGTCCAGATAGCAGGAGAGGAGAGGTACAGATACCAGCCACCATGGAAGAGGAATTCAGAAGGAGGTTGCGAGAGATGCAGATACAGCACAGAGGACCAGTATCAGATCAGGTCCTGCTGGAATGGTTTGATTTTATCCACTGCAAACTCTGGAAGGAAGCGCTAGCCCGTGAGCAGTGACACCAGGGAAAAGTTCTCCCCTCCATCCATGTAAGGTACTGGTCGCAGTATGAAGTACGAATGCTGTTATTGGGGGAACAACCGAACCAGGAGTGGACAGCTGAGTTAAGCAGGCTGATCTGGGCAGAAATGCGGTTGGACGAGAGCTACAGAGCCCTCCAGTGGTATGTAGCCCAAGTGTGCCCATGGACAGCGGATGACAGCCCCACGGAAGGCTTTGACTATGATGGCCTGGGATTGTTGTACTGGAGGCTGTCCAGGGACCCTGCCTTTGGGAGTGATCGGGAGTGGCATTTGGAGGATATAATGGAGCACAGAGAGTGAAGATTGAATGTCTCGGAAGTGCACTGGGCACAGGAAGATTTGGATTTTCTGGCCGTTCAGGAATGGGAGCTGGAGATTGCCTACAAACAGCTGCTAGACTCTGCTCAGCAGCAGGGTGGGGCTCCCTTTGCCTGGGACTATCAGGAAATACCAGTTGACAACTCTGAAATCCTGGCTGAAGAGTCGACAATGTGGCAGAGTAACAGTGTGCTTTGACAACCAGCCCCTGCAGCTATGGACGCGCAGGTCTTATGGCGGATGGAGCACGTGCTGACTGACCTTGATGAACCTGTTTCTGCATTGGATGATCTTGGATGGAGGAATGTGCCTGTCCAGCAGAATGCCAGAGAATCGGCAGTGGAAAATCTGGAGATCGCTATCCCCAATGCTGAAGTGCTGACAACAGGGCAGAGCTCTGCTAATCTCTGCCCATCACTGATAGCATCTTCTGGGTTCCACGGACAGGAGAGGGTGAACCTTTATCCCCAGACACCAGTTACAGAGACAGGGGATTTGATAGAGTTTTCTGCTGAGGAAGAACAACTTGGTGAGCCTCCAGCAGAAGAAGAGCTGTTATTAGGGCCAAACTTCACTGTGCTATGCCCAGCACCAACAGTAGTATCTGTGGAGTCACAAGGAACTTCCCCAGCTGAAGAGCTGACCATCGGACAGAGGGTCCAAGACCTCTGCCCCACATCTGTGGTGGTTCCAGAGGCTCAGGGTGAAAAGGAGGTGGTCACTTCCCAGCAGCAGATCAGGATACAGGGGGAAAAGGGAGAGGAGGTGTTCGTCGTCCCTCCCCAACAGTTGGCCAGGTTGGAGGAAGCGGTCTTTCCTCCCCAGCAAAGATCCTGGGAAACAGTACCACAGACATATCATCCCAACAGCCAGATGAGGGAATGGAAAAGGAAGCAGCTGGCTCACCTCCCCAATGGCAGTTACACAGTTTGGGAGTGGAGGAAGCCAGCCTCCTGCCCCAATGGTTAGCCAGAGCAGAGGATGTGGATTCCCCAGCAGAAGTGCTAGCAACAGGGCAGAGTGCTGCTGGACTCTGCCCTCAACTAACAGAAGAGGGAGTTCCTGTGGTAGTGGATGGAACTTTGGTCTCCACTGACACAACCCCAGAAAATGGTGTGACACTGAGACAGGAGGATGTCAGCCATGCTTTGCAAGCACTGTGGGATTTTCACGTACTAAAAGTGGATGGGACTTCAGTTCCCACTTGTATACCCCAGGGATGCTGGGCAGTCGGCCCAGATCTCCAACAGCATGACGGAGTGAGCCCAGTCACCCTGTCTTCTCTCCAGTGGCTTAAAGGACTCCAGGGAGAAGGGCCAGTCCAGGCCTGTCCCCAGTGGCTGGCGTGTTCTCTGAGAGAGGCAGAGGTTGGCTGGATAAGTAATGCTCTGTTTGAAACAATTTGTTTGGGGTACTGTGTGGGTACAGGCATTAGGGGACTGGAACTATGGACTAACTTCAGAGTAAATCCATCTGGGGTCTCCTCCTGTGTTAGTCATTTGCCGACAAGGGAGAAATGTGACAGACCTAGCCAGGACAGAGGCTTTTGGAGGGGACTGAATGCTAGCCTCTTGCCAACCGATCGTGGGCCCTGGCATTTGGGGGAACGGTGCTCTTTGTGAGCTGTATGCCTGAGGACCCTTGAGGTGATGTTACTTTGGATTTAGGTCCATATCCCCCCAAGAGACACAGACTCTGGGAAACATGTATTTGCCATATTACATAGAGTGACCGATTCATACTGTTGGAACCTTAAGACTACTTTTCCAACATCCTCGAGTTGACCCGTTCAGGGTCCCACTGTGGCTGTTGGACTGTTTCCCAGGGGAGAGTATTGTCATGAACCTTGGAATACTGCATTGTCATGAAGCTTGGAATACTGAAGTATTTCTCCTTTGATTCTAATACACAGTGGTGGGTCTTCTGCCCTGTCTTAAGCCTAACCCCCTCCAGACGGCTCCATGGTCTGGAAGGAGGGCATTGTTCTGTGTTTGACCATTTGTTTATGTACTTTAATTACCCCCTGGGGCTTTTGTCATTACACATATCAGTCCTCCTATTCAAGCTATCAGACCAATCTCTGCTGACCCTGTTTCAAGTCCTCATTTGCACGGACAAGAGGACCTGAGTGAAGCATGTGTATTTTACAATTGACCAATAGAAAAGTGGTTGTTGGGGGCAGGGTGTTCAAACTGCTGTGTATAAAAGTGTGTTGTGTGCATCAATAAAGAGGAGATTCCTGTTTGAGCTTACATACAGTCTGCCTGGTGTTTGTTCTGAGCTATCACACCTGGATTGGAACGACATGTAGCTGTAGTTCGAATCCCGGAGCATCGGATGACTGAGCCATCAGATGTTGCGATCTGCAATCTGATTCAATAGCGCAGAGGAGTGTCGGGAGAGTGGAACCGAGCGAGCAGGGGCTCGTTACAGTATCCTATTATTATCTTGATAGGTAATAGCAGAATTTCCAAATGTGCTCAAATGTGTACAGTGTGTCTTTATATCTTAGAATTATGACACTTCTTACCTGTCCAGTGGGCTGTCAATAATGTAACTAAGGAGGGGCTGGCCAAAGTAATACCCATTATTTAGGCATTCATCTCTCAATGAAGTGGAGAGGGTTACCTGTCCAAGAGCTCCCTGTCAGTACTAGGATCCCTTTAGGACCCAGCCCAACTCACCTGACACAGCCTTTGCCTGGGAAACAACAGTGATTGGCCAGCTCACCTTTAAATCACTTGTATCAGCATTCAATCAGTGCTCATGTTAGAGTTTTCCTTGTGTTTGATCCAGCTGATATCTGCTCTGTGTATTTCGTGTATGACCCGACTCGTTTGACCCTGTTTGCATGCTTCTGATTTGGTACCATTTGGACTCTGATCTTCCTGTGTATGACCCAGCTTGCCTAGACTACGCTTTGCCTGATTCTACTGTAGTACCTTCATCTGCAGCGGTGAACTACAAGTACCAGACAACATCTATCCTCATCTACAGCGGTGAACTACAAGCCCCAGCTGACCTGCTCTGCTCAGACCTGCTCATGGTATGTGCTCTTGTTCTTTGAACTCTTTACATAATCAGAACACCTGAACTGTTACCTGTTATATGCTCCTAGCCTGACATTAACATGAGCCATACATAATAAAGGAAACCTATCATGGATCCTGAGCAGGCTCAGTTGTTTGCACAGGAACTTTGCCACTTATCCCATTAAGTTCAGGAAATGGCCACAGAGCTCACCAAGGTGCAATCTCCTTCTATTACCACCGCTATAAAAACTCCATCTGAACCAAAAATTCCTTTGCCTGACCGGTTTTCTGGTGACCGTAAAGGGTTTTGCAACTTTAAAAACAGCTGCAAATTATATTTCAAGTTAAGGCCATCCTCGTCTTGCCCTGAAACTCAGAGGGTTAAAATCATTATCTCTCTACTACAGGGTGACCCCCAGGCTTGGGCCTTTAACCTGGAACCAAACCATCCAGCCTTGCTAACAGTAGATGTCTTCTTTGAAGCCCTAGGGTTGCTATATGATGATCCAGATCGTGCTGCTATTGCAGAATCAACCCTGCGTAACTTAAAGCAAGGAACTACCACAGCTGAAATGTATTGCTCAGAGTTTCGCAAGTGGGCCCCGGAATCTGGCCGGAATGATGCAGCTCTCTGCAGCCAGTTTAGAATGGGCCTTTCAGATGCAATTAAGGATGCTCTGGTCAACTTCTCCTACCCAGCCTCACTGGAGGAGGCTATGAGTCTAGCCATTAGAATTGACCGCCGCCAGCGAGAGAGGAGACGAGAACAAACTACAGCTGTGGCAAACTATATACCTCCCTTGCCGCCTGACTATTCCACCTCCAGTGCCAAATCTGAGGAAGAACCTATGCAGTTAGGCTCCACCCGGTTATCTGCCCAGGAACACAAACGCCAGCGTAACATGGGACTCTACTTGTATTGTGACCTCAAGGGTCATATGCTCCGTTCGTGCCCTACACGTCTGGGAAACTCCAGGACCTAGGTAATTGTGGGGAGGTTACCTTAGGTCTGCTCTCATCTCCCCAGGGGGACAATCGTATTCTTTTACCCGCTGTCATTCACTTTGGGACAGGGGCTCATGAACTGCTGGCCTTGGTAGATTCTGGAGCCGCTGAGAATTTTATTGATAAGACTTTGATTACCTCTTTGTCCCTGGAAACTCATGCTCTAGATTGCCCAGTCCGCCTGATTTCCATGGATAATCGACCTCTCTCACAAGATCTAGTGCTCCAATCCACCAACCCTTTCCAGTTACAATTGGGGGCTTTGCATTGGGAGAAGATTTCATGTCTTGTAATTGACTCTCCATCCACTCCTTTGATCCTAGGCCTTCCTTGGCTTCAGAAGCACAATCCTGTAATTGACTGGCGAACAGGAAATATTCTGGCTTGGTCCAATCAGTGTAAAAAGAACTGCATCCAGCACCCTGTTCGACGTGCTAACTGTCAAGTGGGAATGGAACAGATTCCACTTTGTTATAAGGACTTTTGGGATGTGTTTTCTAAAGGGATTGCAGACACTTTACCTCCTCATTGCAGTTATGATTGTCCCATTGACCTCTTGCCTGACACTACACCTCCTCGAGGGAGAGTCTTTCCACTATCTGAGCCAGAGAATCTTACCTTGCAAGAATACATCCAGGAAAACCTAGCTAAGGGTTTCATCCGTCCCTCCACTTCTCCCGCAGGAGCAGGATGCTTCTTTGTCCCAAAGAAGGATGGGGGACTGAGACTTTGTGTTGATTGCAGAGGTCTAAATAAAATAACTATTCCCAATCGGTATCCTCTTCCTCTCATCACAGAATTGTTCTCTCAAATCCAGGGAGCCAAAATCTTCTCCAAAATGGGACTTAAGGGGAGCCTATAATCTGGTGCGCATCCGTGCAGGCGACGAGTGGAAGACAGCCCTTTAACACCAAGGATGGTCATTATGAATGTCTTGTCATGCCTTTCGGCCTCAGAAATGCACCAGCTGTCTTTCAGAACTTTATGAATGACATTTTCCGTGACATGTTGGGTCGCTTCATGCTTGTATGTTTAGACGATATTTTGATATATTCTCCCAATCTTGAAACACATCAGAAGCATGTCTGCTCAGTATTGGCCCTATTAAAGACTCACTTCCTTTTTGTAAAGCCTGAAAAATGTTCATTCCATGTTAAACAAGTACCTTTCCTAGGCTACTTAATTTCTGACACAGGCCTCACCATGGATCCAGCCAAGATTCAAGCCATTTTAGACTGGGCACCACCTTCAGACCTGAAGGCAGTTCAGCGCTTCCTGGGCTTTGCAAATTTCTATCGAAAATTCATTAAGAACTTTGCCACCATTGCACATCCCATCACCTCTCTCACCAGGAAGACTCTGACTACCTTTAAATGGATTACAGAAGCCCAGGCAGCTTTCATTCAGTTAAAGAAAGCCTTTACCTCTGCACCAATCCTACGCCATCCTGTTCCTGAGCTACCTTTTATTGTGGAGGTAGATGCATCTGAAGTAGGGGTGGGGGCGCTTTTGTCACAAAAGGATCCTGTAAATGCTGCCATCCACCCCGTGCCTTCTTGTCTCCTAAATATTCCCCAGCAGAGCACAATTATGATATAGGCAACAGAGAACTTCTAGCCACAAAGCTTGCTTTGGAGGAATGGAGACATTGGCTGGAGGGAGCTCGTTATCCATTGATAGTTCTGACTGACCACAAAAACCTTCAATACATCCGTTCTGCTAAAAGACTGAACTCACATCAAGCCAGGTGGTCATTGTTCTTCTCCAGATTTGACTTCACAATTTCATATTTACCAGGGCCAAAAAACATTAAGGCTGATGCCTTGTCTTGCAGCTTTTTATCAGAGTCTCCTCCTCCGCTTCCTCCACAACCTATTATCTCTGAGGATAGGATTTTGGCTTTCACCCAGACTGACATCTCTGAGGCCTTGTTACCTGCACAGGCTGAAGCCCTTCCCTCCATTCCTTCTGGTATGCTTTTTGTGCCCCTGGCTGTTCATTTGCAGATATTGCAGCAGGTACATGCATCAAGACCTGCAGTATATCCGGGGTTTAGACAAACTTTTGAGATTATCTCTCGCAACCTCTGGTGGCCATCGATTAGGCAGGATGTGTTAGCCTTCGTCCAGGCCTGAGAAGTTTGTTCCAGAAGCAAGAGCAGTACCTCTAAGCTGCCCGGTCTAATACGTCCTCTACCAATACCCACCTGTCCCTGGACCCATTTATCTATGGACTTTATCACTGACTTGCCTCCGTCCCAGGGATATTCCACGATCTGGGTGGTGGTAGACAGGTTCAGTAAAATGGCCCACTTTGTTCCGCTTCCGAAACTTCCATCTGCTAAAGAACAGGCATCTTTATTCATTAAACATGTTTTCAGGCTCCATTCGGCACCAATTAACATTGTCTCAGACCATGGCTCTCAGTTTATAGCCCAGTTTTGGAAGGCCCTTTGCTCTCAGCTGGGGATTAAGTTATCATATTCTTCAGCATATCATCCTGAGACAAACGGCCAAACAGAAAGGACTAATCAGACTCCACAGAAGATGGTACGTTGTCTGATGGCCAATGATGGGGTGTAGTGGGTCAATGTCCTGCCATGGGCAGAGTTTGCCTTTAATAATTGTGCCAGCACATCTACAGGGACCTCTCCTTTCTTCTGTGTTTACGGGTTGCATCCTCGTGTGTGCTCCTTTGATCTTCCACCCTCTGATGTGCCAGATGCCAACACCACAATTGAAAATTTCTCCAAAATCTGGTCCGATGTTAATCGTGCTATTTCTCTCTCTGTGCAGGCTTTTAAGAAAATGGCTGACAAGAGGCGCTCAAAGGCACCAGGATATAAAGTTGGTGACAAAGTGTTGCTATCATCTAGGAATCTGTCCCTGCATGTTCCATATAAAAAACTTGGCCCAAAATTCATCGGGCCCTATGAAATTTCAGAGATTGTTAATCCTGTATCCTATAGATTAAAACTCCCCCCATCCATGTGCATTCCAAATGTCTTTCATGTTTCATTATTGAAACCTGTTCATTCCAGCCTCCAAGTAAATGAACCAGAACCTGTGGATGTGTTGGACAGTCAGGAATATGAAGTGGCATTTATTCTTGATTCCAGACGAGTGCGCAATTCCTTACAATATCTCGTTCATTGGAAAGGTTTCGGCCCAGAGGATCGATCTTGGGTCCCAGCCCATGATCTTCATGCTGACCAACTTAAGAAGTAGTTCCATCTTCATTATCCAAGTAAGCCTGGGGGTGCAGGAGCAACCCCTCGAGAAAGGGGGGGTACTGTCAGTACTAGGATCCCTTTAGGACCCAGCACAACTCACCTGACACAGCCTTTGCCTGGGAAACAACAGTGATTGGCCAGCTCACCTTTAAATCACTTGTATCAGCATTCAATCAGTGCTCATGTTAGCGTTTTCCTTGTGTTTGATCCAGCTGATATCTGCTCTGTGTATTTTGTGTATGACCCGGCTCGTTTGACCCTGTTTGCTTGCTTCTGATTCGGTACCATTTGGACTCTGATCTACCTGTGTATGACCCAGCTTGCCTAGACTATGCTTTGCCTGATTCTACTGTAGTACCTTTATCTGCAGCGGTGAACTACAAGTACCAGACAACATCTATCCTCATCTACAGCGGTGAACTACAAATCCCAGCTGACCTGCTCTGCTCAGACCTGCTCATGGTATGTGCTCTTGTTCTTTGAACTCTTTACATAATCAGAACACCTGAACTGTTACCTGTTATATGCTTCTAGCCTGACACTCCCCCCCCCCTATAATGTTAGAAATGGCCCATGAGAGAGGGGAGAGGGGGAATCTGATAGATGGACCTTATACCTTTGTCTTTCAAAACTCCCTAAAATAAATGTTATACTGATGTTGGGTAAGAATGTTTGTGTCTAATCTGCTTTCCCTGTTTATGTGCAAAATGACTCCAGTTTCCTTCCAACCCATAGGAATGGCAGACTGTGGCCTCCCACTTTGCCCAGCGGTGGGACTTACCTAACTGCGGAGGGGCAATTGATGGGAAACACTTCCACATCGTCCCACCACCCAACTCGGGGTCATACTATTATAATTATAAGGGGTTCTTACGAGTTCCTGTATGTGGACGTGGGGAAGAATGGCCGGATGTCAGATGGTGGAGTCATCGCCCAGACGGAGTTCTACAGGCATCTCCAGAATGGCAGCTTGGACTTGCCATCTCCAGAAAACAATGTTGAAGGACTTCCGTTCTTCTACGTTGCTGATGAAGCGTTTGCACTGGGGGACCATCTTATGCGGCCATTCCTGATGAGGACCCTCACCCCGGACCAGAGGGTTTATAATTACACATTAACACAATTAACACATTTGGAATCATGGCCAGCCGGTTCCGCCTATTTCTTACACCCATACACATGGCGGAGTACAAACTGAATCGTATCATCCTGGCGTGCTGTGTTCTACACAACTTTTTACGGCAAAATTCTGCCAACTATGCTGGCTCAGTTGGGCCTGAGGCCAGAATTCCTAATGAACCAACCCTGACGGCGCTTGAAAGTGGCTGTCCTGGCTTGCCCCCCCTAAGTGCCCGTGAGGTCCGTCTTAGATACCTTGAATACTTTGTGGGTAGGGGGGCCATCAATATGCCAGACAATGTCTGAAACATTTTTCAAATAAAAAATAATTTTAACTACTAAAATCTTTGGTGACATTTACTGCTTGTGTTTCTTTTAACTGACCCTGACAGAAATGTCGTGATTGTGTAACATTAAAAAGCACTGTTGGGTGTTATTTACTAAAGGCAAAGACACTTTGCACTACCAGTGCAGTTGAAACTGCACTGGTAGTGCAAAGTGGATTTTCCCTTAGGAACTAACCCCCATTGTCATAGTAAACACCAATTCGAGCACAAGAAAGTTTTGGAGCGTTGAAACAATAATCCACACATTCTTGATTATCAATTTTTTTAATACCAGCACAATCACATGTGCATTTGTAAAAGGTTTTTTAAAACAAACCAACATGTTTGTTGTATAAAATTTTTTGGGTCACATTAGAAAAAGTAGAAATGTCCATTTAAGATAAAACAGGCATGTTTAAAACCAACAAGAAAGACACAAATCTTGAACTTACAAAGTTCAACTTTTTTTTTTTTTTTTTTTTTTTTTAAATCTTTATTTAAATTTTTCACAGACCATACAAAACCTGAGAGAGTCGCCGAGGCTACAACATATACAGTAATAAAATTAACAAAGACATTCCATGATCTCAACATCTTCTCTCAGTAACCCCTCCCAACCCACCCCCCCTAACCCCAAACCCCTCCACCCTTCCCCCCCCAGCAGACCTCTATTTCCTTTTCCCTTACTCCGATGTGGTTACTGGATACCCCCTTGGGACAGCTCACTTCGAGACTAATTCGGCATATGAAAGAGAATTCTTAAAGGTCAACCACATTGCCCATCTACCTCTCCTCGATGCATCATCTCTAAGAAGCCCCTCTATATCCCCTTTCTCTAAAATATACAGTCCCTGTATTTTAAGCAGCCAGTCCCTGACATTAGGACCTTCTGTGTTTTGCCAATTCTTGGGGATTTCACTTTTTGCGGTGTTTAATAGTACTGGAATTAAAGACATATTGTACTCCCTCTTACCTCCTTCCGCACTGTGGAACAAACAACTCCATGGGTCACATGGTACTGATCTGCCCGTGATCGTTTTAATTATTTGGATTACTTTTACCCAGAATTTTTTGACCACTGGGCAGCTCCACCAAATATGAGCCACGGATCCCGGCATCCCACATCCCCTCCAGCAATTAGGGGACCTATCTGGTTGATATTTATTAATCTGTACGGGCGTGGCGTACCATCTGGATAGGCATTTATAGTTTGACTCTATTGTTTTTATGTCAGAAGCCGTACTGTGTGTGGCTTTTAGTATGTTGCCCTTTGCGTTTTCATCTAATGATACCCCAAGGTCTATCTCCCATTTCTTAACGAATGGTGGCATTTCCAACTCCTCCGCACTCAGTAGTATTTTATATATGGCCGAAATGTAACCTTTCAGCTTATTATTATTATTAAATAACTTCTCTATTGGCAAAAGATTGTTCTCCTCCCGTATCGGAGCCGGGAGGCTTTTAACAAAGTGCGATAGTTGTGTATACCGCCATCGGTCAAGCCTCATTAGCTCTCTATATGTGTTTATGTGCTCATACGTGCCTATTTTCCCTTTCTTCATAATGTGTTTAACTTGTGTCTTGTTGTTTATAATCCAGTTGCCCCCCACTTCCTCCATCCCTGGAGGAAACAGCTCATTATTTTTTAAAAAAATCAATGGTGAATTGTATTCCCACCCGTTTGAAGTGTGCATCCAGTCCCAAATTTTAAAAGTGTGCTGTGTAATAGTGTGTGTATTTGGACCTAGTGTTCTACAACATGGGGGATTCCAAAGTATTGTGTTCAAACGTGCTCCACTTAAACCTATTTCCAGGTTGACCCATCTTTTGGTGGTCTCTCCCTTAACCCAGTCAACTGCTCGTGCTATTGCTATTGCATAATGGTATTTTTTAAAGTCCGGGAGGGCCAGTCCCCCATAGGCTTTCCCTCTACATAATTCTTTGTGTGCTACCCTTGGTCTCTTATTTTTCCAAATGAAACCCTTTAGTATTTGTGTTAACTTTTTAAAATAAATTTGAGGCAATGGGATAGGCAACATTTGCATCTTATAAAATACCCTTGGGGCCAGCGCCATTTTTACTGCATTGATTCGCCCTATCCATGAGGTCGGGCAGTGACTCATCCTCTTCGTCTCTAATCGGACTTCATCCAGCAGGGGCAGAAAATTCAGGGCATATGTCCTCTGCATAGAGTTTGTCAACTTAACCCCTAGGTATTGAATATTGTCCCTTACTGGGAAGTTAAAAGTGTCCCTGATCCAGACCTCATCCCTCCTGTCCATGCCGACACTCAGAGCCTCTGATTTTCCCAAATTGATCTTGTAGTTTGATAACTCACTGTATTTCTTGATGATCGCTAATATGTTAGGGATCGAGATCCTCGGGTTTGTGATGTATAGGAGGACGTCGTCGGCATATGCAGCCAATTTATGTTCCTCTTTCCCTACCATACACCCCTTAATATCAGGATTTTTGCGGAGAGCAGCTAGCAACGGCTCCAGTGCCAACACGAACAGGAGGGGGGACAACGGACAGCCCTGTCTAGTGCCGTTTTTCATCTCAAACTGAGCTGAGGGGGAATTGTTGACCCTGACAAAGGCGGAGGGGTGGTGATAAAGAACTTTCATCCATTTTAGCATTTTTTCTCCCACCCCCATGGCTTCCAACGTTTTGAACATGAAACCCCAGTCTACCCTGTCAAAGGCCTTTTCGGCGTCAATTGACAGGAATAGACCTGGGGTTCCATTGCTCTTAAAGGCCTCCATCAGGAGCAAGGACCGCACCCCATTATCTTTGCTTTCTCTCCCGGGGACAAAGCCCGCCTGATCCGGGTGGGCCAGATACGCCATCTTTCCCCTAAGTCTGGATGCAAGCACCTTTGCGTACAGTTTAGTATCAGCGTTTATAAGCGCTATAGGTCTGTAACTGGAGCAAAGGGTGCGGTCCTTGCCCTCCTTGGGGATCAGGGTCACCGCTGCCAGCAGAGCTCCCTTGCTCATCTCTCCCTGGGATCCTAATTCATTCCACAGCCTACACATCCTCGGGATCAGTGTTTTTCCAAATGTTTTAAAGAAGGCCGCTGTAAAGCCGTCCGGTCCTGAGCTTCTCCCCGGGGGAGAGGAACCCAGGGCAAGACTAATTTCCTCCTCTGTTATGGGTCTATCAAGTTCTTTTGAGTCTGATTCGGACAGTTTATGCAACCCTGCTTCTGTAAGAAAGGCCTCTGCGCTATTGTTGGTCCCTTTGTTACCCCCTGATTTGCTCACTGAGTATAGGGCTTTGAAGTAATGCCTAAATTCTTCTCCAATTTCCCCCGAAGTGTATTTAAATACTCCATTTTTGTTTTGTATCTTATCTATAAAGTTTATGTCCCGTTTTTTCCTCAAAGTTTTGGCCAGGTGTTTTCCTGCTTTGTTACCCCACTTGAACCTTTCTCTTGTGAATCTGTTCATTATGTGTTGCGTCTCCTGATCCATTAAGTCCCTCAATTCATCTCTTTTGGTGGTTAGGTGCATCAATAGAGTCTTGTCCGGGCCTCTGTAAGCTTTATGTAGCTGCTCTAACCTAAAAATGTCTGCAATGAGTGCTTTTTTTCTTTTTGTTCTTTCTTTTTTTCAACCCTGCACCTATCGAGATCAGTATCCCTCTTATGTATGCTTTAAAGGTTTCCCAGACCATCATCCCCCCTATTTCGCCCGTATCGTTGGTTAGGAAAAAATCGTCTATCTCCCGCTGAATTCTTTCTACGGTTTTGGGGTCTTTGATTAAGTTCTCGTTTAAGCGCCACGTAAACGGGGGTTTGTGCATCTCTTTTAGTTTTAATTTCATCATAACGGGAGCATGGTCTGATAATGTTCGAATCCCAATCTTGGTCTCGACTACTGAGTCCACCAATCTGTGATCTACCAGGAGATAGTCTAGTCTAGAATGTGTATTATACACGGGGGAAAAAAAGGAATAATCCCTCACCCCCGCATGCTGAATCCTCCACATATCTAACAACTGGCTGTCATGTAGTTTAGCCCCTACTCTTCGCAGAGTGCTTTTACTCATCCCCCGCATATTTGATGAGCTGTCTAGAGATGGGTCAAAACAAAAATTAAAGTCCCCTGCTACAATCACCTCTCCCTCTCTAAAATCCAGTAGCTCATTTAGGACCCTCATCAAAAATTTTGGTGGGTCTCTATTTGGGCAGTAGATGTTAGCGAGGGTTAGAATTCTCGCTCCTAGCCTAATTTTTAAAAACAAAGAACGCCCCTCCGAGTCGCTCTTCCTATCTATCAGGCAGAAATTGACATTTTTCCCGAAACCAATTGCCACCCCCTTAGCTCGCTTTGTTGGAGAATCACTGTAGAACCAGGATGGGAGATATTTTGAGTAGAGTTTTATATTGGCGTTATATGAAAGATGGGTTTCCTGTAAAAATACTACCTCAGCTCTGAGGTGGTGTAGTTCTTTTAGTAGTTTATGTCTCTTGTTAGGGGAGTTTAGGCCCTTAACGTTATATGTTAAGCATAAGAAATCCATTTGACCTAGGCCTTGTGCCATATTAAGAACGTTGTGAAAAAGGAGTGATCTTCTATGAAACGTAAGTCTGCCCTGGGTGGCCCCCCCCTTGCCCTCCCCCCTCCCCCCCTCTCGTTTCCCAGCGTCCCCTACCCCCCCCAGCACCCACCCCCCTCCCCTCTCCCCCCCGCCCACCTCCCGCCATTACTAGGCAAGTGGATCGCAGGGTAGACATCTATACACGCCCGCTCTGCGACCCATGTGCCCTGGGGTGGATCTCGGTACAGAGGTGGCGTCGGTGACTACTTTCGCCAGTTATAACAAATGCCTGGTCCCATCCTCGTTATCCATCCTCCTCCCTCCCACCTCCCCAGCCATATCCCCCGCACCCGCCCCCTCCCCCCTCGAGGAGCCCTACGGGAAGACATTTTCAGGGATGGCAGGAACCCCAATTTCAAGTTGCCCACAAAAGTCCTGTAAGTCCTCCATTTGTCTCAGGGTGCAGGACCTGCCTTCCTTAGTTACTGTCAAGGACAGCGGAAACCCCCATCTGTACTTTAGGTTTGCATCTCTTAATAAGTCCAATAGGGGCCTCAGCTGTCTCCTTCTTGCCAATGTACCGGCCGATAAATCAGAATAGATCTGTATCTCTTGGTTATTAAATTTAATCGGCCGTGCCCCTCTTAGTCTAGCCCAGATGTTGGCTTTGTCCTCGAACTGATGAAATTTCACGATAATATCTCTGGGTGTGTCGCCTCTTAAATTATGGGGTTTCCTAATTCTGTGAACACGGTCAATTTTCAGATCACTATCTGGGTTTTTCCCCATGAGGGGGTTAAAAAGCTCTTTGCAGACTAGGAACAAGTCCTCATCTCTATGTTCTGGCAGTAGTCTGATCCTTAAATTTTGACGTCTGTTTTGGTTTTCTTGTTCTTCCATTTTAAATAACAGCTCTCTGTGTCCCCTCTGTAGTGTTTTTACTTGTTTTTTTAAAGTGGCTATTTCTCCTCCTTGTTGTTCCACCTCCTTCTCCATCCCCTCCACTCTTGCTAGAAGATGTCCCATGTCAGTTCTCACATTCAAGATTTCAGCTTTAATTACTTTTTCTAAGTTCACAAACATATCTTGTATTTCCGTTTTTGTAGGGAGCACCTCTCTAGACGGGTCTGTCTCCATATTAAACATTAAGGGTCCTTCCGTGTGTGTCTCGGAGGTAGCGGCCCCCCCCTGGACTCCTTTACTTTTGGGGACTGCCTTTTTTCTGTCCTTTTTATCCAAAGTTCAACTTTTAAAGAAATTGAAGACATGAGTATTTACAAACTGTGTTTGATATTACATTCAGATGGGGTGAAGTCACCCCTGGAAAAGCCAAATTTTGAAGATGCACACAAATGTGGCATGTTCACCAATGCCAGGAGCATGGCAGACAAGGTGGGTGAACTAGAGATACTGTTGTACGAGGAGGATTTGGATTTTGTGGGAATTTCAGAGACCTGGTTCAACAGCTCAACAGCTCTCATGATTGGCTGGCAAACATTCAAGGGTATATCCTTTACCGCAAGGATAGAAAGGGTAAAAAAGGGGGAGGGGTATGCCTATATATCAAGGAGGGGTAGAGAAGGAAGCGTCACCTGAGTGTAGTATTAACAAATGATGTTTAATGACACCAGGTAAAAACCCACTTACAGGATAAAAACATATAAAATTTTTATCCTGTAAGTGTGTTTTTACCTGGTGTCATTAAACATCATTTGTTAATACTACACTCAGGTGGCGCTTCCTTCTCTACCCCTCTCTCATCCATCACAGAGCCAGCTCTCTGAGGACAGCAGCCGCCTAGCCTACCAGCCTACTTTAACCATTACATTACCGGTTACCACTTAACCCTTGAACTTCCAGCCTGTCCCCTATGGACTAAGTTGCTCAGCCCTTTATATCTCCTGTTATATATGGACTTATGTGTTTGCGCTTACAGTTAACAATACTCTGTATGCCTATATAGCAAGAATAATGTACAAGTGAATGTGAAAGATGACATCACTGAGGGAGCTAGGGAGGAGGTGGAATCCTTATGGGTAGAGCTCCAAAGGGATGAAGCTAAGGGGAAAATAATACTGGGAGTATGCTATAGGCCCCCTAACCTGAGGGAAGAAGTGGAGACAGATCTCCTATCACAATTTGGATTAGCAGCAAGGATGGGAAGTGTTATCATAATGGGGGATTTTAATTATCCAGACATAGACTGGGTGGAGGGAACCGCACATTCATTTAAGACTTGCCAGTTCCTCAATGTCTTGCAGGGCAATTTTATGGGTCAGATGGTAGACGCACCAACTAGAAATAAAACATTACTGGATCTACTGATTACCAACAATACAGACCTGATCACGAATGTGGAAATACGGGGCAATTTAGGTAACAGCGATCACAGGTCAATTAGTTTCAGTATAAATCACACAAATAGGAAACATAAAGGGAATACAAAGACACTGAATTTCAAAAGAGCCAACTTCCCTAAACTACAAACCTTGCTAAAAGGCATAAATTGGGATAAAATATTAGGAACAAAGAATACGGAGGAGAGATGGGTTTGCTTTAAGAGCATATTAAATAAGGGCATTAGCCAATGTATCCCATTGGGTAATAAATTTAAAAGAGCGAACAAAAGTCCTGGATGGCTTAACTCCAATGTAAAAATGCATATAAAAGCAAAGGAGAATGCCTTCAAAAAATACAAGGTTGAGGGATAATCCTCAGCATTCAGTCTTTATAAAGAATGCAACCAGAAATGTAAGGGTGCAATTAGGACGGCTAAGGAGGGCGTGGCCTGACCTGACATGGAGACGGCTGCTTAATCCTGTAGCTCCTACTATCCATCGACCTGCTATCAGCCTACCGGAGGTTTAAAATCCTCGCACACGGCAGAGTACATGGGGACGGCATCGCGGAACACCTCGACCTCCCGGTCCCGATCACCGAGGGAACAACCGGGCACCACAAGTCACAATATCCCCGAAATGTTTCGAACGGGCCGAGGCAACATGGCGCCTTCCCGCCACAGAAACTCTGAGGCCTCAGCTCCCTCACAACCGGGGACATCACCCCCTCCTCTCCCGCCCAGCCAGACGAGTGGCACAGTAACGGAGGGCCATCCCCCACCGCAACTCAACATCCAGGACCTGCAGATGATAGCAGCGGACATCAAGGACGCTCTTGCGGCGGCCATTTCTGAACTACGCATTGACTTCAGAACCCTCTCTGATAGAGTCCAGGCGGCAGAACAAATGGTGGATCGCCAAGATCTACAGATCCGGAAAACTACCAGGCATGTCGACACACACACACTTCAGATGAGGGAAATGCAGAGACACCTCGAAGATCTCGACAACCGTGGCAGACGCCATAACCTGAGGGTCAGAGGATTGCCTGAGATTATAGAGGGAGCCCAGGTTGCTCAATCTGTCACTGCTCTATTCAACGGCCTGCTCCATAGACCACTGCAAACACCAATAGAGCTTGAAAGAATCCACCGCGCTCTAAGACCAAAAGGCAAAGATACAGACCCACCGAGGGATGTCATCTGCTGCTTGACGGACTTTAAGCTGAAGGAAGAGATACTCAGGCAGGCCAGAGGAGTCCCACAAATAATCCACGAAGGGAAACACATCCAAATATTCCAGGATCTGTCAGGCATCACCCTGCAACACCGAAGGGATTTGAAACCTCTGCTGGACACACTCCGCTCGAAAAACATCACTTACAAGTGGAAATTCCCTTTCTGCTTAGCCGCCACCTCGCAGGGTCGCACGGCTTACCTGAAAGTTCCTGAGGATCTCCCCCTCTTTTGTGATACCCTACACATTCCGAGGGTGGAGGTCCCCAACTGGTATGCGGACTTTCGCCGCTCTGCAGTGCGCAGAGATAACCCACCTGAAGAACCAATGGAGGCTTCACATACAAGGCAGAGGAGAAGGCGATCCCCGTCGGTCACACCTAACGGCACGCATCGCTCGACACGCAACGACCCCAGCCCTCACTCTCCCAACTGTAGGAGAGCCAGAAGGGACCGCTGACAACCTTTACCGCTACCTACTATGTGTGACCATTGCACCACCGTCAAGTGCCTAATTAGGCCCCCGCACACATAGGCGCAGATGTTGTTTTACTTTGTTGGAGTTTTTATTTTTATTTCATTTTATCGTTCACTGTTTTCCTGGTTTATACCCTCAGCAACGCCTCTGGGACTGGCGTTTGAATACCCCCGGCTGCCCAGAATGTATGACGATGAGTACACAATATCGTGGTATGTAGCAGAAGCTTTTTAATGGCCGCCACATCACTGTATAAGACTTCTACCTCTGATCCCTGCGCACTACAATACCCAAGATGCTCTACGACGACGACACGGTATGACGCACCGTGACTCTGAGAACCCACAGCCAATCCACGGACCTCCCCTCCAGAGTCATAGACGCTGCGCCAACTACGGAAATATGCTGCAGGTCCACGCACCAATACTACAGGTTCCCTCACCCTGTCGTTTCACATAATCTACCCCAAGACAAGCCGGGAACTTCTGCACCTCCAAAGATGCTTCTCTGTATGGCTATACTGCCCATCACCGCTGCCTCCATCGCAGGACACTCACCGTTGCGAACACCTAAATGGCCCCCCCGACCTTTGCTGGGGCGGGCACCGTCCGGATATCCCCTGACGCAACGACTTCTGGTCTCTTTTTTCAGGCTTGCATCCTACGTTTCGGAACTTTACCCTTCTGGGACCGGAGACCAGCTCACGAGCCAAGCAACAGGATCATCCATTAGCGCTACGGACAGCATAGCGAAATTCAGGAGGCATGGAATATCAGAGACGTAGGAACTCTCGCTCTTCAGACCCGTCCATGCATGACACTGATGGAAACGTGTTTAAAACGACATCCGCATCCCGGTGGTACAATGCACTAAATTGCCCGCCGCTCTCAGAACTGCCTGGAGCCTCACTTCACAGCCAACAAATGCAGACCCGGGGGTCAGAACTCGACAGAACTCTACTGAAGAGCAATCTTACTTAGTATACTTCTACCAGTACAATAGTTCATATTCTACAGGTACCTAGTTTAGTTTTGTTGTTAATTGCTTAGCACTGCCTCCCCTGAAGATTGCGCGGTTCTCATGGCTCTGTCATGAAACGGCACAACGTATTTCACTTACTTAAGGTGCTCAAAACAGGGTCAGGTGAAGAGACCTCCCGCCCACCTAGAGTGACATACGATGTTCCATACTTGTCTCAATCTCTGGACCCACCGTTGCAACCTCAAGGGGTCGTGGCGGTGACTTCGGATGCTCAAACATAGCACTGTGTGGGCTTGGCATGGCACATGTACGCCGGGCCACGCACACACAGACAGGTTTTATACAGTTTGATATGGTTCTATATTATATTGTTATGCTGATGATTTTCATACTCATCTATCCTCCGGTGCTCTTCCTTAATGCTTGCGACCTATCTCAGGGTCACCATCCTCCCCTACCCATCATAAGCAACATGGACCTCTAAGCCGAAAGCCTTTACCATCACTCTCAAGCCTCCACACACCATGCTCCATAGTCACAGGATAGTAGGTGACTGATTTATTCCCAACCTCTCACATCACAACCTTTCTCGTGACAGGTCTTGTCCAACCCCCACACAGCGGCAGTGCAGTACACCAGTCCGGACACCACGGGCTGGAGGCTATAGCTGCACTGTACACTACCGATTTTTATCTCCCAAAGAGACAGCTGGACTAACCAGTCTTATAGCTGCCTCATCGGTTCCACCTCCCCCCTTTTTTTTTTTTTTTAAAAAAAAAAAAAAACACCCCACTCCTGCACTTCGACAAATCTCACTGGGACACACCTCTCCCATACCCGAGTTCCTGGCACATTACCACACCCCGACGGAGGTCATGGATCACGTTAAATCACCCAATGCTCAGAACACACCATTCTCAGCACTCAATATTCGCTCATTGAATATACGCGGCCTAAACACCCCCGAAAAACGCTCCCTTCTACTCGAGTCTCTGCACAAATCTAAAACCCACATCGCGCTCATCCAAGAAACACACTTTAGAACTGATGCGATTCCCAACCTACAGAACAAAAACTTCCCGAAAGTATACCATGCCACTAATAAAGAAGCTAAATCGAAAGGGGTTAGCATCCTCATTTCGAAACACTGCCCCTTTGCAGTGTCGGACGTACAACGGGACCCTATGGGTAGATTTCTTTTCATCAAAGGTACTCTACACAATACCACTTTCACCATTGCAAACCTATACGCTCCGAATACACAACAAGTGTCCTTCTTCCGTACTACACTTCAACTACTCTTGAATTTCAGCATGGGCACATTGATAGTCGGTGGCGACTTCAATGTCCCTCTCAATCCCTCCCTTGATACCTCCAATGGTACCTCATCCTCTACCTTTCGGGCCCTACGTGCGATCAAAACACAACTCCGCAACCTACTTCTACACGATACATGGCGCACGCTCCATCCAAATGGTAAAGATTTCACTTTCTTCTCCCCAATACACTTCAAATACTCAAGAATAGACTACCTTTTTCTCTCCCAAAATGATCTGACCCTACTTCAAAAATCCACGATTGAACCAATGATTCTCTCGGACCACAACCCCATTACCATGACCCTACATGTCCCCACGGTACGGTCCCGTTCTCGCATCTGGCGCCTAGACAACTCCCTCCTCACTGACGCAGGAATCGCACACACCGTATCCCAAAACCTAAACACCTACTTTGCAGAAAACGGACAGGGCGAATCCCCCCCTGAAATAGTCTGGGCCGCGCATAAATGCGTCATACGAGGTACTTTTCTGTCGCAAGCCGCGATCAGAAACAGAATACTCAGAGCTGAAATGGAGAGACTGACTGAACGCATCTCTAAACTGGAACGAACACACAAGGCTTCTTTGGCCTCTGACACCTTGGCTGAACTGACACAATTAAGAAATGAACTCTTGGAGGTTTTGCACAAAAACATTAAGCGTAAATTTATACTCACTCAAAAATGTTTCTACGAGTTCGGTAATAAGTCAGGGAAACTGTTGGCCAGGGCGCTACAGGCCAAAAAAGCAGCACACACTATACACTCAATCATAGACCCTTCGGGTAAAACACTAGCTAAGTCGGAAGACATAGCAAAACAATTTGTTCGTTACTTTACAGATCTCTACAACCTCCGCACCCCCCAAACACCGCAAGACCCAGAGGTCAGGAAAGCAGCAATTCATGCCTTTCTTACGAGATACTCACCTCCTCCTCTTACGACGGACGAGGCTACATCTCTAGATGCCCCTCTGACGAAAGAAGAGATATTGCTAGCACTACAGCACATGAAACCGGGCAAAAGCCCTGGTCCCGACGGACTGACGGTAGGCTACTACAAGGCCTTCCCTGAAATACTTACGCCACACCTAGTCGAGGCATTTAACAGTTTCGTGTACACCAACACAGCTTCCAAAGACATTTTAGAGGCCCACATCACCCTCATTCCTAAATCTGGGAAAGATGACAAGATAATCTCTAACTACCGTCCCATCTCCCTACTAAATGTAGACGTCAAATTGTTCGCCAGAGCCATAGCCAACCGTTTACTGCCCTTGATTCCCACTTTAATCTCCACCGACCAGGTAGGTTTTGTTCCTGGACGCGAGGCAAGGGACAACACGACCAAAGCTCTAAATGTACATCATTGGCTAACCTCCACTTCCACTCGGGGCTTCTTTCTGTCCTTGGACGCGGAGAAGGCCTTTGACAGGGTGGCTTGGGACTTCATGGAAGCCACCCTAGGCTTTATAGGTCTCCCCCCACAGTTGATCAAAATGATTATGGCCCTCTACTCTTCCCCCTGTGCCAGGGTAAGGGTGAATGGCGGCCTGTCGGAGGCCTTCTCCGTGTCCAACGGCACTAGACAGGGCTGTCCCCTGTCCCCCCTGATTTTCATACTAACAATGGAACCCCTGCTCCGCAAACTCAAGGAGAATCCTGACATTAAAGGCATTGACATCAAACGTAAACAGTACAAAGTAGCGGCATACGCGGATGACGTTCTCCTCTTCCTCTCCGAACCCATCACTACCATCCCGAATTTACTGAAAGACTTCGCACTCTTCAAATCTTTATCAAATTTACAAATTAACTTTTCCAAGTCCAAAGCTCTCAACATATCACTGTCCGATGACACCGTAGCACAGTGCAAACAAAATTTTCCCTTTACTTGGGAAACTCAAGCAATAACCTACCTCGGCATTAAAATTCCCACCAAACTGGCGGACTTATTTAGGCTAAACTTCCTTCCAATCCTCCAAACCATTCAGACCAACCTGCAGAAGTGGCAAGTAGGACCATTCTCTTGGTTCGGTAGGATTGCTATACTGAAAATGAATGTACTACCCAGATTACTCTATCTCCTTCAATCCATCCCCATACTCCTTCCACCCTCCTTCTTTTCTTCCTACACGAAAATATGTAGGAAATTCATTTGGTTCGCCAAACAGCCCAGGCTCAATTGGCACAGACTGACATCCCCTAAATTGAGGGGAGGCTTACAAGTACCGGACGTACAAACCTACCACCGGGTGTGCCATTTGGCCCGAATTGTAGACTGGCACTTACATGACAAAAACAAAGAATGGGTACACATTGAAAATGCATTCACCTCGATTCCGCTACAACTTCTACCCTGGCTAAACCCACAACGAGTGCCGAAAGCAGCCACCGCAAATCCCATAATTAACTCCACTCTACAGACCTTCAGAGCTGCTTGCAAAGCGCTCCAGATACGACCTACACCAGGCCCAATGACCCCCGTAGAAGACAATCCGGATTTTACGCCAGGTGTGTCTTTACGTCATCCACTGAATGACCCCCATAGACCCCGTCTTAGAGTGCAACAACTATTCCACCAAGGACACCTTATGTCACATCAAGCCATGTCAGAAAAGTTCCCAGAATTGGACATTCCTTTCTACAAATACCTCCAGATCCGTCATTTCCTTCATAGTCTCCAACACGAAACAGACATACGTAGGGACCTCACTCCTTTTGAACTCCTATGCACCAGTCCTGAACCTCAAAGACACCTCATCTCAACCATTCATACTCTTTTTTATCCACCTAACAACACCAAGGAAGACATTTTAATCAGACAATGGGAAACTGATTTGAACCTCTCCCTTACCCCCGATGAGTGGAAAAACATACACTACCACATTCACAAAGGCTCAATCAATGTATCGATTCAAGAATGCAGATACAAAATACTCACAAAATGGTACAGGACCCCTGACAAAATTAATAAATTCATACCGAATATTTCTCCTAAATGCTGGAGATGTAACACAGCCAGAGGCACTCTCCTACATATTTGGTGGGAATGTCCCCTCATCCAACCGTATTGGTCTGAAATCCACCGCCTGATCACACAGATAACGACTTTTACCCCGGACTACACTCCGGCCCAATTTCTACTCCACTACACCTCCATTCCTCAACGTATATACAAGAAGTCGCTGGTCCTGCATCTCATCAATGCAGCAAATATGTGCATCCCAGTCCATTGGAGAAGCACGTCCCCTCCCTCGATCGCTGAATGGATCCGGAGAGTGGACAGACTGGCTGAGATAGAAAACCTCATACACCAATCTGCTGACACTCCTTCGAAATACAGGGAAACTTGGGCTTGCTGGGCCCATTTTAGAGAATCGCAACAGACCCCCACCCCCCCCAATCGACTACCCACTGATTCTGACGACAATGTAAGGCCATGCACAACTGAGCACATAAACACATGAATCAGCATGTCCCCAACCCTGACCTTCCGTCTTCCTTTTGTCTCCCTCTCTCACACAGACAACTCCTAATTGCATGTATTCATGTTGCATCATCTCATCCTTGGGAATTGCCCAGTTAGATGGGAACACTTCATCGACAATCACACCGAACCGACATTTATAGCCAGGAGACACTTGTATACACCCTCCCTGAGCACAGATAGATCCCATTAGGGGTGCTCAGGACTGAGGGTTGAACTACCACGGTCGGCAAAACATTACTTGATTCTTTTTCAATACTGACATCCTACGTTGACTAAGACTCGTATCCCCAACAAACGGGCTTTATACTTACGATCTCTCAACCTATTTGGCTTAACTAGCAACACCCGCTAACACACAAAGGATTGGTCAGAGACTTCCGTAACCCTATAACCTCCAAAATCCTTTACCCTACAGGTTGCTTGTCTATGCCTCAACTACATTTCTTATATGATATAAGTTCTGTTCCCTCGGACGATGTATGTTGAATCTGTCTAACGCATATCACTATATTACAACAGTTGATGTACTGAACTTTTTTTTTTTCTGTATATGTGAAAACTTAATAAAATACTTTTGAAAAAAAAAAAATTAGGACGGCTAAGATAGAACATGAAAGACACATAGCGAAGGAGAGAAAAAAAATCCCAAGAAATTCTTTAACTATGTAAACAGTAAAAAAGGGAGGACAGACCATATTGGCCCCATAAAGAATGAGTAAGGACATCTGGTTACAAAGGATGGGGAGATGGCGAAGGTAATAAATTTATTCTTCTCCTCAGTCTTCACGAGTGAATCGGGGGGCTTCAGTAACCAAAACTGCAATGTTTATCCTCATAAAACAACACAGGAAGCACCTCCATGGTTAACAGAGGACAGAATTAAAATTAGACTTGAGAAACTTAACATTAATAAATCACCGGGACCAGATGGCTTGCATCCGAGGGTACTTAGGGAACTCAGTCAAGTGATTGCCAGACCGTTGTTCCTAATTTTTACACAGTCTACTGACTGGAATGGTACCAGCTGATTGGAAAAAAGCCAATGTAGCACCAATATTTAAAAAGGGCCCAAAATACATCCCTGGGAATTACAGACCAGTTAGCCTAACATCAATAGTATGTAAACTCTTGGAGGGGATGATAAGGGACTATATACAAGATTTTAGTAATGAGAACGGTATCATTAGCAGTAATCAGCATGGATTCATGAAGAATCGTTCTTGCCAAACAAATCTACTAACCTTCTATTAGGAGGTGAGTTGCCATCTAGATAAAGGAAGGCCCATAGATATGGTGTATCTGGATTTTGCAAAAGCATTTGACACAGTTCCCCATAAATGTTTACTGTACAAATTAAGGTTAGTTGGCATGGACCATAGGGTGAGTACATGGATTGAAAACTGGCTACAAGGGCGAGTTCAGAGGGTGGTGATAAATGGGGAGTACTCAGAATGGTCAGGTGTGGGTAGTGGGGTTCCCCAGGGTTCTGTGCTGGGACCAATCCTATTTAATTTGTTCATAAACAACCTGGAGGATGGGATAAACAGTTCAATCTCTGTATTTGCAGACGATACTAAGCTAAGCAGGGCAATAACTTCTCCGCAGGATGTGGAAACCTTCCAAGAAGATCTCAGCAAATTAATGGGGTGGGCAACTACATGGCAAATGAGGTTCAATATAGAAAAATGTAAAAAAATGCATTTGGGTGGGAAAAATATGAATGCAATCTATACATTGGGGGGAGAACCTCTGGGGGAATCTAGGATGGAAAAGGACCTGGGGGCCCTAGTAGATGATAGGCACAGCAATGGCATTCAATGCCAAGCTGCTGCTAACAAATCAAACAGAATATTGGCATGCATTAAAAAGGGGATCAACTCCAGAGATAAAACAATAATTTTCCCACTCTACAAGACTCTGGTCCGGCTGCACCTAAAGTATGCTGTCCAGTTCTGGGCACCAGTCCTCAGGAAGGATGTACTGGAAATGGAGCGAGTACAAAGAAGGTCAACAAAGCTAATAAAGGGTCTGGAGGATCTTAGTTATGAGTAGGGATGAGCCGAACACCCCCCTGTTCGGTTCGCACCAGAACTTGCGAACAGGCAAAAAATTTGTTCGAACCCGTGAACACCGTTAAAGTCTATGGGACACGAACATGAATAAGCAAAAGTGCTAATTTTAAAGACTTATATGCAAGTTATCGTCATAAAAAGTGTTTGGGGACCTGGGTCCTGCCCCAGGGGACATGGATCAATGCAAAAAAAAGTTTTAAAAACTGCAGTTTTTTCGGGAGCAGTGATTTTAATAATGCTTAAAGTGAAACAATAAACAATAATATCCCTTTAAATTTCATACCTGGGGGTTGTCTATAGTATGCCTGTAAAGGGGCGCATGTTTCCCATTTTTAGAACAGTCTGACAGCAAAATGACATTTCAAAGGAAAAAAAGTCATTTAAAACTACTCGCGGCTATTAATGAATTGCCGGTCCGACAATACACATAGAAGTTCATTGATAAAAACAGCATGGGAATTCCCCACAGGGGAACCCCAAACCAAAATGAAAAAAAAAAATGATGTGGGGGGGGTCCCCCTAAATTCCATACCAGGCCCTTCAGATCTGGTATAGATATTAAGGGGAACCCCGGCCAAAATTTAAAAAAAAAATGGCGTGGGTCACCCGTTACGTAACCCCGCCCCCCTTCTGACATCACGGGGAATGCCACAGGGAAGTGCCGTCAATTCCCCATGCGTCAGAGGGGGTGGGGTCACCAGGTGGCTCCGCCCCCATTATTTAAGAACTGTGAGAAGACAGCGTCACACAGCGGGAGCCTCCCTCCATGCCATCATGGATACGGAGTGGCCCGAAAAGAAGAAGAAGACAAGAAGATGAAGAGAAGAAGATGAAGAGAAGAGGATGAAGAGAGAAGCGTCACACAGTGGGAGCCTCCCTCCATGCTATCATGGATGCGGAGCGGCCCGAGGAGAAGAAGGGAAGAAGACGCCGGCGCCACGGAGGAAGATGTCGGACGAGAACACCGGAGGAAGAACCAGAAGAACCAGAAGAAGAAGATGGAGGAAGAAACCGAAGGAAGAAAGAAGAAAAAAGATAGAAGAAAGAAGAAGCATTTAAATAAAGGAATTGTCAAAAACTGTCTCTTGTCATTTTTAACATTTTTGACACTTTTTTAGTGAAATGGTAGGGGTACTTTTGTACCCCCTTACCATTTCACACAGGGGGGAGGGCCAGGATCTGGGGGTCCCCTTGTTAAAGGGGGCTTCCAGATTCCGATAAGCCCCCCACCCGCAGACCCCCACAACCACCGGCCAGGGTTGTGGGGATGAGGCCCTTGTCCTCATCAACATGGGGACAGGGTGTTTTGAGGGGCTACCCCAAAGCACCCTCCCAATATTGAGGGCATGTGGCCTGGTATGGTTCAGGAGGGGGCCGCTCTCTCGTCCCCCCCTCTTTTCCTGCAGCCTGCCAGGTTGCGTGCTCGGATAAGGGTCTGGTATGGATTTTTGGGAGGACCCCACGCCATTTTTTTTATTTTGGCGCGGAGTTCCCCTTAAAATCCATACCAGACCTGAAGGGTCTGGTATAGATTTTGAGGGGGACCCCACACCATTTTTTTTTTAATTTTGGCCGGGGTTCCCCCTAATATCCATACCAGACCTGAAGGGCCTGGTATGGAATTTAGGGGGACCCCCACGTCATTTTTTTTTTAATTTTGGTTCGGGGTTCCCCTGTGGGGAATTCCCATGCCGTTTTATGTATATTGTCGGACCGGCAATTCATTAATAGCCGCGAGTAGTTTTAAATTACTATTTTGCTGTCAGACTGTTCTAAGCACGGGAAACATGCGCCCCTTTACAGGCATACTATAGACACCCCCCCCAGGTATGAAATTTAAAGGGATATTACACTTTTATTGTTTCACTTTAAGTATTATTAAAATCACTGCTCCCGAAAAAACGGCCATTTTTGAAACTTTTTTTTGCATTGATCCATGTCCCCTGGGGCAGGACCCAGGTCCCCAAACACTTTTTATGACAATACCATGCATATAAGCCTTTAAAATTAGCACTTTTGATTTCTCCCATAGACTTTTAAAGGGTGTTCCGCGGCATTCGAATTTGCCGCGAACACCCCAAATTGTTCGCTGTTCGGCGAACTGCCGAACAGCCAATGTTCGAGTTGAACATGAGTTCGACTCGAACTTGAAGCTCATCCCTAGTTATGAGGATAGGTTGCGAGCACTGCACTTATTCTCTCTGGAGAAGAAACGCTTGAGAGGGGATATGATTTCAATATACAAATACCATACTGGTGACCCTACAATAGAAATAAAACTTTTTCACGAAAGAAAAGAGGTTTAACCTTAAACTATGTACAGGGTTCTTTACTGTAAGCGCGGCAAGGATGTGGAATTCCCTTCCACAGGCGGTGGTCTCAGCGGGGAGCATTGATAGCTTCAAGAAACTATTAGATAAGCACGTGAATGACCACAACATAAAGGGATATACAATGTAATACTGACACATAATCACACATAGGTTGGACTTGATGGACTTGTGTCTTTTTTAAACCTCACCTACTATGTAACTATGTAACAAATTGCGGAATGTCAACATGTGCTATGTCTGCCATGACGGGGGTCAAGGGACGTGTTTTGGGGGTGCAACCCCTTCCTCCCAGCTACTTTATTATTGAGGAAGGGGTTGCACCCCCAAAATGCATCCATTGATCTCCCGTGATGGCAGATAGCACATGTTGACACACTGTGTGCATCTTCAAAATTTGGCTTTTAGCGAATATGTCAAAAAATGTTAGAAATTTGTAGATCACAAAAACCACAAAAAAGGGAAGGGATTTGGAGGGGCTTTAAACTCTCCCTAAAACATCAATGATGTTTTTCATTTTTTTTTGAACATCATTGTTGTTTCTCTGGATGTTTTCCAAGTCCCTATTACACCCCATGAGCTCCCCGATCAGGATCTGTGCACTTTCAGAGGTGAAATGATCTGGATCCAAAACATCACGATCACCTAAAAAGATAGAAACAAAAACAGACCATGTATAATAAATATGCCTGCATCCATCTCTTACCTGAGCCTGTGGTCGCAGACACTCACCTGATGTGGTGACTATTTCCACCACGTCTTCCTCCTCCTCCTCATGTTGGCTTTGTGGGATCTCCACTTCTTCCTGAGGTGGGGGGTCTGTGGTCTGTGGTCTCCTGAGGGGTGTCCTCCGAGTCTTTTATCTCCTATGTAAAAAAAAGGTATACTTAGCACACAGATATTTGATGGCAGAAATAGGAATATGAAACATTGCTTGGAAGTGGGGTACAATTGTCTCTTTTGGCAAAGTTCCAAGATGCAGAATTTTTTTTTTCCTTGGTCAAGCTTGAATACTTACTTGTTTTGTACAAGCTTCACAGATGGAGTCACCCCTATAGTATACACTGGAGCACCTGTGTGGGACCCCCTAATAAAAAGGGTGTTCTGGTGTCCCCCACTAGTGCTCCAGTGTCCAGATGTGAAAACTGCTGCTGAGTGTCCTCTCCTTACACAGAATCTAGTTTGCATTTCATTCTAGTTACAAACCCATCTACACAACCAAATTATTTTAAGAGAAGTAGGCCATAAAAAATCTATTCAAATGCATATGGCCAAAACAATGGTGTTTTCTAGGCCGAACGAACAATGTTTCATACGAACTAATAATGTGACCATGAACATGGAAGTTGCCATTTTAAACTGTACACCAGTTAAGAAAAGCACATGGAGCAGCACGAACGTAATAGAAATAAAGAATAGGAACACAGGACAACTACTTACTTTTTTGCAGAACTCTCTGGATCCTTCTGTACTGCTCGTGCTTCCTTAATTTGAGGTCTGACCATCGCTTCCTGAGCTGATCGTCGTACCCCAAAATTCCGGTGCAGACTTTTGACTACTTTCGCCATGATCTTGGCCTTTCTGACATTGGGGTTGGGGTAAGGTCCATACTTCCCGTCATAGTCGTCCCTCTTCAGGATGTTGACCATCTCCAACATCTCCCCAAAGGACATATTTGAGGCCTTAAATCGTCTCCTTCTGGATCGGGACGTTTCAAGCTCCGGGCTTTCCTCCTACTCCTCCTCGTTGCTGTAATTAGCACGCACCTGCTGTGTCTCCACCATGTGCTCTTCCCCCACTGCGCCAAACGAGAAGGGGCGGGGAATAGACTAGAGAGAACGTCAGGGGCGGGCAGAGTTTCACGCATGCGCAGTGTATATAAAGCGTAACACGCGTGCATAGTACGTATGATCTGTGATCGGAGGAAGGAGTATTGGAGGCGTCGATTGTGATAACGAAGGTAAGATCTAAACTTGGGCCTATACTACTTCTAGATTGAGGCCTATATTGTAATAAGATTAGGAGAGTTTCGCCTGACATTAAGGTTTGTTTTGTGTTGTGTTTTGCAGAGAAAATGGATGGCTTCAATGACTACAACTTCCTCCCCCCTGTTCATAGACAAATACAGGGAGCTGACCTGTCTGTGGCAGGTCAAACATCCTCATTATAATCATAAACAAAAGAGGCAGGCAGCGCTGGAGAAACTGCTGGAGCTGGTGAAGCCGGTGGTCCCCACAGCAACCATCCCCTATTTAAAAGCCAAAATTGGTGGCCCGAGGAGCACTTATCTTAGGAAGCGCAAGAAGGTCAGGGATTCCCAGAGATCAGGAGCAGCAGCAGATGATGTTTATGTCCCCAGGCTGTGGTACTATGAGAGACTGCGATTTCTGTCAGACCAGACTGAAGTCAGGGAATCCCTCTCAACTCTTCCTTCCACTTTTCCTTCCACCCCAGCTGAGGCTTCTGATGTCCAACCTGGGACTTCCAGTCAGGAAGAAGTGGAGGAGCCCAGCTGAAGCCAGGTATAGCATTGTTCTACAGATTTCTAGTCAAGAAATAAATGATATTTACTAGATGTTATTATTGATTACTAATTGCTGATTTAATAAAGTGTTTTACATATCAATAGACAGTAGTGGGCAAAAATAATTGGGACAAGAATGAAAAATGCTGGGCTCAGAATGATAGTCTGTTATATTTGTTAACATTCAATTTGCAACAATCATGAGGTGAAAATTGTGTGTGATTGATGAATAAAAAACTCAAACTATGTCCCTTTTTCATACACAGGAAGACCTCAGCCAGGAGGAGGAGGCTGTGGAATGTGGCAGCCAGGAGGAGGTGGGGGTTAGTGGCAGCCAGGAGAAGCCTGGGCCCAGTAGGAGCCTGACCGAATCGCAGGTTCCTCCCCTCCGCCTTCCAAACAAAAGACCCAGGAAGGGGAGTCACGTGCAGGATTCAGCACTCTGGCTGATTCAGGAGGCTTCTGCATCCCTCAGAGCCACCCCCCACTCCTGAAGAGGCCTTTGCCTGCATGGCTGCCACCAAACTGCAGGGCATGCAGGAGGGTCAATGCCTCCTGTGTGAGGACCTTATTTATAAAGTCTTAACTAAGGGGGTGAGGGGCGAAATCACACACAAAACCCACCTGAGTGAGTTGGACCATCCTCCTCCTCCTCCTCCTCCTGCCAGAACTCCACCACCACAGCCACAGTGTGGAAGGAAGCGTGGAAGGAAGACCAGAGAGTGATGACCCTGGGTTCAGTCTGGTCTGGCAAAAGATGCAGGCTCTTGTATGACCACAGCCTGGGGACACAGATGTCATCTGCTGCTTTCAGGATCTCTGGGACTTCTGGACCAGACTGCACTCCCTTAGATATGGACTCCTCAGGCCACCAATTTTGCAGTAAAATTATTGATGTGTGCCCTGGGGGCCAAAGGCTTCACCAATTTCTGCTGTTTCTCCAGCGTTGCCTCCCTCTTTGTTTGGTTATGAGCCCTTAATAAAGGATTTTTTGTTTCAATTAGACTCGCCTATGTGTGTTTCCCTTCAAAAAGGACAGTTTGTTTGTGAGGAGGCAGGTACATTTCAAAAATACAATGTGAAATTAACAAGAGACACCAACACCAAGCAATCTCCTTGAGATTAAATAATACAATATAATAATGGTGTTGTGGTAACTTGACACACAAAACACACACAAAAATATTCAGGATGTAAAATCAAAAAATAAAAAAAATTAACAACAAGATCAGGCTTGAAAACAATACAGACCAAAAAAAAAAAAAAATCAGGCTTGAAAAAAATACAAACCAAAAAATAATCTATATATTTTTTGTCAGATGTGACAAATCAAAATATATTGATGAAATCACAATAAATAATAATGAAAGAAGTTTGTAAGAACTCTGTGTGAATACCAGCAGCAAAACAACTTCATTCTTCTAACATTATAAAGAAGAAGAGAGTGCGCTGCATTAAACAATTTTAAACATTGCAGCCTGACGAAAGTGCTCTATCCATTCCGAACGCTAATTTTACCAGACCAAGCTGTTCCGTCTCGGAATTTCTTCTGAGCATGCGTGACACTTTGTGCGTCGGAATTGTCCACACACGGTCGGAAATGACGCGATTGGATTTTGTTGTCGGAAAATTTTATAGCCTGCACTCAAACTTTGCGTGTCAGAAAATCCAATGGAAAAAGTCCAATGAAGACCACACACAGTCGGAATTTCTGACAACAAGCTCTGATCGCACATTTTCTGTCGGAAAATCCGACCGTGTGTATGAGGCATTAGAGTTTTTGGTGCCATTAGCACCACGCATCCCTATCATTTACTCATTTGCCGAAGATCCACGAGGATCCTATAAATCCACCCGGTCATCCGATTGTCAGTGGGATCAATTCTTTTTTGTTAAATATTTTTTATTGGTTTTTTGAAACAGAAGTAACAAGGAAGAATATAGAAAACGGAGAGCATAGCACAAGGTTAATTCAAATATAGTACAGTATATGTTTGCGGACGCAGCCGCTGTTCTTGTGAGTGATAAAGTCGAGTTATTACATATAAACCATAGTAGATCATTTAGTTAGAGTATATATTCTGTAAAGCTTTAAAGGATCTATACATTTGAAATATTGTTACTGAGTCTTAGAACTCTAGCTTTATATTCTATCAAGGATGGTGGTTGATATAGGGTGGGTGGGGGTGGGGATGGGAGCGTGAATTATCTTGTCATAAGGTGCACCCGCTAAAGTTTGTTTTAAAGTTAGGTTGGTGTGACTGTAGACGTAGGTAGGTGTTTGTAGAGAGGATTTGTAGGGGATGAGTTGGGAAAGTAGTAGTAAGTGGATTATTGTGATTATTGTCAACAGAAGGTATTACGTTTGTGTGTTTTGTCTTGTGTTTGAGGGTTTTCGGATTCGTCAGCTGCGGAAAGAGAAATGAAAGGGACAGATTTTATCCAGGGTAAGGTAGGTATGCATTATTCTAAGCAGCGTTACAGTGTCTATACAGCTTTTATGTGAAGTATTGTTTGTATTCATCAGTGGTGGTAAAGTGTATCCAGCATGTCCATGTTTTGATGAACTTAGGTTGTGTTTCTTTGGCCTGATGTATGAGGTCCTCCATGGCCATCGTTTTTTGTATGCGTGTAAACCATTCTGCAATGGATGGTTGGTCTGTTGAGCGCCATTTGAGGGGAATGCATATCTTGGCGGCGTTCACCATGTGCATGGCCAGAGATCGTAGGTATGTCGACAGTGGCAATTTGGAGTGATGGAGTAGGAATGATGCAGGATTGAAGTCTAACGTGTATGTCGTTATTTGGTTAATCAGTTTGTGTACTTCTGTCCAGAAGGGTTGAATTTTTGTGCAGGACCACCAAATATGTAAGAACGATCCAATCTCAGTTTTACACCTCCAACATGTTTGGGTAATTGACGGGTCAATATGATGCAGCGTCATCGGTGTTCTGTACCATCTTGATAGTATTTTAAAGGCGTTTTCCTGTATTTGCACATTAATGGATCCTTTGTGGGTCAAGGTATAGATTTTCTCCCAGTCTGCTTCGGTAAGGTGTATCGAGAGGTCCTGTTCCCATTGTCTGTGGTCCAGTGTTTTATTGGTGTGCGGGATGTGAATAGGAGTGCATATGTCTGGGATATCAGGTGTTTTTGTGGTTCCCCACTGGAGCATAGGTTTTCGAATGTGGTGGTCTGTCTGGACCAGTCTGGTCTGGGTTTAGGTTTATTAAAGAAGTGTCTCAATTGGACGTAAGTCCAGAATGGGAAGGATCTCGTGTTCATTTTTGACGCAAGCGCTGTTTGGGATAAGAAATGATTTCCTTCGAAAAAGTGCTCTGCTTGTACAGTCCGGTAGGGCCAATGGTCTGCTAAGAAGGTGGGATGCATCCCTGGTGAAAAATCTGGGTTCATCCTCAGTGGGGTCAGTGGGCCATTAGGTGAAGAGATTTTGTGGAGGTTACAGGTAGTGTGGAAGGAAGTCAACGTGGGGTTAATTAATGGGTGGTGTTTGGATTCAGGGGGGATATTAGAGGTAGTGATCCAGGGGAGGTGAGACAATGGAAGGTCTGAGAATGATTGCTCTATGTGGATCCAGTCTTTAAGTGTAGAGTGTATGTTCCAATGTATAATTCTTGTAAGATGGCATGCTTGTTGGTATTTGCGTAAATCAGGAAGACCTATGCCCCCTAAAAGTTTGGGGGCAGTTAGTCTCAAGTAGCTTAGTCTCGGGCGTAGTTTGGCCCATATGAACGATGTACAGGCCTGTTGATAGGTTAAGAAAAATGTTTTCGGAAGTTTAATGGGGATAGTTTGCAAAATATACAGAAGTCTGGGCAGAATGTTCATTTTGATTATCGCGGCTCTACCGAACCAGGAAAATAGTCCTGTGGACCATTTTTTAAGGTCCAATTGTATTTTTTGTAAAATTGCCGCATGGTTTAGGGTGTATAAGTTATTCAAGGAGGTCGGTAAGAGAATACCTAGATATGGGATTGCTTTAGCGTTCCACGAGAATGGGAAGTTGATTTGGCATTGTCGACAAATTTCAGGGGCGAGGGTGATGTTCAGGGCTGTCGATTTCGAGTAATTTATTTGGAGGTTAGAAAGGGTATGAAAATTTTTAAAGTCTGTAAGGAGGCTAGGTATTGTCATGAGGGGGTCAGTAAGAAAGAGGAGTATGTCGTCCGCGAAGGCAGCTACTTTGTAAGTGCGTCGTTTGATGGTAATTCCCTTAATGTCTTGGTTGGCTCTCAGGCGTCTTAGGAAGGGTTCCAGGGTAAGAATAAAAATTAGAGGGGAGAGCGGGCATCCCTGACGGGTTCCATTCGACACGGAGAAGGCGTCCGACAGGTGGCTGTTTACATGGACCTTGGCAGTAGGGTTAGAGTAAAGGGCCGATATGAAATTGAGCATCGTTGGGGGAAGACCTATCATCCGTAGAGTTTCTAACATATAATCCCAGGCCACCCTGTCAAACGCCTTCTCCGCGTCGAGGGAGAGCATAAATCCGCTTGAACGACTAGATGTGAGCCAATGGTGTATATTAAGAGCTTTTAGAGTGTTATCTCTCGCCTCTCTTCCCGGAACAAAGCCAACTTGGTCCAGGTCTATAAGTTGGGGTAATAGCGGTAATATACGATTCGCTAAGGTCTTCGCATACCATTTTGAGTCCACATTAAGAAGCGAGATGGGCCTGTAATTGGTAACTAGGGAGGGGTCTTTGTCTGGTTTTGGAATTACAGCTATGTGGGCAGTTAGAAGGTCTCGAGGCGGTGTCGTAGGGGTTGCGAAGGAGTTGAAGGCTTTTAAAAAGAAGGGGGTGAGCGTTTCTGCGTAAGTTTTATAGTATCCGACTGTCAGGCCATCGGGGCCGGGGCTTTTACCCGGTTTTAGTTGTTTCAAGGCTAGGTCTATTTCTTCTCTGGTTAGAGGGGAGGCCAGATCTTGGGCCACGGAGGTCGAGATAGGGGTAGGACCATATTGTTGCAAAAAATCGACTATCATTTCTGTTCGTTTGTTTTTATCAAAGGAGGAATTAGATGGGTGGAGGTTATATAGTTTACTATAATATTGGACAAACTGTTTTGCAATGTCTGGGGTTTTGGTAAATTTGCATCCTGTTGGATCAGTGATGGAGTGAATCGTTGTGTGAGCTTTTGTCGCTTGTAAAGCCCGAGCTAGCATTTTACTGGCTTTGTTGCCATATTCATAAAACGTTTTTTTGGAGAGGATATATTTGCGTTGGATTTGGTTGTCTAAGATATCCAGTAGATCTTTTCTAGCTTGAATCAGTTCAGTCATAGTGGAGAGGGCTTGGGATTGTTTGTGAGCAGTTTCTAGCCTATGGATTTTGTTGGTGAGGTCTTAATATTGTTTTCTGCGCGTTCGATTGCGTTTAGCCGCCGCCGCGATTAGGATTCCTCTGATTACACATTTGTGTGTTTCCCAGATGGTAAGTGGGGGCGTGTCCGTCGAAACATTCTCTTGAAAGAAATGTTTGAGGTTAGATTCGACCTCAGCCTTGATGGAGGGGTTAGTCAGTAATGATGGATCCAATTTCCAAGTTTGTGAGCGGGGTGTCGTGTTTGGGATTTTAAGTGTTAGAGAGGTGGGGTGATGATCGGAGATAAGCATGGGGTCGATTGAAGTGTGATGGATTAAAGATAGATCTTTTTGCGTTAGAAAGATGTAGTCTATCCTTGAATATCTGTCGTGGGGAGCGGAATAAAATGTGAAGTCTTTAACATTTGGGTTCAGGGTGCGCCAGGAGTCATGCAGTAATAGCTGATTGAGGAACGATTTAATTGTTTTAAGGGCCGAGTATGGGAGTGAGGAGGAGCCGGTAGATGTGTCTTGGATAGGGTTAAGTGGAACATTGAAGTCCCCTCCCAAGATGAGGGTTCCTTCTTGGAAGGTTGTGAGTGCATTCGTAATTTTCCGAAAGAAAGGTACCTGACCACGGTTGGGGGCGTATATATTGGCCATTGTGAGCGTTCTATTGAGAAGGGATCCTTTGAGAAATATGTATCTGCCTTCCACATCTATTAAAGAGTCTGTGATTTGAATGGGGCAGGATTTAGCAATGAGTATTGAGACACCTTTTGTTTTGTGTAACGGGTTGGTAGCATGAAATACCGTGGGATATCGGTGATCTTGTAGCTTTGGCGTAGAGTTGGATCGAAAGTGAGTTTCTTGAAGGAAAATAATATCAGCTTTGTTGCGGTGCATTGTGAGGAGTAGTTTGGAACGTTTCTCAGGCGTATTGAGGCCCTTTACGTTCAGTGAGATTAGTTTTAGTTTGGTGTTGTGCGTGATGCTGGATGGATTCGTCATTGTATAGATGTGTGGATGTATTTAGGAGGGTAGTATGCACTGCGTTGGTGGAAGTGTTGGGATGGTATGAAGGGTGTGTGCGTGTGGGCAAGGTGGGCCGGGGAGCAGGTGTAGGGGGGGTCAACAATACCGGTAATGAATGTGATCTCAATCACTTAGTTCAGTGACCGGGATCACAAAAATTTACTAACCGGATAGGATCAGTGGTATGTGTAGGTTCGTTTAAAGGAGATGCTAGGTAAGATACGTGTAACCACTGTGCGGGGGTTGGTCTATCAATCGAGAGATGTTCTACAGTAGGTGGGAAAGTCTGTCAATGGGGTCCAGCTCACCAACAGTCTTATGTTATTTATATGGTGGAACTGGGGGGACAAGTATGTAGTGTTCCTGTTGGGGAACTTGGCAGAGTGAAGTCATATGGGTGATAGGATGGCCGATAATTTGTAATGGCGAGAAAGTCAGTTGAGTAACAATATTAGTAGTTAGCTATACCTTAGAACTAGAGGGAGGGATTGATTATTTGGGTGATGGTTATTGGTAGGGTCAGATCAGTGAGGTGGGAGAAGCACAAAGAAGGGTAACCTTAATAAACTTCGCTACATAAGTATATTAACAATAATTTCTAGATAAGTGGTCTATACAGTATAACGAGCTCAAGGCTAAGTAAACAGGTTAGCACATCATGTGTGATAGCAATCAGTCATATAAATACATCAGTGTTTGTATAAAGTGGTTAGTTATTGAAAATGAATAGAACATAACCTGTGTGTTGCGGGTAAAGGTATGTGTAGTTAACCCAGACAAATACAACATTGCAGGAACAGTTCAGATCTCAAATTTTATGTACGTGTAGATTCGTAGGGGAGGTACGAGTATTGATGAGTATAAAAGTAAGTGCAGTCCGCTAGTGTGTTTTAGTGTAATAACAGGTGTGGTGATGTATGTTAAATGTATTGTTAGTCGTGTTAGTTTCGGCATGTGAAGATGAATGAAGGCATATAGTGTGTAGGAATGTAGAGAGGATGTGCTCAAAACCAATAGATGGTAGTAGAGAACTGAGGTTCAGAAATTCCTTCAGTTTGAGAGGAGTGGATTAGATCCTGGGAATGCGAAAGAAATCGTTAGCTCAAGTGATGTCAGTGTGTGTTGCTATGTATCAGTGTCTTCCCTATACAGAAAGCAGAGATCACTTAAATCGTTCAACTTAAACCTGTTATCTATAAATCTTAACAACTTACCCTGCGGGATATATTCATTTTATAAAGGGTTTGCAGGCATCGAGCCCAACGAGGTATATAATATGTGGTCTAGTGGTAGAGATTGTACTCTCATAGCAATTATTGTATGGGGAATAGGAGGAGCAGTTCCTGGAAATAGAACGTTCTGCTGTGGGGAGCGGTAATTATAGCGTGAATTCTGCAGCCGATGCAGTTCGGCAGTCTATGAGTTGAAGGGCTGTGAGAATTGAAAAGTGAAGGAATTTGTGATGTGTTGTAGGGGGGGGAGGTAGAGTCAGTGTGTAAGTGGGGAGGGGAAGCACAAACAGGTGGATCTGGACCTAGGTAACATAGCAAGGCTTCCGAGCATAACGGTGTGTTTTCCGTAGAATGTTGATGGGCGTAGTACAGTGCGGTGATAGGTTTCCAGAGATATGTTAATCATTAAACAGAAAGCAAATTGAGTTGATCCTGAGTGTGGGAGGATTGTAGGTGTGACGGATCCTATCCCACACTCCACTGAGTGCCTCCGTCAATAACACCGCTTACTCCAGTATGACCATCAGACAGATATAATATTATAGCTGCAGTAAATACAAGTCTAGTCAATAATAGCTTGTAGAATCTTGACTGCTTTATTGGACAGAATACAGCCTTTTTATACACATTTAACACAAGGGGTTAGATAACGAGGTAGGGCTGACTCATGGACACTCCCCCCTCCCCTCTAGCAAAAACTTAAAAGACAATAATATAATTAACATGTTAATTAACACAACACTTAAGGCAGACCTGGTGACCAGACAGTTCGTCTCTGCAGGTTAATGTGATCAGCTCTTTGAAGAATCATGTATTGGGCAAGTTAAAAAAAAATAAAAGATTAATATAGAAATACCAAATAACAGGGTGAATGTGGACAGAAAAAGGTCCTTGCAGCCAGTGTCCGCGACAGTGCCCCCCCTGTCCCATAGTCCGGCAGACCCAACTAGATCCACCACGGGTCAGCTTGGGGCTGTCCGGGAGAGTTTTATAGTTCCGTTTGCCGGGAAAGTCCATCAGCATTCCCATTCTGCTTTCCTGGCCGATACTGTATGGTAAAATTGTAGGGCTGCAGTGCCAAGCTCCATCGTAACAAACGTCCATTATCCCCGGAGACCCGATTAAGCCAGATTAATGGATTGTGGTCGGTGAGCACCGTAAAAGATCGTCCGTAGAGATAAGGTTGGAATTTCTTGAGAGCCCACACCAGCGCCAAACACTCCTTCTCCACGGCTGCATAACCGACTTCCCTGGGTAGCAGCTTCCGACTGATGTAGGCCACTGGGTGCTCACCACCATCAGGTCCTACTTGGCTCAGTACTGTCCCCAGACCGAATGTAGAGGCATCTGTGTGGACACAAAAACGTTTGGTTGGGTCAGGGGCAGCTAGAACAGGAGCTGAAGTTAGTGCATTCTTTAATTGTTGGAAGGCAGCTTCACACTCAGGGGACCACAGTACCTGTCGGGGAAGGTGCTTCTTAGTCAGGTCTGTCAGGGGCTTAGCGATGGAACTATATTGCGGGACAAATTTCCTATAGTACCCAGCTGTGCCGAGGAACGCCAGGACCTGGGTTTTAGTACGGGGGGTTGGCCACTTGGCAACGGCCTCAATCTTAGCAGGCTCAGGTCGTTGTTGTCCACTGCCTACTCGATGTCCAAGGTACTGTACCTCGGACATCCCTATGCTGCATTTCTCTGGCTTAAGGGTTAGTCCTGCAGCCTTGATGCGGTCTAGCACGACACCCAGATGAACCAGATGGTCCTCCCAGGTATCACTGTAGATCGCAATGTCGTCCAGATATGCACAAGCATAGTCCTGGAGGCCATCCAGGAGTTGGTCTACCATCCTCTGGAAAGTCGCCGGTGCATTCTTCATCCCAAATGGCATTACTTTAGACTGGTATAAGCCAAATGGGGTAATGAACGCCGATTTCGGAATAGATTCCGCATCCAGAGGAATTTGCCAGTATCCTTTGCATAGGTCAAGGGTTGTCAGGAATTTTCCCCGAGCAATGCGATCTAACAGATCATCGACCCGGGGCATAGGGTAAGCATCAGTGGTGGTGCACTCATTTAATCTGCGGTAGTCTACACAGAAGCGAGTTGTGCCATCCCGCTTCGGTACAAGGACCACCGGGGAAGCCCAGGGGCTGCTGGATGGCTCAATGACTCCCAATTCAAGCATCTCCTTAATCTCATGACGCATCCCCTCTCTCACTGCGTCAGGTATCCGGTAAGCTGCCTGTCTTAGTGGCAGTTGTCCCGGGGTCTCCACACGGTGCACTGCCATAGTAGTGTACCCAGGGACTGTGGAGAACATTTCCCTTCTCTGACTAAGGACCTGTCTAGCTTGTTCTCTCTGCATCGGCCCTAGCTGGTCGTCAAGCTTTATCATCTCTATCCCTGCAGTAATTCTGTTTAGCTCCGGGAGCACCAGCAGGGGAAGATTCTCAGAATCTTCCACAGCTGGAGCACATATAGCGGCTACCTCTCCTGATCTTTCCCAGTATGCTTTCAACATGTTCACATGAAAGGTCCGTCGGACTCTTTCATCCGAACATTTAGCCACTAGGTAGGTTGTGTCACAGAGCTTTGCCACAACCCGGTAAGGTCCCTGCCAAGTGGCCTGTAACTTGTCCTGCTTGGTTGGTCTGAGGGCAAGAACCTTTTGCCCAACCTCCAGAGTGCGGTTCCGAGCAGTACGATCGTACCATCGTTTCTGCCGCCTTTGGGCAGCCCGAAGGTTCTCCTGGACAGTGTCCGTGAGCTCCTTCAGTCTGTCCCTAAACTCAAGAACGTATGCTACGATAGAGGACCCTTGGGGATCAATTCCCCCTTCCCAGTGGGCTCTGACTAGATCTAGGGGCCCCCTCACCCACCTCCCATACAGTAACTCAAATGGGGAGAACCCGGTAGATTCCTGCGGCACCTCCCGATAAGTGAAGAGAAGGTGTGGCAGATATCTCTCCCAATCCCTGTGAGAGGTTGCAAATGTCCTAAGCAGCTGTTTCAGTGTTCCATTGAACCTCTCACACAGTCCGTTGGTCTGGGGGTGATAGGGAGAGCTCTGTAGGGGCTTTATCCCACACAGCCTCCATAACTGCTGAGTGAGCTCAGCAGTTAACTGGGTCCCCTGGTCAGAGATGATTTCCCGAGGGAAACCCACCCTGGCAAAGATCCGGAGCAAAGCATCAGCCACAGTTTCTGCATGGATATTTGCCAGGGGAATGGCCTCCGGGTACCGGGTGGCATAATCCACCACAGTAAGGATATATCTCTTCCCAGAAGGACTAGGTCTGGGCAATGGTCCAACCAGGTCTACGGCAACACGGCTAAAGGGTTCATCAATGATCGGTAAAGGGTGTAGGGGAGCTTTCAGCGGGCCCCCATGCTTACCCACCCGCTGGCATGTGTCACAGGTCCGGCAATACTGTCGGACATCCCCTGTAATCCCCAGCCAAAAAAACGACTGAGTCAGACGGTGGAGGGTCCGGGACATCCCCAGGTGTCCGGCTAAGGGTATGTCATGCCCAATGCGCAGCAGGTCATGACGATATTTCTGCGGCACAACCAGCTGCCGCTTGGGTGGATGGGAGGCTGTCTTTCCCTCAGTAACCCGATAGAGTAATCCCTGGACCCACTCTATTCGCTCCCTCTCCAACCCCCCAGGGTCCAATCCTGCTCTTTCCCTATAGCTAGCTAAGGAAGGGTCGCTAAGAGTTGCCTGAGCAAATTCTTGGGGAGAAGCCCAAGTCGGGATAGGGTTAGTTGGGGTAGTACAGTCTAGGTCAGGGGTGACAGGTCTTACCTGGGTCCCGTCCTCGAGGGAGCGCACCTCCATTCGGGCTTGCTGGCGGGTGGTAACAGGATAGGCTTCCGGGGATACATCCAGGGAGAAGGCTGAATTTAAACGTCTCAAATCGTTGCCCAACAAAACCTCTGCAGGTAAGTTCTGCATTATTCCCACTTCCACTTCTTTGGCCCCCGAACCCCAATCAAGGTGAACCCTGGCAGTGGGGACCCGCATAACATTTCCCCCGGCCACCCGCACAGCCACAGACCGTCCCGTCTGCTCTGCCGGGTTTATCATTCGGGACTGTATCAGGGTAATAGTAGCTCCCGTGTCCCGCAGTCCCTGGGCAGCCCGACCATTAATCCACACGGCTTGTCGATGGTGCAAACGATTATCTGTAGTGGCAGCTTGCACAGGGTCTGCCTCATGTAGAATTCCAATAATCTCCTCACTTGGGTAAGTCACATCATCTCTCTCCAGACAGTGTGCAGCAGCCCGGGCAGGTCCAAGGGGCCTGTTGTTCCGCGTGTCCTGGGAAACATTCTGCGGACAATACCTCCTAACATGCCCTGATTGGTTGCATCTGTAGCAGAGGTCCCCTTTTCCTCGTGAAGATGGTAGCTGAGTGGGGCCGGGGATTGACGGCTGGTGTGGAGGGGCAAAGCTCCGTGGAATGTTGGGGACAGGCCGAGCTGGGGTCTTAGGCTCTGGTTGTACAGTCCGCCTTGAATCCACGTATTGGTCAGCTAGGGTGGCAGCTTCATCTACTGTGACTGGCCGCCGATCCTTTACCCAGTCTCTAACTTCATGTGGGGTATGATCATAGAATTGTTCCAGGAGGATTAGCTGGAGCGCATCTGCCATGGTAACAGCTTGGCGCCCGGTCATCCAACTCTCCGCTGCTCGGGTCATTTGATGAGCCCATTCTGTGTAAGGCTCTCTCTCCTTTCGGCGGAGTTTGCGAAACCTCAAACGGTGTGCCTCTGGAGTAATGCCGAAGCGAGCCAATAGTCTTTCTTTTACCCGGTCATAGTCCTGGCTGATCTCATCAGGGACATTATTGTACGCCTCTGCAGCCCTTCCTGTGAGACGGCTGACCAGGAGCGTGACCCAATCTGCTTTATTGACACCTTGGAGACCGCATTGACGCTCAAACATTTGCAGGTAAACATCCATCTCATCTTCACCATCTTGAAACATGCGGAAGGCGGCATAGGGTAGCTTTTTGCGGGCCGCTGGAGCTTCCCGGTTGAACATAACTGACGCTCCTTGGTCCCGCTGGAGTTCAGCCATTCGCAGCTGGGACACCTCTGTTAACACTTGACTGATAACCTCCTGCGGGGGTTGAGTACCATACAAGGCCAGTCGCCACTGGACGTCACGCTGGAACTTTGCCGCCTCTGAGGTATCTGCTGGTGGGTTACTGGCCTGGTCAATCTCCATTAGTTCGGTGATGAGAGTCGCTTTGGATTTGTTGCTGGAGACTTTTCCACGGGCTTCCAAGAGATCCTTCAAGGTGCTGCGCTTGAGTCTGGCGTAGTGATGTTCCATCTGCTGTTAGGAGCAGGGGGTCCCGGTGGTGATTTGGGTGTGCCTAGGCAAGAGGAGCATCCCAGAGCTTGCCACCAATTGTGACGGATCCTATCCCACACTCCACTGAGTGCCTCCGTCAATAACACCGCTTACTCCAGTATGACCATCAGACAGATATAATATTATAGCTGCAGTAAATACAAGTCTAGTCGATAATAGCTTGTAGAATCTTGACTGCTTTATTGGACAGAATACAGCCTTTTTATACACATTTAACACAAGGGGTTAGATAACGAGGTAGGGCTGACTCATGGACACTCCCCCCTCCCCTCTAGCAAAAACTTAAAAGACAATAATATAATTAACATGTTAATTAACACAACACTTAAGGCAGACCTGGTGACCAGACAGTTCGTCTCTGCAGGTTAATGTGATCAGCTCTTTGAAGAATCATGTATTGGGCAAGTTAAAAAAAAATAAAAGATTAATATAGAAATACCAAATAACAGGGTGAATGTGGACAGAAAAAGGTCCTTGCAGCCAGTGTCCGCGACAGTAGGTATATGTGGCAAACCCAGGTATAAGCAGCATAGCCAAGGGGGGTCACTTCTCTGAAGTTACGTAAGTGTGATCACATAGGTGAGTAACGGACTGCAATAATTGTATTAATAATATTAATAAGCATTGTACCCTGTTATATTCAGTGCGAGGGTGAGCGTTGGTCGTGTATAATATATTTATTGTTGATCTCTGCTGTGGTGATATATGAGGTTAAATGAGGGTGTAAAGCTTAGTGAAGTACAGATATCCCTGACTCAGGGTCAGTAGATGGCAGTAGAGAGCCAAACTGCAGGGAGTGGGTTGTGGCTCAAGGAGTTAGGTAGTGTGAGGGAGAATAAATTAGTATAAGGGTTGTGTAAAAGATATGGCTCTGATATGTTGTCAGTGTGTGGTGCATCACAACAGTGTCTTCCTGAAACAGGAGGTAGTAATCACTTAAATCTTATAACTTCTAACAATAAACCTTAACAGTGAACATGTTACCCTTCAGAACTTTCACAGGGTACACAGGGTCTGTATGCGTTGAGTCCGGTAGTACATACATTGTAGGTCCTGGTGCCGACATAAAGCATCGGTGCAGACAAGTATCTGTGAAGAAGGCAAGGAATGTATTCCACAGGGGTGGAACAAGTTGTCGTGTAGAACGGTAACTGCAGCGTATATTGCTTGGTTAGTCCGGGCCGGTGTTCTGTCAAGTGGGAGAACGACAGGGAGGAAAAGTTTAAGGCGTCCATAGTCAGTTGCAGGGGTAATCAGCAGAGGCAGGCAATGTGTAATAGGGAGAGATCTTTGCAGGCATGAAAATCGGGTCTCGGGCGATACTGCAGAAGTGTTCAGAAGAGGCGGTGGTTCATCCGTGGTACGTTGTTGAGTGTGGGAGAGGTAGTCGAGACAAGTCTAGGTACGTGTAGAAAGGAGAAGGTGGTAGAAGTGGAGCAGGGGCCGTCAGCGGTGTTGTCTGGTGAAGATAGCGTATTCAAGAGCATGGAGGTAAGTTAACGGTCTCGGCGAGCTCTGCCAGGCAAAGGCGCTGTCATGGGGCTAGGAGGTGGTTGACGGGGTCCCACTGAAGAATAGAGTCTGATCGGTGAGGGCGATCTGCGTCTGCGGAAGCTGGTATTGTGAGCATCCATCGGTTCTTCTTCTGGAGGGTGACGGGTATGGGGTAGGATGTTGAATTCCTCATACCAGTTTGGGACCGACACAAGTGGGATGTCCAGGGTGTGGCAGAATCCAACGAGGTCTTCTGGAACTCTCAGTAAGGCCGAGCGGCCTTGGTGGGAGGCAGAAAGGCCGAACGGGAACTTCCAGCGGTAGCGGATTCCATTGTTCCGCAGAACATCTAGTAGGGGCCGGAGGTCTTTGCGATGTCGCAGTGTGATCGCTGAGAGATCTTGATAGATGTGTATATGGCATCCATCATATTCCAGCTGCGGTTTTTCTCGTGTTTTCTTGAGGATTTCTTCTTTGATTATATAATCATTCACAAAGCAGATGACATCTCGTGGGGGGTCTGCGTCTCTGCCTCTGGGACGGAGCGCTCTGTGGATACGTTCCATAGCCACCGGAGTGGGATGGGGTCTATCGAGGAGTTGGTTGAAGAGGAGGAGTTGGTCTTGGTCCACGGATTCGGGTAGGCCTCTCACTCTAAGATTATGTCTGCGACCGCGATTGTCAAGATCTTCAACATGACGTTGAAGATCTCTAAGTTGCATGGTATGGGAGTTCACTTTGTAGTGAATTGCTTTAGTTGCTGAGCCTTGTAGTGCTACATCGTCTTCGACGCGTTGCATTCTCCCTGAGATAGCTTGTAGTTCATGGCGCAAGTCTGAGATGGCCGAAAACAGAGTGTCCTTAATGTCCGCCGCCACAGCCTGGAGATCCCTCAGACTCGGTTGACGGAGAGAAGTGCCGTCGTTCTCCATTTGTGAAGTGTGGGGATTGGTTGGAGTGAGGAGAATTCCTGTCAGTTCCTGAGAAGGAGTTGAGGTGGGAAGAGGAGCCACCCTGTTAGGCCTCTGGGTGCGGAAGATCTCCGGTATAGTGTGGTTTGTGCGGCCGGTAGGTTCCCTCGGGGAGCGGGATCGTGACTGCGAGCTTCCGCGGGAGGAAGTTCCCATAGTGGGTAGTGAAGAAAATTCGCAGGTCCCCAAGTTAGGCTGAAGAAAAGACTGTGGTGAGCGGGAGCCGAGGGATTAAGCAGCCATCTTCTCTCAAGGCAAACCACGCCCCCGTGGGATCAATTCTATCACATCTAGGATTGGGAAATACATAGACCACTACCTTCAGCCTCTGGTAAAGCTTATTCCGTTGTATCTAAAAGATACTGGAGACACTATACGACTTCTGGAAAGGGTAACATACCATGATGATTTGATTTTAGTAACGGCCGATGTGTCTGCTTTGTACACCTGTATACCACATAATCTGGGCCTCTCAGCAGTGGAATTCTATCTGAAGAAAAACTCATCCCTTCTTCCAATTCATATCAATTACATTATGGAACTTCTAATATATGCTACTAAGCATAATTACTTTTGGTTCCTGGGCAACTTCTTTCTACAAATTAGGGGCGTGGCTATGGGGGCTAAATATGCCCCCAGCCTAGCCAGTTTGTTTATGGCCCAGTGGGAGGAGGATGTCGTCTATGCCCTCAATAGACCTGAGCTAGTGGTGTGGGCCAGGTATATAGACAACATCCTCCTCCTATGGAAAGGTGACCATGCATCTCTTGATTCCTTCATGGCCACTTTAAACAGCAATGATCGAGGGATTGTCCTTAACTATGAGGCCAGTACCATGACCATACACTTTCTCAACCTTGAAATAACAGCTACTAACAATTGCCTCAAACTCAGGACCTTTTTCAAGCCTACTGACAGGAATGGATACATTTCTGTGGACAGCTGTCACCACCACCAGTGGCTTAGATCTGTCCCCCAAGGCCAATTCCTTCGATTGAGACGCAATTGTACTCAAGAAAGCGATTTCATTTCCCAATCACAAGTTCTCCTACAGAGATTTATAGACAAGGCTTACAAGCCCTTTGACCTGGATACTGATATTGGTGCAGTTTCCAGGATCGAGAGAGCTACTCTTCTGGAGCCTAAATCCAAGATGGCTGGAAACGATAAATGTAAATGGTCTTTTTTCATGTCTTTTTCTTCTCAATATAAGGATGTGAAAAAGATCATTAGTAAACATTGGACAGTTTTCCAGAGTGATACAATTTTGGGACCCTTACTTCCAGAGAAGGCAGGGGTCACCTTTAGGGGAGCACGCTCTATACAGAGTGACATTGCCCCTAACACTATCGATCCCCCTGAAAGAGTGGCTTTTTTCCCTGAATGTAAAGGCTACTTCTCCTGCAGAAAGTGCAACGTTTGTTTGCACAACACTCTGGGTAGATGAAAAACTGATACCTTCCAATCTACAGTAACTCTACGTACATACTCCATGAAGCATTTCACCACCTGTGTAACTAGATTTATAGTCTATCTTATCACATGCCCTTGCAAGCAACAATATGTAGGAAGGACCATTAGAAGTTTTACCATCAGGGTGAATGAACATCTGGCTAAAATCAAAAAAAGGATGTCCCAAACATACCGTGTCCTGTCACTACCTGGAGCATCATGACAAAGACCCTACTGACACCCAATTTCAGATTATAGACCGTTTTGTCCCTAACTGGAGAGGTGACTCTTGCCTACGGGGGGCTAGCATTCCTTGTATTCCACATTGCCTTCATTTTTTATTAGCCCTTTTTTGTGATCACTTTTATTGTATCAGTGTCTGTCATTGACCTTTTATCATTAAAACTATTCTGGTTTGACCTGCACCATTGAAGTCCTCCTCCTTCCCTTTTTATGCGGGAACAGTTTGGGAGACGGCTATCTGGCTGGAGAGTACCTGGTGATTCCACGGACCGAGAGTTGAGGACATCACTTCGAACCAGTTCCACTCTTCTGTGTCAAGTACCTGAGCAGCATCTGATCCATACTGCATAGGATTCCAAGCCTGTTTGACTACTTTGACGTACGACATTTGGGGTCCACCGTAGCTGGTAAGAGTATTTATTTACCTCTGGAGTGTCACTGAAAAATACTACAGACAAGCCTCTCATTACTTTCTTATGATTGAAATCACCCCCATGGGAAGAACACACTACTCTACACCTCTGTGGACTTTATGTTACACACACTTACTGGGTGGCATCCAGTTTTGTTGATTTATATTCCGTTTTATTACATTTGTTTGGAGCTTCCATTTTGTGATTAACTTCACATTCTTCAGTAGTGCTACACTGTCACTTTATTATTTATCTGGAACCTTGTATGTTTGAGTGTTGGCAGCTTTTTTTTACTTATTTCACTTATTATTCATCATTGAAGTTTTAGCGCAGTCATTTCCCACATAGTCTTTATAAAAGTGGACCCTGCATAAGGTGTCGTGGATGAAGAAGGAGTCAGGGTTCCATGGACCTGAGGTCCTGTGCCCTCTGTCCAATTTGATGTGGGTGTCTTTGGGTTGTTGGAGTAATTGATTAAAAATTACGGTTACAGCCCCTGCAAGGTCTTTGTGCTCAATTGTTTCTGGGATATCGTGGATTCTAATATTGTTTTGTCTGTTACGGTTCTCAATGTCATCTTGGTGGTACATAAGCTGTTGTCAGGAAAGACTTCCCAGCAACCAGAGTGACAGAAGAATCCCTGTGCATAGGTTTCCTATTAGAAGAACCATTTGGTGCACACGCATGCGCAACGGCATGAATAACAGCGCACGGACGCGCACAGGGACACGTGCGCACACTTCGTAACAGTGCTTGGCACCAAGATGCGCTATTCAAAGGAGACTGACGCCTTGCTGTCTTGCTGTCTGGTCTACAGTGTTTCCTGAGACTCTTGCTACTTGTTATTCTGCACATCTGATTCCTGTTTGACCTGGCTTGTTCTTGACCATCTCTGCCTGCTGCCTGTCTCCAATCCCGGCTTGTCCTGACTACTCTTCTGCTGCTCCTTTGGCCTGTTTACTGCCCGCCTGCTACCGACCCGGCTAGTACTTTGACTCCTCTTTGTCATCTGTTCCTGTACCTGATCTGCCCGCCAGTGTTTGACTCGGCAGTCTCTTCTGCCTGCCACTTGCTGTCAGTCTCCTCTCAGTTGCATCGGGGGTCCGGACCAGCCCCCCGCATCAGCTAACTTGTCAGGCACTTGTGCCCCTTTGCACTCCTGAGCCCCTGTCTGCTCTATCAGGGGTTCTCAAGTCAGAGGTATATGAGACGCCGCTCCCTGCATACTGGGCTCAACCACCAAGTATGTGACAGTACCGGACAGCCGTGTCTGAGCCCATGCAGGGAGCTTCTCCAATGAACAAACTTTGTCGTCATCTTGCTGGACTCACTCAGGCCTTTAAAGACTTGCAAGAGGGTTATACCCACCTGGAGGAACGTGTTCAGGCCCTGTCTTCCTCTGCTCCCTCCACATCAGGGACATCCGCTGCACCTGCGGTGGTGATGATGCCGCCTGAACCCAAGGTCCCCACACCTGAAAGATTCTCTGGGGAACGCAGTAAATTCATGGTATTTCACAACGCCTGTGAACTTTTCTTTGCTCTGCAGCCAAGGACTTTTTCCCCTGAGTCCACCAAGGTGGGCTTTGTCATCTCCCTGTTGTTAGGGGAGCCTCAGTCATGGGCTCACCGCTTGCTGGAGCAGAAAGATGTCTCTCTCAACAGCTTGAGCACCTTCTTTCAAACCATGTCTCTACTTTTTGAGGAACCGCATCAGACTGCTACTGCGGAAGCAGCTCTACATAACCTCCAGCAGGGCCGCAGAGCAGCTGAATACTATGTATCAGAGTTCAGGCATTAGAGTTCTGACACAAACTGGAATGATGCTGTCCTGCCCTACCAATTTCGCATGGGCCTTTCTGAACCACTAAAAGATGAACTGGCTCAAGTGGGCATTCCCGAGACTCTAGACGCCCTCATCAACCTATCTATTCAAATAAACAGATGTCTAAGAGAACGAAGATCAGAGCGAACATCTGGTCCCTCTGGTCCAGTATGAATGCTCCCACGCATGCCTAGTTTCCCTCATTCTGCTTCCTCAGTCCCAGCGACCACCACTTCTGATGCTTCTGAACCGATGCAGTTGGGCTTGCTTCGCCCTTCACTTACACCTAAGGAACGTCAACGCCGGTGCGCCAACAACCTCTGCCTCTATTGTGGGGAACCTGGACACTATGTGAGGACTTGCCCTGCAAAGCTCTGTAAGTGCTTTTCCATCTCTCCTGCTTTTACCCCTGCTTTGCTAAACAACACCTCTCATCTGGCTGTCTCCATTTCCTTACAGCTGCCACCGACACTGCTTACAGGAAGCTGTTGATGTTCCGTCTCCCTTGCTATGTTTGGAATCAGGTGCTGAAACCCACCAAGCTGTTCTAGAGGTCTACCACAGTTTCTTGGATGTTTTCAGCAATTAAGGTGCAGAGACTCTCCCCCCACATAGGCCCTATTACTGCCCGATCAAACTCCTCCCCGGAGCAGAGATTCCTTTTGGCAGAATCTTCCCTTTAACAGAACTGGAATTAGGGACCCTAAAAACCAACATAGATGATGTGACGGGAGGGCCCGTGGAACTCAGAATACATCTTATGTCTAAGTCACCCTGTGCCATCCTGGCACAGGGTGAGTGAGAAAATATATCTTGGACTACTTAAAATGGGACAGTAATATTTGTCCACAATATCTCCCAGGATGTATGTTAATTGAATGAGCTGATCACATTGTCCTCTATACAATGTAGGAGACGGGACGACTCCTATTGGAGCTCATGTTAATTAGGTTTTGTTTGTATTGTTAATTGTAATTAGCTCCAGCTATTGTGTTTATATTACTGTGTGAAGCTCGGTGCCCACAAGTCTGTCATCTAGTCTGGGTAAATTTTGTAGTAAATTAGCTCATGTTATTTAGGTTAGCTTTGAGTCATCCTGGTGTATAAATGTGGGTGAGATCTCAAATAAACAGTTCTGATGTACTCCAAGACTGGTGTTGTCTAGTTCTTGGGGGTTCCTTTAGCCAGATCCATTGGACTCATGTTCCAGAACTTAGGAAGCGGTATACTGACGGAAGCACTCAAGCGGAGTGTGGGACATTCCGTGACATTGGTGGCAAGCAGCGGGAAAGCTTCCTGCAGTCTGGGAAATCTAAACCTCCACCTGGATCCAAGATCAGGATAGCAGACTTCAGTCACCCCAGCGGAGATATGGACCTGGCATCAGAATTCCCGGGGCTGCTGCGGATCATCCTTTCAACATACACCAGGACTGTGTCTGAGGATGAATACCTGGAGCTTAGGCAGCAAATTCGGGTGGAACTCTGGATTGCAGCCCTCCGTCTCGCTGGTATAAAACAGGGCAAGTGCTTTCCAACCCAAGAGCAACGGGCCAGTGACCAACGGGCATTGCGGATGGCATTCCTGGGAGAGCAGCCCCAGGAGCAATGGGTGACTGAGTTGGACAGGTTGGTCCAGCAGGAGATAGAGCTGGACAATCGTTATCGGGCTCTGCAATGGCACGCAGAGGAGGGATATTTAGGGGAGACAACAGAATGCTCTCCGGAGGGATATGACTTTGGCGGCCCTGGATTGCTGTGGGAGAGCCTTACAGATCTTTTTATGTTTGGCAATGAAGGGGAACCTGACCTTGAGGACCTGAGAGAATATAGAGAGTCTATGCTCGGTCTTGCAGGGGTCTCAGAGCTCAAACCTGATCTGGACCATTTGCTAAGGAAGGAACAGCATCTGGAAAGGGCATACAGGAAACTGCTAGAACAAGTTCAGCAGCATGCCAGAGAATCGGCAGTGGAAAATCCGGAGATTGCCATCCCCAAACCTGAAGTGCTGACAACAGGGCAGAGCTCTGCTAACCTCTGCCCAGTAATGATAGCATCTTCTGGGTTCCATGGACAGGAGATGGTGAACCTCTATCCTCAGACATCAGTTGCAGAGACATGGGATTTGATAGACTTTTCTGCTGAGGAAGAACAACCTGATGAGCCTCCAGCAGAAGAGCTGCTATCAGGGCCAAAGTTCACTGTGTTCTGCCCAGCACCAACAGTGGCTTCGGCCTTCTTGAGAGAAGAGGTAGTCGGCCTTTCTCCCACAACACTGACAGGGACATGTGATTTTCTGCCAGCAGCATCTATGGAGTTAAAACAAACTTCTCCAGCTGAAGATCTGGTAACTGAACAGAGGGTCCAAGACCTCTGTCCCACACTTTTACCAATTCCAGAGACTGGGGATTTCATAGACGTTTCTGTAGAGGAGGAACCACCTGGCAAACCCCCAGCAGAAGTGCTGGCAACCGGACAGAGGGTCCAAGACCTCTGCCCCACACCTGCAGCAATCGTGGAGGCTCAGGGTGAGAAGATGGCAATCACTTCCCAGCAGCAGATACAGGGGGAGAAGGGAGAGGAGGTGTGTGTTGTCCCTCCTCAACAGTTGGCCAGGGTGGAGGAAGCGGGCTTTCCTCCCCTGCAAAGATCCGTGTACCTGGGAGACAGTACCATCGACATGTCGTCCCAGCAGCCAGATGAGGGAATGGAAAAGGAAGCAGCCGGCTCACCTCCCCAATGGCAGCTACACAGTTTGGGAGTGGAGGAAGCCAGCCTCCTGCCCCAACGGTTAGCCGGAGCGGAGGATGCGGAGTCCCCAGCAGAAGTGCTGGCAACAGGGCAGAGTGCTACCAACCTCTGCCCAGCACCGGCAACAACTATAGAGTTCCAGGGAGGCGGGGCAGTCGGCCTCCCTCTCCAACAGTTAGCCGGAACAGATGGTGTGGGGTTTCCAGCAGAAGGGCTGGCAACAGGGCCGAGGACTGCTGGACTCTGCCCTCAGCTAACAGAGGATGGATTTCCTGTGAAGGTGGATGGGACTTCAGTCTCCACCTGTATACCCCAGGGATGCTGGGCAGTGGGCCCAGATCCCCAACAGCATGACAGAGTGAGCCCAGACACCCTGTCTTCTCTCCAGCGGCAGAAAGGATTCCAGAGAGAAGGGCGAGTCCAGGCCTCTCCCCAGCGGCAGATATATTCTCTGAGAGAGGCAGAGGTTGGCTGGGTGAGTAATGCTTTGTTTGGAACAATTTATTTGGGATACTGTGTGGGTACAGGCAGTAGAGGACTGGAACTACTTACTAACTTCGGAGTCAACCCGTCTGGGGTCTCCTCCTGTGTTAGTCTTCTGCCGAAAGGGGAGAGATGTGACGGGAGGGCCCGTGGAACTCAGAATACATCTTATGTCTAAGTCACCCTGTGCCATCCTGGCACAGGGTGAGTGAGAAAATATATCTTGGACTACTTAAAATGGGACAGTAATATTTGTCCACAATATCTCCCAGGATGTATGTTAATTGAATAAGCTGATCACATTGTCCTCTATACAATGTAGGAGACGGGACGACTCCTATTGGAGCTCATGTTAATTAGGTTTTGTTTGTATTGTTAATTGTAATTAGCTCCAGCTATTGTGTTTATATTACTGTGTGAAGCTCGGTGCCCACAAGTCTGTCATCTAGTCTGGGTAAATTTTGTAGTAAATTAGCTCATGTTAATTAGGTTAGCTTTGAGTCATCCTGGTGTATAAATGTGGGTGAGATCTCAAATAAACAGTTCTGATGTACTCCAAGACTGGTGTTGTCTAGTTCTTGGGGGTTCCTATAGCCAGATCCATTGGACTCGTGTTCCAGAACTTAGGAAGCGGTATACTGACGGAAGCACTCAATCGGAGTGTGGGACGTTCCATGACAGATGACAACCTGGAAAAGGGGTTTATTTGTCCTTCCACCTCCCAGGCAGGAGCAGGGATTTTCTTTGTAAAAAAGAAGGACCACTACTAATCTACGTCCCTGCGTAGATTATCGGGAGCTCAATAAAATTGCGATCAAAAACCGGTACCCTCTTCCTCTGGTACCTGAACTGTTTCAGAGACTTGGAGCCGCTGTAATATTCACTAAACTGGATCTTCGTAGAGCTTACAACTTGGTTCGTATCCGAAGTGTACGAATGGAAAAGCTCTTTCTGCACTCGGTTCGGGCACTTTGAATATTTAGTGATGCCCTTTGGTCTATGCAACATCCCTGCCACATTCCAGCATTTTGTGAATGACATTTTCAGAGACTATCTTGACCTGTTTGTCATAATATACCTAGATGACATCCTGATTTTCTCTCCCTCCTTGGTTAAACATTGTAAGCATGTCAGGAATGTGCTAACACAACTTCGACTTCATGGCCTGTACGCAAAACCTGAGAAATGCGTGTTTGAACGTCAAAGCATTCAGTTCCTGGGGTTGATCATATTTGTGGAGGGTATCAAGATGGACCCCCAAAACGTCTCTGCCATCCTGAACTGGCCAGTTCCTACCAATAAAAAAGGAATCTAACGTTTTTTTGGGTTCGCAAATTTTTATCGGAAGTTTATAAGAGGATTTTCTACCATCATTTCCCCCATCACAAGGCTGACTAAGCAAGGCACTCGGTTCTACTGGTCTTCTGAAGCTCAAACTGCCTTTGCAACTAGCAACTGCAAGACCTGTTCATTTCGGCATCAGTTCTAAACCACCCTGATCCAGCTTTACCATACATTTTGGAGGTGGACGCATCAGAAATAGAAGTCATATAGTTACATAGTTACATAGTTAGTCAGGTTGAAAAAAGACACAAGTCCATCCAGTTCAACCTTAAAAACAATAAATTAATAAAATAAAAAGTATTGCACAATCCAATATACCCAATTTTATGCGCTCAGTTGATCCAGAGGAAGGCAAAAAACCCCAGCAGAGCATGCTCCAATTTGCTACAGCAGGGGAAAAAATTCCTCCCTCATCCCACAAGAGGAAATCGGATTTTCCCTGGATCAACTTTACTTATAAATGTTAGTACCCAGTTATATTATGTACATTTAGGAAAGTATCCAGGCCTTTCTTAAAGCAATCTACTGAGCTGGCCAGAACCACCTCTGGCAGGAGTCTATTCCACACTTTCACAGCTCTTACTGTGAAGAAACCTTTGTGTATTTTGAGATGAAATCTCTTTTCCTCTGGATGTAAAGAGTGCCCCCATGTCCTCTAGGCTGACCGTAAAGAGAATAACTCAACACCAAGACACAACCAGCATTTGTTGGGGTATGAGGGGTTAATTTTGTTCAAAATAGCTGGAGTTTTGTACCATCATGTTAGGGTCTTGTAATTGTTTTCATGGATAGAGACGTCTGATAGTTCTAGTTGTGTTTCTCTTTCCCATGTTTTGTAAGCTTTTCCGTCCTTAGGGGAAATCTCCGCAAATAGCATGGTATAGATATTGGCGATTGAGTGTTGTTGGGGGTTGGTTTGGGAGCAGAGGTGTTCAAATGGAGTGAGTGGCCGTGCGACGGAGGCATCGCGATTGAGTCCTACCGGGGTTAAGGGTCCTGGAGAAGAGGAGATGTGTAGTTTTAGGCATGTTTCTCTGAAACATCGGAGTGTCAGTTGAATGAGAGGGTATTTTCTAAGAGCGGGAGGGATGTGTTTAGGTCACAACCAGGGTGTCATTCGTAGTGGTGAGGGGGATAATGAGTCTTCCAGTCTAACCCAATCCTTGTAGCGACTGTGTATTGACCAATCTACAATTCTATTAAGATGGCATGCCCAATAGTATTTTCGGAGATCTGGGAGACCAATACCCCCTTTAATTTTGGTCGTGTTAAAAGGTTATATGAAATTCTCAGACGTTTTTGTTTCCACAAAAATTCTGAACACATCCTTCTGTACGATAGGAAGAAAGACAAGGGAAGTTTTATGGGAACGGTTTGTAATATGTAAAGGATACGCGGAAGGATATTCATTTTGATAATTGCCGCATGGCCGAACCACGAAAACTGTAGTTTGTTCCATTTTTTGAGGTCCTCAGATATTGTTTTGAGTATGGGTAAGTCATTTTTGGTGAAGAGGTCTGATAAGTTTGCTGTAAGATAGATCCCTAAGTATTTAATTGCATCATGACGCCATTGGAAGGGGAAGTTAGTTTCACATTGTGCAACTGTCTCTCGTGGGATGGTGACATTGAGGGCATGAGATTTAGTGAAATTGATTTTGAAATTAGAGAGGTGTTGGAAGAGTTCAAAGTCTTTCAGTAGATTTGGGATTGAGATATGGGGTTCGCTAAGGGAAAGCAATATGTCGTTGGCAAAAGCTGTTAACTTATATGTACGACCCGCTATAGGTATGCCCTTAATATTTTTGTTATTCCTGAGGCAGTTTAGTAGTGGTTCCAGGGTTAATACAAATAGGATGGGGGAGAGGGGGCATCCCTGTCTCGTCCCATTGGTTATGGAGAAGGCGGTCGACAGATGGCCATTGGTTCGAACTCTAGCGGTTGGTGTCGTGTATAGGGACATGACAGAGTTGAACATATAATCCTGAAGTCCTATGTGTCTTAATACTGCTCCCATGTAGTCCCAGGCCAATCTGTCGAACGCCTTCTCTGCGTCTAACGACAGGAAGAACCCTTTGTGTTCGTTGGTTGTCATCCAATGGTGGAGATTTATGGCTTTGATAGTGTTATCTCTTGCTTCTCTTCCTGGAATAAAACCAACCTGGTCTAAACCTATTAGGGAGGGTAGGAGAGGAAGCAGGCGGTTCGCAAGGATTTTGGCAAACAATTTTATGTCGACGTTTAGGAGGGAATCGGCCTATAATTGGTAACCAGTGTCGTGTCCTTTCCTTCCTTTGGTATGACGGTAATGTGTGCTTCAAGAAGCCTGTGGGAAGGATGCATGGCGGAAGATAGGGAGTTGAAGGTTTTGAGGAAGGGACTGGTAAGTACTTCTGTGAAGGTTTTAAAATAAGCGGCTGTGAGTCCATCTGGGCCGGGGCTTTTGCCTGCTTTTAATTGTTTGATCACAGTTTTTAGTTCGTCTTCAGAAAAGGGATTTTCTAATTGGTGGGCATCTTCTGTATTGATGGGTTTGGGGCAGTAATCTTTCAAAAAGTTTTGGATAAGGGAGCGTCTAGTGTTGTCCGTAGTGAGGCTTTCTTTTTGCCTGTTCAGGTTGTATAGAGTAGCGTAGTATGCTTCGAATTGGGAGGCTATATCTGGGGTAGTGACTTTAGACCTGCCCTGGGAGTCTTTGATAGTATGAATGTTGGTGCAAACTTTGTTCCTTTGAATGGCTTTGGCTAGGTATTTACCGCTTTTGTTTCCAAATTCGTAAAATAATTTCTGTTGTAGAATAAATGTAGGTTTAGTTTTGTGGGACAACTCTGCAAGTAGGAGTTCTCTAGTTTGCGTGAGATCTTGGTATGACTGCTGGGTGTGAGTTTGTTTATGTATCCATTCTAGAGTTTTAATCTTGTGTATCAGATTTGTGATTTTGGCCTGGTGAGCCTTTTTGTGTGCCGTCTTAAGAGCAATAAATTTGCCTCTTAGGACACACTTATGAGCCTCCCATTGTATTAGTGGGGCTGTCTTTCCATTATCGTTGTCTACAAAAAAGTTGTGTATGGTTTGCCTAATGTCTGTGATGTCTTCTTCCGAGGTCAATAAAGAGGAGTCCAATCGCCAAGTCTTCGAGACGGAGATGTGATCTGGGAAGGTCAATGTCATTGTGATTGGGTGGTGGTTGGATAAGAGCATCGGTTCAATTGTTGCATGTGAAAGAAAAGGAAGATCAGTCTGGGAGAGGAAGAGGTAATCTATCCTCGAATATTTATTATGCGAGGAGGAGAAGAATGTGTAGTCTTTTTCATTTGGATGAAGAGTACGCCACGTGTCATGTAAGAGTAGTTCTTGAAATTGCAGTTTAATATGGCGAAGGGTTCTGTAGGGTAATGATGTGGTGCCTGAGGACGTGTCCAGTAGTTTGTATGATGCAACATTAAAGTCACCTCCGAGTATGGTTAGTCCGGCACAAAAACCTGCCAATAGTTGGGATATTTGTTTGAAGAAGCTGGATTGTGCTGAGTTGGGGCTATAGATATTTGCCAAGGTTATGGGTCGACCAAGAGCTTTACCTTTTAAAAAGATGTATCCGCCTTCCTTGTCGATAAGTGAGTCGGCGAGTTCCCAGTTTAAGTTTTTGGAGATCAAAATTGATACTCCTTTAGTTTTTGCCTGTGTGTTTGTAGAGTGATAAGAAATTGGAAGCCAGGGGTTAGTGAGCTTGGGAATTTTGTCAGTGCGGAAGTACGTTTCTTGTAGGAAGGCTATATCGGTTTTCAGTTTGTGCATCTGTGAGAGAGTTTGGCTGCGTTTCTCTGGGATGTTGAGCCCTTTCACATTCAAGGATGTCACTTTCAGCGTAGTAGTATGTTTAGTGATGGTTTTTATATGTGACATACTGATTGGTTTGACCGGGCTTTGACTAGGTGAGGGGGTCTTAGCTTTTGGTCTTTAGGTACCCCTAAGTATTATACAGGGTGGGCTGTGAAACTTTGGTGTCTTGGTTGGAGAGGTTTGAGCTATCAATATGAGAGTAGCGGAGACCGAGGAGGCGGGGTAGGGAAGAGAATCAGAAAGAAGGAGGGAAAATCAATAAGAATGAAAATGGTAGAGAGGAGTGAAGGTGGTCAGGGGAGAGTACAGAGGATATGAAGGGAGGTCAAAGGGGGAGGGGGAGCTTTTTTTTGGGGGGGGGACAAACTAAGAGAAAGGACGGGAAATGCTCCGGAGATAAGGAGGGATTCAGGGACCCTCCTTACGGGGTGTTACGTATTCCAGTAGGGGTTGACGGGGAAGAAAGAATTCCCGTCTTTTGGAGAGGTGGGAGGCACCGGTGTGCCCTGAGTTGAATAGACTGTGGAGTCCTCTAGTCTTCAGAGGTGGAGGAATAATAGGGATGAGTAAGGAAGCCAGTGATTCGTGTCAACACTCATAAAGACTGGGTTAGCAAGGGGAGAGCTTATTCGTGACTTGTTAGGTAAATGTGAGGTAGGATATCTAATGAGGTCGTATGAGGGAGGAGGACTCCTCAGCTTACTTTGTGGAATGTTGAAGTTGGTGTCATGGGGATAGATACCAGCTAACTGTAAATACATTGTACATCGTACATGAGTTTATTGACAACATGGGGGGATCCTGTGACTATAGGGATTGCTTTGCTACACCATCTAGACAATCGACTATAAGCATGTATACCTTGCTGCAGCATCCAAACATTTCCTAGATGGACCTCTGGCGTGTGAGGCCGAGTCCCATATGGTTTTTGAATGGATTTCCATGAGTTGATTGTGACAATGAACCAGCAGTAATCGCTTGGTTATGTGTTTTGAATAAATGGCGATGAAGTGGGAAAATCAGTGCAAATGGGATTTGGGAACCGGCCTCACCTGCCCCAGGCCCCCTGAGGTTCGGCTGTGTATTTGTTCAAGAAAAGTATCGTTAACCAAAAAAAAAGAAAATTATTAAACAGATTAATTGAAACCTTTTACAAAACAGGTAAACCATTTATGTGAAATTGAATATTCAGTAGATACGTGAGTAGATACCTGAGTACGGAAGGAGAGGGAGATAAAACTGTCTCCAACAAAATGAAACAACAAAAAATAACAAAAAAAAAGGGAAACAATAGCAGAGAATTTTATATCATGGTGTCCCCTTTCAGGATGCTCGGTTTGTCTGGGGGTTTTGTCTCACATGGAGATCCTAAGTAGGTAACATGTGGAAACCAGTAAATAAGTGAATATATACAGTTGGCGACTCCGCATAGAACCCACATTTGTATATATATCTGTAATTAGAGAATAGCTTTTTTATGGGAAATTATATAGGTGTGAGAACCTTACGGCCTGTACTCCTTTGTTAGTCAATTTGGGGGCGGGTGGTAGTGAGTTGAGGATCTCTTTGTGAGGTTGAAGGATTGTTTGGGATTGGGTAATAGAGGATAGGGTGGTAAAGGGAAGTAATCTCGAGTTCCATGAGAAGTCGCCCCTCTGGAGGAAGGTTTAATTACATAGTATACATCTCTGGCGTTCAGTCCTATAACAGATGGTTTCCGATTGTAATGGGAAGGAAAAAACCTTGTCTTGAGGGTCCTTAGGTTATGTTCCAGGGTGAGCAGTAACCTTCTTACAGGGGGGTTGAGTGGAAATTATAGGGAGTTAGATAAAGGGGTATGGGGATGCGGAAGTGAAAGGGGTATGGGGATATGGAAACTGAAATATGGGCTATTTGAAAGACTTGGGAATTAATCCTCTCCTTGTAGTTGAATAGGTATACTTGCGTGATAATGTTCAGGTTGGCTGAAGGCGACGTAGAGGTTGCTGTTCGTTATCTTTGATGAGGGTGTTCGGGCGTCATGAAGAATCCCATCGACTGGTTGGCCTTCATGTATTGAGTACGTGGAGGGCTTGAGGACTGACTTTCGGTGAGTCCTGGGGTCGAAGTGGGTGTCCACAGACATGTTCAGTATGAAAAGGAAGCTGTGGACTGGGCATTTGAGATGGGATGTGTATCCTCTCTGATGTCGAGGACTTAAATGTGGATACTTTCTTTGCAATCTCTTTGGGCGTAGAGCAGCTTTATGGGTTATTTGTTAGGGGTTAGGTTTGGGGATTCCTGATGAAGAGTAAAAAGGGGTGAACTGATCTTTTACTCTGTATCACCATGGCGGGGTCTCCTGTGAGCTGGAGAGGCCGTAGGGCTGTTGTTTACGGTGTTCCTATGTCCCGCTGAGGTATTGGTTCTGGGTGAGTTGGATCTGCACCTTCTGATATGGAAGTCGTCACGTACTGGGATGGCATCCATTGAGGTAGATCTTCTGATATGAGGGGTTCTGAGAGGTCTGTACCAGTCAGGTATATCAATGCATGGTATGTTCAATGCTTTGCAGAATGCGGGGAGCTCTTCCGGGACCCTCAGATTTGCCGTACGCCCTTGTGATGTGGCTGAGAGGCAGAAGGGGAATTTCCAGCGGTATTGGATTCCGTTTGTGCGTAGTAAGTCAAGGAGGGGGCGTAAGTCTCTTCTATTTTGGAGAGTAACGGGTGATAAATGTTGAAAGATTTTAATCTCTGTGCCTTGAAACATTAGATTGCGTCAGTCTCTGGCCCTGCGCAGGATCTCTTCTTTTAGTCTAAAGTTGACCAGGCAACATACTACATCCCTGGGAGGATCAGTATCTCTTCCCCTAGATCTGAGGGCTCTGTGCAAGCATTCGCAATCAATGGGGGTATCTGGGGGTCTGCCTAAGAGATCGTTAAATATGGCTATGGTGGCCTGTGCAATTTGAGTGTGATCGATCGCTTCTGGCATACCTCTTACTCGCAAGTTGTGATGCCTGCCACGGTTGTCCAGGTCTTCCATATATCTGTGTAGATCTCTGAGCTGGGTATTTTGTGTCTGTGATGATAACTGGAGCTGTTGGATGTCATTTGCATTGCGGCCTGTTGTTTCTTCAATATGCTCCATGCGCACCGCCATAGATTGGATGTCCCTTCGGAGGTCTGTGATTGCTGTAGCAAGTGCAGCTTTTATGTCCTCTGCTACTGATCTCAGCTCCCCTATGTTAACAGGCTGTTGTGCCGCTGTGTCTGGCATAGAAGATTGCGTTTGGTGCCTAACAGACGGGCTGAGGCTGGAGGAGCTCGCTGCGGAGGAGTAGGCCCGGGATGAAGCCGGGGCCTCGCCTGGCTGTGTCCGGAAGATCTCCGGGATGCTGCGCATTGGTTGCGAATCGGGCCTCCTCGGGGATCGTGATCGGGATGAGGATGTGTTCCCCTTCGTTTTCCCCATGTCTGTGGATGTGATTGACTTCGCTAGACTTATGAAAGAACCTGTAAAAACCGGAGCATGGGGATCAGACGTCCATCAGGGTCCGGTACCAGACCATGCCCCCCAAAATTTGTTTTTATATATTAGTGAATTATAGCAGAAAGGTTTTGGATGTTTTGAGTCTCTACTACAAGATTTTAGGTTTCTGTTTGTCTCACAAAAGTGAATACACCCCTCACATTTTATAAATATTTTATTCTATCTTTTCATGTGACAACACTGCAGAAATGACACTTTGCTACAATGTAAAGTAGTGAGTGAACAGCTTGTATAACAGTGTAAATTTGCTGACCCCTCAAAATAACTCAACACACAGTCATCAATGTCTAAACCACTGGCAACAAGTGAGTACACCCCTAAGTGATAAAATTTCCAAATTGGGCCCAGAGTGTTAATATTTTGTGTAGCCACCATTATTTTACAGCACTTCCTTAACCCTCCTGGGCATGGAGTTCACCAGAGCTTCACAGGTTGCCACTGGAGTCCTCTTTCACTCCTCCATGACATCATTACGGAGCTGGTGAATGTTAGACACCTTGCGTTCCTCCACCTTCTGTGTGCTCTGTGAGCTCAGAGAGATATCCAATCAATAAAGTGCTCTCATGCAATAAAGACATATACAATACATGCAAAACTATATCCCAAAAATCTTCAAAATGTTGTTAAAAAAAATCAATAGTCTTAATCCTTAAGGGTATACAAACAAGAAAAAAGGAAAATAAAGAGAAAAAAACAAAAAACAGAAACTTGGCAAGTTCACTGAAGAATTATAGGAGAGTTATAACATCTCTTCAAACTTTCTTTGTCTTGTTTGTATCTCTGCATATCCATACTTAATTCATCACCATTAATGTCCTAACATGACTCACCAAATGTTGTTGCTGGTCAGATTATAAGCCAGCTTGACAACCTTCCCTGTGTGGGGGGGAATCATCTGTATGGGGGAGATCTTCTGCAATGATCTAAATAGTGTGATCCTCTGCAGTTTTCAGCTTCCTGCTGACCAACGCTCTCTCACAAGGGATCAGTAGTGCTAATATAGGAGAGAAAAGAGGCCTCATGTGGCATAAAATCTTTTAAAACCAGTATTAACTTTATTATATGCATATTTCACTCACATTTGTAATGTCACAACTGACACACGGAAATATGCAATAAAATATTGTAGTTGAGTCGGCTCAGGCAAAACACCTCACGGCGAACACAACCTAGTCCCAGCAGCAACACGATGACACCTGTCACCCGCCCTATGTACGTTTCGTCAATGGACGTCTTCCCAGAGCACTTTTTCACACATGAAATTGTCATCATAGTTTTTCTCTTCTGTGTCACTAAAATAGCCAGGATCAGGATTAGCATTGTAATTTGCAATACATGTTTGTTTTCTTTGCACCACAGCCCTTTATTGTTTCACGAACATACACACATTATTTATTTCTTCCAGCACATTGGCACTTTCATGAGAGAGGATTCGGCATCATACTCTTGTTAAAATATTACACTTCAGGACTTTAAGACCCCTTTCACACTGAGGCACTTTGCAGGTGCTATAGTGCTAAAAATAGCGCCTGCAAAGCACCTCTCCTGTCGCTCCAATGTGAAAGCCTGAGGGCTTTCACACGGGAGCGGTGCACTGGCAGGATGTCAAAAAAGTCCTGCTAGCAGTTTCCTTGAGGCTCTTTAGGAGCGATGTATACACCGCTCCTAAAGCACCCCTGCCCATTGAAATTAATGGGCAGTACTGGCAAAGCGTTGCTGCAGCTGCACTTTTAACCCTTTTCCAGCCACTAGCAGGGGTTAAAAGCAACCCGATATCGGTGCTTTACTGCCAACGCCCAGGCGATGTGAGTGTAAAAGTGCCCCTATTGTGGCCAGCCTAAGGCACGCCTGTGCAATAATCATGCTGTCTAATCAGTATCTTGATATGCCACACCTGTGAGGTGGATGGATTATCTCGGCAAAGAAAAAATGCTCACTAACACAGATTTAGACAGATTTGTGAACAATATTTGAGAGAAATAGGCCTTTTTTGTACATAGAAAAAGTCATAGATCTTTAACCACTTAAACCCTGGACCATTTGGCTGGCCAAAGACCAGAGCACTTTTTGCAATTCGGCACTGCGTCGCTTTAATTGACAATTGCGCGGTCGTGCAACGTGGCTCCCAAACAAAATTGACGTCCTTTTTTTCCCACAAATAGAGCTTTCTTTTGGAGGTATTTGATCACCTCTGTGGTTTTTATTTTTGGCGCTATAAACAAATAAAGAGCTACAATTTTGAAAAAAAGCTATATTTTTTACTTTTTGCTATAATAAATATCCCCAAAAAATATATAAAAAAAAAACATTTTTTTTCCTCAGTTTAGGCCGATACGTATTCTTCTACATATTTTTGGTAAAAAAAATCACAATAAGCGTTTATTGATTGGTTTGCACAAAAGTTATAGCGTCTACAAAATAGGGGAAAGTTTTATGGCATTTTTTTTAATAATTTTTTTTTACTAGTAATGGTGGCGATCAGTGATTTTTATTGTGACTGCGACATTATGGTGGACAGATCGGACACTTTTGGCACTATTTTGGGACCATTCACATTCATACAGTGATCAGTATGATTAAAAATGCATTGATTACCCTGTAAATGTGACTGGTAGAGAAGGGGTTAACCACTAGGTGGTGCTGTAGGAGTTAAGTGTGTCCTAGTGAGTGATTCTAACTGTGGGGGGGTGGGCTATGTGTGACACGACACTGATCAACACTCCCGATTACAGGGAGCTGTGATCAGTGTCAGTGTCATTAGGCAGAATGGGGAAATTCTTGTTTACATTAGCATTTCTCCGTTCTTTCTCTCCGTGAGACAATCGCGGGTATCCCCGCGGACATCAAGTCCGTGGGACCCATGACCACGCTCATGGAGCTCCCGGCGGGCGCACGAAGCCAGGCGGTGTTCTCATGCCTGCAAGCCACCTCTTAAAGAGCAATGTACAGGTACGATAATCTGCCTGTACGTGCCCTTCTGCCGCAGTATATCTGCGTGAGGCGATCAGGAATCGGTTAAGTTCAGCTCATGATAAATAGAGGAAAACACAAAAGTGTTGCGTTTATAATTTTGCTCAGTGTATTAACAACAACCTTGTACAAACAACAGCAATACCAACTGTTTTTAATTGTTGAATTAGCCCTGTTCTCTGAAAAGTAAGCAAATACAACTGATAATACAAAATAGAGTAGCACAAATGTTTTTCTGTGGATACTTTATCCAATGTGCTCTAGTGAATGTAAGTAATAAAGTAAAAAAACAAAAAAATAAATAAATAACTAATAGGTCTGCTTAATCCTCTCATCTATAGGCACTGTGAGAGGGGGAGTCACTCAGATGTAGTGATTTTAATCAACTCCAGTCCAGCCACCAAGGAAGTTCATTTACAGGGCTTTTGGCCCACGTTTATTTGAAGGTAAAGTTCAAAACAGCTCACAGGGGTTTCTAGTATCACCATGACACAACATACATTTTCCAGCCTCCTCCAAACACTGTAGACCCTAAGCCTGTCTCAGCTTAGATTCATCATGCTGTCTCAGTCAGCTTTGTGACAAATGAAATGCCCACCAGGGCTGCATATGCTCCTGCCTAATAACATCTACTAAAGCTGGAAAGTGCAAAATCTGGTGCAGCTTTGCATAGAAATCAATCAGCTTCCAGTTTTTTTTTTGTCAAAGCTTAATTGAATAAGTTAAAGTTAAAAGCTGATTGGCTACCATCAGTAACACTACCCACTGCCGCCACCTACAACTGGCCTTTAAGGATCGATTCACACCTAAGCATGTTGCTTTTGAGCGTTTTTGGAGTTTTTTTTTATGCTCGCCACGTTTTTGAGCAGCGTTTTTGTAGCGTTTTTCATCATTTTTGCGGCGTTTTTGCCGCGTTTTGCGTTTTTTTTTTTTTTACAGTTTTTTTTTACAGTCTAAAAAAAAAAAATTTTAAAAAAATTTAAAAAAACAAAAAACGGCAAAAACGCATCAAAAACGCATCAAAAACGCTGTAAAAACGCTGCAAAAATGGTGCACATGCGTTTTTGATGCTGGTCCATTGAATTCTATTACATGCAAAACGCTGCATTTTGCATGAAAAAAAGTCCCTGACCCTTTCCAAAAATGCAGAGGTACAAAAAGGCAATGATGTGAACATGTTCCATAGGAACCCATGTTAAAAAATTCCCATGCATTTCTGCAAAATGCAAAATGCATCAAAAAACGCGCTAGTGTGAATGGAGCCTAAAGCAAGGAGCACATGGAAGGGCAGCGCATACAAAACAACAACAGAGAAAATTCCCAGCTCTACTCACCAACCAGTCTGCTACTAACCAAATTATCCTGTCTAATGTCGAGTACACATGGTCGGACTTCTCGTCGGAAAAAGATATGATGGCTTTTCCGACGGGATTCCACTCAAGTTTGCCTTGCATACACACGGTCAGGCAAAAGTTCGCTAAAATTACAACCGTCAAGAATGTGGTGACGTACAACACTATGATGAGCCAAGAAAATGAAGTTCAATGCTTCCAAGCATGCGTCAAATTGTTTCCGAGCATGCGTAGGAATTTTTTGCGCGTCGGAATTGCCACAGGCGATCGCATTTTCGGATAGGAACTTTTTCCGACCGAAAAATTGAGAACATGCTCTCAATCTTTTGCTGGCTGGAATTTGGCCAGCAAAAGTCCGATGGAGCATACACACAGTCGCATTTTCAGATGAAAAACTCTCACCGGTCTTTTGCAGGCCAAAATTCCGAATGTGTGTACGCAGCATAACAGTTCGAGGTAAAACAGGGATTTAGTTAACACACATTTGCAAATACATGCATAAGCTGCAGAGCTGCTCCACGACATCCCAATATTTCTGTCCTAACTCTTTTATGAGAGTCTATAGGAGTCTCCACAGTGGAAGCACATGCATTCTAATGGATAGCTGGAGGGCAGGTGAGCCGGAGGTAGTCCACACAGGGGCACACTGGACACACTGGACATCCAGCAAATAGCACAATGGCATAAAATGTGTCCAGTGTGTCGCCTCAGCAGCATAACATCAGTAACAAACAAAGGAGATCTACTGCTAAAATTACTGCCCTCGATCTGACATTTGCGGTGATACCGCACATGCATGATGCAATTGCTGTTTACATATGACACAAGACCAACGCTTGCATTTGCCATTGCACGCAAGCATGGGGGGGGGGGCAGGGGTGTTTCTTTTCTTTTTTTCTTCTTTTTACACTGTTCCTTTCATTTTTATTGTTATCACAAGGAATGTAAATATCCCCCATGATAGTAGTAGTGACAGGTACTATTTTTTGAAAAAATTGGGGTCTATTAGACCCTAGACCTCTCCTATGCCCTCAAAGCATCTGACCACACCAAGATCGGTGTGATAAGATTGTTGTTGAAATTTTATTATGTGTGTTTTATAGATTGTCATCTGTCTCCCTGTGTCTGATTTAACCAAGGAGCGCACTTGGGTTGAATCGGAACCAGCGGTAAAACCGTCAATATGAAAACCTTCTCATGGGATTGGATGTGTTCTGTGTGTCTGTGGGTATTTGCCAGTTTGTAAGTATCAAGCGCAATGCTCTGGGCTTCTTGCCTTCAAATGTCTATGCACTTTAGAGAAGCTAAGTCCGCATAACAAGAGAAACATATTATATCTCTGTTGTGGCTACGCTATCCCTTTTGAATACATATCTGCTTTTAAAAGAGGACATTGATATCCGCCTTGTTGGTATACTTGTACCGTATATTGACAACAGCAGTAGCAATATCCCCGCAGATCCTCTCAAGCCTGTACGAACAAGTAGAATGATCTTACTAGATTCTGGTTACTCTGAGCAGTATTGAGTGGGCTCCATGCTGACCAAGATGGTGGGTGTGGCTGGGCGGAGGGCAGTGTACATGCCTCAAGTGGATGAGACATGTGCACTTCTCCTTCCTACTCCTGTGGATGCCCTCCTCTTTAGGGTCATTTCCTGTGTGGTCATTTCCCTTAATGTCATTTTGCATGGAGGAGGCGATTGGCTGTTGGGGCCATGACTTCCTGTTTGTCATTTCCTTTTGTTGTTCATGAATAAAAACCAAGTGGCTGTGCTCAGGAGAGGCAATCAAGTGATGGAGCTAAGAAAATGAGGATGGTGACTATGTCTGTTTACTTGGGGAAATGCGGGAGACAGGGGTTGTTTAAGATGCATTATACCAAAAGGCTGAAAGGGCACTTAGTAGTGCAGGAGGCATGGATTGCGTATAGCAAAATCTCCACGACACATGGCGGGTCATTTAAGGAGCGGACAGAACCTCCTTCACATCGGATCAAGGGGGAGAATGGATCCCAGTCCAGGACATCAAACTGTTTGAAATACTTTGTTGTCCTAAAGAAAAGGGGTATGTTTTCTCTGTCTGATGTAGTAGGTAGCTTCTGCTTTGCAAAAGAACAAATTTTTCATCTTTTGGTATAATGGCGGGATTTTAATTGTATGTTTGTCAGTAATGATAGGTCTATTGTCTGGGATACTTACCTCCTCTAAAGGACCCATTTAATACAACCTAAAATGTTTATGTAAGTAACTTTATGTTATGTAATAAGTTTGTGATGTATATGAGAAATAGAAATGTATGAATTATGAATATTACCTTTGTATGGGACCAAGCCAGCTGTGTATATTGTTTCAAGACACATGTCCCCATAAATGTAATAATATTTTTCACCTACAAATGGTGTGAATTTTGCTCATTTAGATTGTTTGAAGTTATTCTTGAAAATGGCTGCTGCATATTCAAGTGGCCATATGGCTGAGAGGGGGAAGGATGGCCATGCATTGATGGAAGCACTTACAAATAGGAGCTGTTTCTTGAAAGGGCTACACCCTGTGGATGGTCTCTAGTTTTCTAGGCAATAGCATGGAGGAGTTCTTTTGTTTTGAGATGAAAAGATTATACATGCAACTATCGCTGTTTGTATTTCTCAATGTCTTGTTCCTGTGGAAGCTGATATGATCTTTGGGAACAAGAGTGTAAGTTTGAATCTGTGTTATTTTGTGTTTTATGTAACGTTGGCGGATAGGGATGTGTTGTTTGGATAGCCTGTGTTCCTATGGGCCCTAGTTGATGTAGCCTAAAGTGTGTGTCTATGGTTAAGTGTGCATTCTCAATTGTTTTAGTCAGTTTTTGTGGAGAAAGTTTTGGTTTTCTAGTCAAAAAATCTCGGTTTGTGCTGGTTTTGGCGGGATCAGCAACCGCATTTCAAATGTTTGTTTCACCATGTGGTCTGATTGTTGTTGGCCATTTGTTGTAGTCACCATGTGACCTGGCTTTCATCGGCCATTTTGTCGTGGCTTGAATTTTGTTTGTTGCAACTGCTATTTCGTGTCTGCTTTGTTTTGATTTTGGGTGGAATTGCTCTGCTTTTTGGCCAGGTTTCAGCATTTAGTGAGGTTTGAGTCATCTTTTTGCAGGAGTTTCAGTGGTCTGACTGCCCAGGAGATATGGGAGTCGAGGGGGATTCCCTCCCATTTGCAATATGGGGGGTTTATTGCACCCTTTCCTGGACAAAAGGTTTTTAAAATTGTTGAAGTCTCCTATATAACGTTAGCCATAGATTTTTTTTTTTTTCCTTGTCAAAAGAAGTTTATTGAGTATACAATGTTATAAAGATACATAAAGATACATAAAGTAAGTTTACAAGGATCTATAAAGTAAGCTCATTGTTTTACAGTAGGGTTTATATAGGGAAATATCATGAAATTTCAAATATTAAACATTGGGTTCACGTAAACCTAAATTAAAGATATATATAATTTCCTTAGTTACTTTTGTAGGTATTTAAATGATTTATACCTACTATACATATTGTTTACAAGTAGAGTGTATATAGGTCAAATAAATTCTGATAATGAGCTTTAATCGTAAGGTGGAGAAAAGGAAAGAGAAAGAAGAAAAGGGGTTGAAAGGTAGAGGTATGGTCCACAAGGTTGTCCCGCTTGTCAGTTTATTATTCTTTTTAGTTCTCTTTGAAGCCTTAGAATGGGTGTCTCTGTAAGTCATTTAATCTGTTACCATGGCAACAGGACAGAGTCATTGAAATTTGACAGGAACTGTTGTTTTATCCAAGAACGCCAAAGTTTTTCAAATTTTGGAATTTGATTTTGATCGATGGCTACCATCTTAGCATGGGACATTGTATTATTCATTCTGTGAATTGTTTCTGCTAGTACCAATGTAGGAGATTTCCATGCCTTGGCCACTGTTTGTTTTGCAGCCGTTATTAGTTGGATCATAAGTTTGAATTGAGAGAGTGTTAACCATTCCGGTTTTAGATTAAGTAAAGTTAAATATGGATCTGGTTGTATTATTTTTTTAAATATTTTAGATGCAATCATGAAGACTTCCTTCCAGAAGGTTTGGATTACTGGGCACGTCCACCATATGTGTAAATATGTGCCTATTTCTGGGCATCCTCGAAAACAAAGAGTTGAGGTATTAGGTGAATATTTTGCCACTCTAGCGGGTACAAGGTACCAGCGAGTTAGGACTTTATAATTTGTCTCCAGTGCCAAGATGTTGGGTGAAGATGACTTAGATGTGAGCCATATATTAGACCAGTCCGTGTCTTCTAAAGTTCGTCCCAGGTCCTCCTCCCACCTCTGAACGTAAGAGGGTCTATTAAGATTTGCTACTCCATATAATTGATTATAAAGTGATGAAATTGTACCTTTAGCAAATGGATCTTTTGTACAGATTGATTCAAAAATGGATAATTGGGATAATGGTGTATCCCCCTTTAGGAATGGTGTATAGAAATTTTTGATTTGGAGATATCTAAATATCTCAGAGTTTGGTAGATCATATTTTTCTCTAAGCGATGGGAATGAAAGGAATGATTTAGATGCTATGAAGTCATTTAGTGTCTGAATGCCTGATATTGTCCAAGCTTTAAAAGAATTTGGGTAGATCTATGCCGGATAAAAGGCCGGATTTCTGATAAAAGAAAGGAGAGGATTGTGTGGAGATTGTAACTGATATTTGGTTTTTAGTTTATCCCAGAGAGATAAGAAGTGTTTAGTTATGGGATTATGAATTTTAAAGCGGTCTTTAGGATCAAGCCATAATAAATTTGATATTAATAGAGGGTCATTTTCTGAAGCCTCTATAAATACCCATAATGGGATTTCCTGTTTTGCATGGTATTTGGACAGACTGGCCAAATGTGCTGCTCTGTAGTAGTTAGTAAAATTAGGGTATTCCAGGCCTCCTTTATTTTTGGGAAGATGTAGTGTGTGTATAGGTATACGTGGTTTAAAAGAGCCCCATATAAACGAAGTTGCTCTTTTTTGTACTATTCTCAAAAAATAGGAAGGAATTGGAATAGGGAGGACTCTGAATAGATAAAGCAATTTGGGTAGAATAGTCATTTTGATTGCATTAATCTTCCCTATCCAGGATAAAGGAAGTTGCGACCATTGTTTTATTAGATTTGTGATCTGTCTTAATACAGGAGGATAATTGGTTGAGAATAAGTCAGAATGAGATGCTGTTAAATGAATTCCAAGATATGGGATTGATTTTTCTGCCCATGTGAATGGGAGTGCAGCCCTAGCTGGGATCAATTCCATGTTTGTGAGTGAAATATTAAGAACTAGGCATTTCTTAGGATTAATCATAAGGCCGGATAGGGCTGCAAATCCATCAAGAGCTGGTATTAAGTTAGGACCAGAGACCTGTGGTGATGATAGAAAAAGTAATATATCGTCTGCAAATATACATAATTTGTGTGTAATACCTCCTACTTCAATGCCAGTTATAGTTTGGTTTGTTCTGATGTATTGGGCCATGGGTTCGAGTATAAGGGCAAATAATAAGGGAGATAATGGGCAACCCTGTCGGGTACCTCTTTCGATATTAAAGGCTTCAGATTTGTATCCAGCATATTTTATATAGGCTTTGGGTTTATTATATAATGCTTTGATCCATGTTAAAAAGTGGGGTCCAAAACCCCATTTTTGTAATGAATATTGCATATATTGCCAGGATACTGTGTCAAATGCCCTCTTAATATCGAGAGATAGAAAACATAAAGGGATTTTCCGTTTTTTAGCAATATGTGCCAATAACACTGCCCTGCGTATATTATCGCCTGCCTGTCTATTTGGCATGAAGCCTACTTGATCTCTATGTATTATTTTCCTATAATGCTATTGAGGCGTTTTGCTATTATTTTTGCTAATAATTTAATATCGAGGTTTAACAGAGAGATAGGCCGATAATTCACACAGGAAGTATCATCAGAAAGGGGTTTTGGGATCATACAAACAATTGCCATTAGTGTTTCTTGCCGAAAAGAATGTCCATCTAGAAGTTTGTTAAAAGTTTCAGTGAGAATGGGAGAGAGTATTTCTGAGAATGTTTTATAGTATAAAGCCGAGTAGCCGTCTGGGCCTGGTCTTTTGTTAAGTTTTAGGTCTTTTATGGCGTTAGCAACTTCATCTATAGTTATAGGCTCGTCCAAACTGCTTTTTTGATTCTGAGATAACTCAGGTAAGGTTATTTTTGAGAAGAAGGATTCAGCTTCTGTAGGATTAAATTCATTGTTTGTCTTGTATAAAGTTGCGAGATGTGAGTGAAATTTATGGACTATTTTAACTGGATTACAAGTGTAAACATTTTTTGATAATTTCAAACGTATTGGTTTGAAAGATTTGTTAGTTGAATTTAATGTCCGAGCCAAATATGTACCTGGTTTGTTTGTATTCATGTAGAAATTGTGTTTGGAGCGTTTGAGGGATTTATCAACTGACTCAGTGAGAAATAGATCGTATTCCAATCTAGATTTTTCCAGATGACATTTTGAACTCTGAGATGGATTATCTTGAAATGATATGTAGGCTGCATTAAAATTGAGTTCTAGTTTTTTTGCTAGATTTTTGCGTTCCCGTTTAAATAGTGCCATTTGTCTTTGTATTGTACCACGCAAGACAGGCTTATGAGCTTCCCACAGTGTTATTGGGGAGATGTCTGTTGTATTATTAATTGATATGTATTCCTTTAAAGCTTGTTCAATGGCCATCTGATGTAGTGGGTGTTTGAGCATTATGTCCGGTAAGTACCACGTTGGGTCATGCGCTTTTGGTATGGCTGAGGCTATAGTAGTGTATACTGCATTATGGTCAGACCACGGAATCGGAATTATATCTGATGCAATAATTTCTGGTATCATTCCTATTGTTAGAAAAATATGATCTATTCTGGTGAAGGTTTGATGAGGGTGCGAGAAATAAGTGAATTTCTTTTTCATTGGGTTACTTTCTCTCCATGAATCTACCAGATTGTATTTGGAAAGAAGTTGAGAAAAAGGTAATCTAGAGGTTATTTTGGATGGTGTAAAAGGTGATTTATCTAGAAATGGGAGGAGGACCTGGTTCGAATCCCCACACATTATCACTGTTCCTATTTTGTGTGTATTAATCACTTGTAATATATGTGAGAGGAATGGTGTAGGTTGTTTGTTAGGAGCGTAGTAGGAAATCACTGTGATTGCTGTATCCATTATATAACCCATGAGTATCAGGTATCTACCTTCTGGGTCTTTAATTTCTGATGATAAGGTGAATGGTGTGGATCGGTGAAATGCAATTAGAGTTCCCCTTTGCTTGGTACAGGCAGAAGCCGTGTAAATTTGTTGATAAAAAGGAGAAATATATTTTGGAGTAGAATCTTTGGTGAAGTGTGTTTCTTGGAGGCATACTATGTGAGCCTTCTTGTTATGGGAAGTACGGAAGGCTTTGGTCCTTTTTTGAGGGACATTTATTCCCTGAACATTCAGGGAAAGTATATTCAGTGGTGCCATGGCAATAGATCAAATAGTTTTGACTTACTTTTTGTTATGCAGAGCTGACTGCGCAGATCAACCTGTGTGGACTGAAGAGATGAATAGATAGAAAAGAAACCAGTGAATTCTGGAGTAAAGAGTAAACAAAAAACATATGAGATTAGATGATACATTGTATAAATTATTTTTTGCAAGTAATCACAATTTACCCGTGAAAGAGAATAAATATCTCTCTCAGGGGAATAAGTGCCTTCGTCACACTCCCATATAATATGGTTGGGAGAATAAGGAGGGCTAATGGGGGTACACGGATCTTCCGCTTACAGGAGAGAAGTGCTATGTCAAAAGACATCAAAATGATGTTTCATTAATTGGAGTGCAGAATATAGTTTTTGTTGAAATTATTTATTCCAGGGTGGTTGTATATGGTTAGTCTTGCCCTAGGCTAAATAATTCAGTTAGAAAGGTACTGTTAATAACTTTGGTATTGATGAAGATAGTTTGAATTATTTTGGGATTTTAACCCTTTTAGAGTAAACAATTACATATTTTATTCATATGTAACTGTTTAGATATGTTAACTCATAAAATTGAGGTTGTATTGCTTCAGATTAGAATAAACAAAAACATAATTCTAGGAACTAGTTAGGTAATAATATATTTGTTTTAAGAAAAGAAAGAAAAAGCTTCCATTACTTCTGGATTATTGAACATATTTGTCCTAAAAAGTAATAAATCTATTGTTATTACCTGATAATATATAACTGAACAAGAATTTCCTTATTTCACTTATATATTCTAAGGCTATATGAATCAGAAGTAATAAGAAATATAACTGGAATGTAACATGATCCCACACAGTGTGTGACTATCAGAATGCAGTTACATTCAGTTATAAATACAGGTTTTTTATAGAGAACCATCTCTTAGTATAATAAATGGAGAGATATCAGGAATTAGGATGTCAGTCCATTGAATCTTCTTGGTACATGGATGATGTGGTATAACGGCCTCTTTTGTGAGAATGATGATTCCCATTTTGTTCTGAAATTTTCTGGGTGCTGCCTGAAGGTGAAGATGACGCCATTCTTCTGCGTGTGGGAGTGTTGCTGCTTGTGTGTTCTGTCAGATTTAATTTTAAAAGGGTTTGTTGTAGTTCATCTGCTGATCTGCTTCTGTAAATTGTACCTTGGTAGTTAAATCTGACTGAAAAGGGGAAGCCCCATTGATACATAATGTTGTGGCGTTGCATTTCCATTAGTTGGGGTTTCATGGATCGTCTTTTAAGTAATAGTAAGTTGGGATAGGTCAGCAAAAATTTGATAATTGTGTCCTTGAAAATTAAGTTCCTTTTTTTCTCTTGCAGCAATTAGTATTTGTTCTTTCGTTCTGTAATAATGAAATTTTGTGATTATATCACGTGGGGGTCCATCTTTCTTTTTGGCTGTGAGGGCTCTGTGTACTCTGTCCAGTTCTAAACGTTCAATAGGGATATCTGGCTTTAGTTCTTGTAATAGAGCAGTAATAGTAGATTGCAGGTCTGTCACAGTTTCAGGTATTCCCCTTATGCGCAAGTTTGAACGTCTGGCTCTATTCTTGTAATCTTCGAGCTTAGTTTGAAATATTAAATTCTCTTTTTTTTAATTGTTCCAATTCTGTTATATTTTCTTGGGTTGTAATTTCAATTTCATCCATTTTTATTTCTAAGGCTGCGGTGCGGTTTCCCAGCTCTCTTATTTCTTTGGTTAGGCTTTTTGTTATTTGGTCTGAGGTTTGTTTTAAAGCCTTATGAAGCATCTTTTCAAATTGTAATAATATTACTGGGGATACTGAGGAGGCTTGTGGAGAAGTTTGTGAGAGGATTTGCTCTGTATCTGACTCAAATGGAGAGTCTTGCTGTGACATTTTCTGTCTGTGAGAGCGCCCTGATGCTGTATCTTGTGAGGTGACTGGAGCTGCTTCAGCTGCAGTGAGAGCCTGTGAGCTCTTTGTGAGGTGATTTTTATTTCTGCCACGGTTTCCTCCCAGTACCATATTTCCTGCCCAAACTTTCACAGTTTGTTCCCTGGGGCAAAAAGGTTCAAATGGATAACTTTTGAGCCTGCAGGCTCCGCTTTGTCCTTCTCTTCTCTCCTCAGCGGTGTGGAGCTCTAACAATGCATGTCTGCTCTCGCCATAGATTTTTTTTAATCTCTTGATAAACATAATATGAAGTTCAAGGAAGGCTTTCCCTCCCCCTCCCTCTTCCTGTCCATTGATATGTAAATAAACCAGTATGTTGACACAAAGGGACTTGTGTTTGGAAGGATGATGGAAATCATTTTGATTTTTAAATTTAATTCAGTTGTTTTGTGAAGTTTTATATTGTATTACAGTTTTTGGTGGAGAGTAAACAGAAGGCATCCACATTATTGTTGTGATATCTAGGTACAGAGAGAAGCCACATTGTTCTGTAGAGAAAGCAAGCGTAAGTTTGCTGTGCAGTTTAGTCTGGCGACGCAGTGTACAGTCGTATAGGACAATGCACTTGTGTATGCATACACTGTGAGGAGTAGAGACATAATTCGGGGGATGATCTGTGGTTGTTGACTAATCATTTGGCATAGTTAATAGTTGGTTGTTATTACGGGTATGGCAGTGTGAAAGAGTGGTACTCTGTAGTTCTGTGGCAAAAGTGTTGGGACAACAAGTCATAGAGTTAAATAACCCCTCGGTTAGGGTTTCTAGTTGGGGGACTGGACCAGATAGTGGTTGTAGTCTGTCAATCCACCATAAAAGAAGGCACGGAGTGGTGCTCTCCTAAATGGGTGCAAGGGTTTCCGTGGATGCAGGGGTAAGATGATAAGCCGATTTGAATCGCCATGGGTAATGAGCCGTCAAAGCAAGGGAAGGAATGCGAGGCTTCCCACAGTCAGACGGTTGCTCAGTACATAAAGTCTAGTTTTGGGGCAAAGGCCATAAACCTCTTAAAGATATATATATATATATATATATATATATATATATATATATATATATATATATATATAGTCAGAGACTACAGTAAAGTGTATTTCTTTGGAAGGTACTTTTGATGTCTGGAGGTATGAGACCCCAGAATAAAAATACCTTGGAAGAAGATCGGCTGTGGCTTCAGAAATCTGTAATGATGAGTGGGTTGATGGATGTGTAGTAAACGCTTGTGTGATTAAAATTCTCAGGCCTGTTTTTGAAGTTTGTGTGGCTGGCCCATGCACGGTTTGGAGCTGCTCTCGTGTTTTTCCCATTGTATTTTTTTTTCTATTGCTAAAAGTGTGAAGGCAGCATTCCGTCTGGTTGTTTTGTTTTTTCATTTTTGTTTTGGGAACTATGAAATATCTCCTCCACATTTGTATCTAAATGTTTGTCTCATGTTTTAGTCTTCTCATTGTTTGTATGTAGTAACATGAATATGTTTGAACCTACCATGATGGCCCTCCTACGCGTTGTGGCTGTTGTATTTCTGTAGGATCGTGAAAGTAAGGGTTACAGAGGGTTTCATTGTTGTCGGTTTTGAGGAATGTCAGTGACAATTTACCAATGTACACAAATGTTGTATTTTTTATATTAAAAATGTTGGATGGTTTCTAGGGACAGATCAAACAAATCCACATCCCTGGTAGACTATAAAAAGAAGGATGTGAGAAAGAATATCTCGATAAAGAAAATAATGGGATTTTAGCTACTATGTTTATACTGTCAGGCTGAGGCAAGCACAACCACAATTTATCTAAAAATTATTAAAGTTTTATTAGAAAAAAGTACAAGTATAAAATTTACAATACAGTGATATCATAGGTCACACAAAGTTTGACCAAAGAAGATACTTAGTGCACACGATATGAAAAAGATGCTTAATATATGCAGAGAAGTCAACGCGTTTCACAAACTGCTTCTTCAAGGTGGCTCGGCATGCATCTATAACATTATATGAATTGCAAAAGGCCATTAGTATCCAATACAAAAACAGAAAATAAACAATATTTAATCACACATACTATAATCTGATTACAAAAAATATATGAGTGCTTACCAAATTAATGGCATAAATAAATATATCTCTACGCAACTGCAGCCACAGAGAGGGATGAAGATGGATAGCCCTATAGCAATAGAACGGTGAAGACAGATACACCGAGTTGGTCTGTTGGACATCAGACCGTGTGATGATATATAATCATCAGCTCAAATATGATCTATAGAGGAAATATATTCATATAAGCTAGTTAGTAAGATGTAAATAGATACAAACATATCAATTGGCTAATAATGGTAGAGAAAATATGTAGTCCACTAAAATGCTAATCCTGATATATATCAGTGCATAAATAGCATGGACAATCAAAGCCACAAATGGACAAAGCCAATGAACAGGGAGCAAGCATGGAAATGAGCATTGCCACAATCATAGTAAAGATGGCAGCAGTGCCCACATAGTAGATAGGTGCCATGCATCAATCAGGGAGGTTACATAAATGCCAGGTAAAAGATATAAAAGATACAAAATACAAAGTGCTCTACCTTACAGCGTTCGTCAGTCCATATAGACCGGTGGTCTTACCGTGTCAATAGCCTCCGCCACCGTCGCAGTATACCTGTCGGCAAACAAGCCGACAGTGACTGGCTTAAATACACACGGTTACCACCGGATGTAAGTGGGCCGCAAACGACCCACTGACAACACTTCCGGTGTGGATGCCCCGCGTGAGAGCTCATGCGCGAGTATCCTGGCCTCGTCATAGACAGTGGCAATGGGACACAAGGCACAAGAATGGCAGGGGCAGCTAGAACTGAATTGTTCACCAACCCCAACCAGGTCTGGGCATGGTTTACTGCGTGTACATGGTGGGGGCTTGAGCTTATGTAACGATTGAACAATTTCTCATCCAGTGTGGATGGGATGTTTAATGTAACTGTTGAAGCTACAAGGAAGTTCCCACAAGATTAACGGCAGATTAAGAACCTTCTATTAAAAGATGGCCCATGATTATCTGTTGGCAGCCAAGGGGGGTTAATGTGAATTCATAGGTAAAGATTGTTGTACCTGGATCCGGGATACTAGTGACAAAGTTCAAGCCCATATGGATAAGGTTTAGATCCCTGCAAGGCAAAGCCAGAGCTATAGCTAGTGAAGGTTGGAATCCTTTTAAGGGTCTGGGAATCTTTGGGGATTGTATTTCTTATTTTTCAGCAGATCATAGTTGAAGGAAGCAGAGGTATATATACTCATGTTGTTTTAGTTTCTTGTCCTTCTATATGCCATGATGAGGTCCTACTGTTGCCTGATTGGACGAGTGAACAGAGCCCGAGCAGATGACCACATCTTCCTTGCTGAGATGAGACACGCTGAAGCCCAACCCATGTACAAGACACAAAGGATCCCAGACCGACCGGCCTTCATGTCCTCCTCTAAGTCATCCCTCCTGAAGAATAGAGTCTGCAAGTCAAGCTGTGTTTTCTTTTTTATGGATTTAAGAACTGATTAAGAAGAAGATCAAGATTCACCGAGGGACACGTGGGAGCATATGACAAAGAGGAGGGCCTATTGTGGAAATTTTTTTATGTGCGTTTTATAGATTGTCATCTGTCTCCCTGTGTCTGATTATACCAAGGAGCGCTCCAGCAGAGCGCACTTGGGTTGAATCGGGATTAGTGGTAAAACCGCCAGTATGAAAACCTTCTTATGGGCTTGGAGATGTGTTCTCTGTGTGTCTGTGGGCATTTGCGGGTTTGTAAGTATCAAGCGCAATGCGCTGGGCTTCTTGCCTTCAAATGTCTATGCACATTAGAGAAGTGAAATCCGCATAACGAGAGAAACATATTATATCTCCGTTGTGGCTACGCTATCAATTTTGAATACATATCTGCTTTTATAAGAGGACATTGATATCCGCCTTGTTGGTATACTTGTACCGTATATTGACAACAGCAGTAGCAATGTCCCCGCAGATCTTCTCAAGCCTGTACGAACAAGTAGAATGATCTTTCTAGATACTTGTTACTCTGAGCAGTATTTAGTGGGCTCCATGCTGACCAAGATGGTGGATGTGGTTGGGCAGAGGGCAGTGTACATGCCTCAAGTGGATGAGACATGTGCACTTCTCCATCCAACGCCTGTGAATGCCCTCCCCTTTAGGGTAATTTCATGTGTGGTCATTTCCCTTGATGTCATTTTGCATGGAGGAAGCAATTGGCTGTTGGGGCCATGACTTCCTGTTTGTCATTTCCTTTTGTTGTCCATGAATAAAAGCCAAGTGGCTGTGCTCAGGAGAGGCAGTTGAGTGATGGAACTAAGAACATGAGGACAGTGACTGTGTCTGTTTACTTGGGGAAATGTGGGAGATAGGGAATGTTTAAGATGCATTATACCAAAAGGTTGAAAGGGCGCATAGTAAAGCAGGAGACCTGGATTGCGTATAGCGAAATCTCCACGACAAGATGCTTTCCCAATTTCCTAATGGTGCTGTTTATTTCCGGCGAAACCGAAGTCATGAAATGCTCATAGCTTTCGGTTTCTTACGTCATAGAGGTGATTGGAGTCATTCTGGTCTTCGATCACCTCTATGGTCAGCTGGCGGAACCACCAGCTTCATTCTCAGGTTTCCTGGTCAGACAGGAGAGCCAGAGAAAACCATGGAAGATGGCGGGAGGGGGGATGTTCCCTCCCACTGCTTGTAAAAGCAGTCTAGTGGCTAATTAGCAACCAGGATTGCTTTTACATGAAATCTGAAAGCTGGCTGAGAAGAACAATACCAAGATGATACCTAAACCTGCAGGCCTCATTCTGGTATAACCACTCAAAGTCCAGCAACATACCAGTACGTTGCTGGTCCTTTTTGGGCATATATTGTAATGTTCTTTTTATCCATCCAGCCTGTGGGCTGAATGAAAAAAGAGATTGATCGGTGGGTATGCCCACTATTAGAATACCGCCCTGCATCCACCCACTTCTAATGATGGGCATACATGCACCATTTTTTTTTTAACCGTGGTGGCAAAATCACCTCCTACAGCATTGGAGTCGCTGATTTACTGAGATCAAACACTGTTGCTGTCAAGATAAATAAATCAGTGCTGCAGCTAAATGGGATACCTGGAAAGCAATGGTAAAAATAAAACATTAACACAATAAAACAACAACAATCTGTTCCAAAAAAAAGAGTAAAAAATATATGCCGAAGCATGGGGGCAATCCACCCCTAATGTTAGGGGCAAATCGCGCCTCCACCCCTGCCCCCATGCTTCGGCATATATGCTCTTTTTTTAACTGTGGTGGTGAAATCACTTCTACAGCACTGGAGTCGCTGATTTATGTATCATAAGAGCAAACTCTGTTGCTGTCAAGATAAATAAATCAGTGTTGCAGCTGAATGGTGCACCTGAAAATAAAATAATGGTTAACAATAAAACACAGTAAATAAACAGTAAAGTATAAAAGAATTACATACCTGAAAAGCAAACTTGATAAAACACAGTAACAATAAAACATTGCAGTTAAAATATACAGTAAAACAGAGCAGAGCAATAAAGAGAGAACAATAGAGAGAGAATAGAGAAAGAATAAAAGGACAGCAATTTTTTGCTTTTTTATTTTATATATATATAGATAACATAGATAGACCCAAACCTGGAACCGTTACAGTTACAAATAACAATGTAAAATATATATATATATATAGATATATAGATATATAGATATATCTATATATCTATATATCTATATATCTATATATCTATATATAGATATCTATATATCTATATATAGATCTATAGATATATATATATATCTATAGATCTATATATAGATCTATAGATATATATATCTATATATATCTATAGATCTATATCTATATCTATATAGATATAGATATAGATCTATAGTTATATATAGATATATAGCTATATCTATATAGATAGATAGATAGATAGATAGATAGATAGATAGATAGATAGATAGATAGATAGATAGATAGATAGATAGATATAGAGAGATATAGATATATATCTATATCTCTATAGATATATATCTATATATCTATATATATAGATATATCTATATATATTTTACACTGTTATTTGTAACTGTAACTGTTCCAGTTTTGGGTCTCTAAAAATGCGATAGCATCTTTGGAGATCCTGTGAAAGTGTGTCCTAGTCTGTGCAGTGCTGTACCCTACGCTAATACTCCACTAGTGTGTGGTAGAATTCAAAACATTCACAGATGCAGAGACCAGGTTGGTCAGGACAGGAGGGACAACAATAGCGGTTGTCACGCCTAAATCCGTGCTTGCTACAGACACAACATCTTCTTTGGGGTGATCGATTGGTAGGGGGACCAGGGAGGACATACAGAAAATGTCTCCCATGCAGCTGACTCACTGCATTTGCATTGGGAAGTTGGGCCACAGCACCGTCTGGAAACAGAAGGGCTGTGATGATCTCTTCCTGGAATTTAAGAAAGGATCCAGTTTGTCCTGAAGCTTTGTATAGCACATAAGTGTTCAGCAGAGCCAATTGGAATAAGTACACAGACACTTTTTTGTACCAGCATCTGGCCTTACGGGCAATTAAGTACGGCGTCATCAACTGGTTGTTGAGGTCCACCCCTCCCATATTATGGTTGTATTTGTGGACACAGATGGGTTTCTCCACAACACTAGTCGCCATTTGATTTTGGACTGTCGTGTTTGTGTGAAGGGAGGACAGAACAAAAGCATTCCTATTATCCCTCCACTGCACAACGAGTGAATTATTACATCTCAAGCAGGCTCTCTCCCCCAGCCTAAGACAGGAATCTACAAGCCGCTGGGGTAAGCCCCGGCGATTAGATCGCATAGTGCCACATGCGCCAATTCCATGATCAAACAAGTGACTAAAATGTGGTACACTTGTGTAATAATTGTCCATGTTCAAGTAGTACTCCTTTCCAAATAAGGGTGACACCAAGTACCACACAATCTTACCAGCGCTCCCTATGTAGTCTGAGTAGTTCTCTGGCTCTACGTAACTGTCTCTTCCCTTGTAAACCATAAATCTATATGTATAGCCTGTTGCCCTGTCACAGAGCTTATACATCTTGACCCCATATCTGACACGCTTGCTGGGAAGGTACTGTTTGAATGACAAGTGGCAACTTGATCGGGAGTAAACAAGGCTGCAAACTATTGGTTGAAGTGGTTTACGAGGGGCCAAATTTTGTAGAGCCGATCGTATTCATGGTCACCCTGAGGACAACAGAGTGTCAGGACTGGGCTCAGCCCTTTCTTCTCAAAGCTGGCCGCTCAGCTGTCAGCTAATTGTCAGCTCCTTGCACTCCACAGTGACTCATCTGTTGTTGATATCCTGCTTGTCAGTCCTGCCTACTTAAAGCCGTCCAGCCCAGATGATCTCTGCCTTTGCCTTGGTCACATCTCTAGAGACGCTCTCCTGTGTTCCTGTTAAAGACTTGCTTGGTTGACATTCCTTCTGGCTCCAGATCCTGCTTGCTGCTCTACTATGCTCATCTCTGGCTCCCTGACGTTTTGGCTTGTCTGACTATCCATTCTGGTTCCTGAACTCTGGCTATGTTTTGACTACATTTACTCTGTTTACCTTTTTATTATTATTATTATTATTATTAAACAAGTGTGATTTAACTGTATTTCTGTCTCAGTCTGATTCATGGTTTTTGACACAGAGTTCATTGTCATTAAAATGCATGAACCGCAAGATCTGCTCATATCGTGTCCTGGCCATTGAGGCAGAGAACACGGGCATATGAATTGGGTCAGTGGACCTATATGACCTATATGACCGCAACTCATTTTTTTTAGTTATGCCCATGAGGATGGATATGCCGCAATAGGTCTCCAATCTCTGGCAAGGGTCAACTGGGGATTAGCGGCGATGAATTGACCAGCATACAAACTGCTTTGGTCCACAATAGATCTACAGAGATCTTCCGGGAAAAACAGCAAATAAAAATCAAGTGACGTAAAATCAACTGTTTCCACCTGAATTCCGGGTTGGCCAGTGAATGGGGGAAGTACGGGTGCTGCAGAAGTGGTGGGCTCCCAATTCGGATTGGCAAATGCAGCAGCAGGAAGGGCACTTAGGCCTGTGTTTGTCTTCTTGGTGCCTGCAGGACACTACTTGTGCTAGCCACCTCACCAGCTTGAACTGCACTTATGGGACTTGCCACGTCACCAAGTGTTACTGCACTGCTGGACGTATGACCAGGATGTACTAGGCCGCTGGTGCTTGCCAGTTCACCAGACGGAAGAGTGGCATTAGTACTGGCTCTCTGCTCCATACAAGAGTCCTGCGGTTCTTGCACCTCAACAACAGCAGAGGAATGGGGTCGGGTATGCCTGACCTTGGCAGAGACCACTATTTCGTCATCAGAGCTATCTGTCAGGGTGCCGCTGCTGTCTACAGGATTGTATTCTGAGCCTGAATCTGACAGATTGGTGACTTCCTCTTCACTCTCATCTGTCATGCTCAGAAACATGTAGGCCTCTTCACTAGTGTACCTTCGATTGGACATTTTGGCCTCTAGATGTACTGGTACAACTAGTGAGACTCACAGGACTGTCAGCGACTGCTTCATATGCTACCAAAAAAAGTTAGCATTTGCAGGGATCACACCTTGCACCTGACTCTGCAAAAACTGGAGTTATGTTTTTTGTGTTTTGTAAGTGACAGTAATCAATTGATACTGCACTTGGGCGGGCTGGGCTAGGCTAGGTGGAGGGGCTAAATACAGGTGCTAGCAGGTATCTGGGCTGATCCCACTAAAACTGCGTAACTCTTGGGAACCCTAAACTATTGGGGATGCTATTATAGATCTGATCAGATCAAAGATATTGATCCGTTCAGACACTATAATACTAAGGGAGGTGTATGGTGCGTGTGTGGCACTAATCTGATGCTGCCTGGGGTGACGTGGACCCTAACTGACGCTAAAACTAAAAACCCACTGGGTGATCAGGGGGTTAAACCTTTATTCAAGTAATATAGGGTGGGTACCCTGATGCTATAAAAAAATAACTAACTAACCAGAGTCACCCTTAACACTAACACAGTGATCAATGGTGACAGGGAGTGATCAAGGGGTTAAATCTTTTTTAAGGGGGATTAGGGGGGTACCATAAAGCTACCAGGGCCTACCACTAACTGCCCTAATGCTGATTAGTATAGTGCATCCTCCGGATGTTTCATTCACTTGTAAGAGGGCCTTTGCTGTTGGCTAATAATGATGCCAAGTGCACAAGTCCCTTCCCCTGCTCCTGTCCTTTTTAGAACACTAACCCTCCTGCTAAGGCTATACCTTCCACCGTATTGTGCCCCACTCCATGCCAGAGGCCTCCACATGACAGTCCCAGACATTGACCTTTATATCCCCAAAGAAAGGAATGTCCACTCATAAATAAGGTTGCTGGACTTTACTAATGTTGCTTGGAAAACGTCTCAAAACAGTCCCGACAAAACAATCATGACACTCATGCCAAGTTTCTCATGGTCTAGGAACCATGGTTGGCATATGTCTTCCCTGATCTCCCACTGGCAAGTGTGGATTGGCTCTAATTGATGTCTCAAGCAACCCTGGTCCCTACCCATCTTCTCTCATTTCTACTTTTCTTTACTTTTACCTCTCTCCCCTGTCTTGCTCTTTGCTCTGGTTTTTTCTTTTGATAGGTTTTTCAGCCCTCTTCAGCTACCTATTGTTGTCAGGACTGCCCACTAATGAGGTGTTGACATAACATAACATAACGTAATCCTCATGGTCGCTGAGGAAGACATTAACCTCAACTACCTTCCCACAGAAATGTACCACTCTACAGTGCTACTATGTGAATTAAGCAATAAATTCCCACACAGAATGTTCTTTGTTGGAACTTTTTTCATTTTTGCTGGGAAGCATACAAGTAATAAAGCAGATCTACCCTACCCGCTCCTGTTCAGTTATCACTTACTGGTTATTTGTTTTACTAAATACTGCAAATCTGTCCATGAAATTATAAGAGAGTACACAGAGCAGTATTTGGAAGATACATATTATTCTGTGTATGGATGTGCTCTGTCGTATACACAAAGGCATATATGACATAATAGGAGGAATGTATGAAAAGCCCATGACATGCGATCTGTTAAGCCAGCAGAGATAAAACCAAGAGTTATCTCAAAAGGCCAAAACATGCTAGATAAACTGCTTAATGTAAGCCTATTTGTATCCAATAAACATATTAAAGTTCTGCTGTATGCAGGACTGTACAATACATGTTATACATTCTACATTCTACACATTTGCAACTTGGCTCTTTCTCAAAGTGGCGATTTCTACAAGTGAAATGCACTTCTGACTCTGCACTTCAGCGAAGGCACAAAGCGAAAGGACACAAGATAAACACTTTGAAAACCAGCACACAGACATCAGGTGAACTTATTTACTTTTAGCTCTTTTTCCTTGGAACATGCTTTCTCTACCACTGCTTTTGACAACTCTGTCCTCCATCCTAAAACTATCTCTCCTTCACCCCTCTTCTCCCCCCACAGCATATATATATCACCCTCACTCCTGTCCTGTCCTTATTACTGCACCCACCAACTCCTGCTAATTCTAAATCCACATACACTAAAAATCTCCAAGACCCTGGGGCATGTCACTTCATATAAATCCCACTCCCATATTACCTCCCTCACCCTCTTGCTTCTCCTAACCTCTGGAGATATATCCCCAAACCCTGGGCCTCCATCATTTAACTGTACCCCATGCGCCCATCACCCTGCACCCCCTGGCAGCAGCCACCGCAATCAACACAATTTAATTCCCATTTCTATTCTTCCCAAATCCAGACTCCCTTTCTCCTGTGCCCTTTGGAACTCGCGCTCTGTCTGCAACAAGCTCACCTCTCTCCATGACCTCTTTATTGCCAACTCATTTAACCTACTCGCCATTACCGAAACCTGGCTCCACGAATCCGACACTGCATCTTCTGCTGCCCTATCCCCTGGTGGTCTTCTCTGGACTCACTCCCCCAGATCCCGCGGATGTAAGGGAGGAGGTGTCGGAATCCTGCTAGCCCCACATAGCACCTTTCAGGTACTTCAGCCACCTCCCTCTCTGTCACTCTCCTCTTTCGAAGCACACTGTATTCGCCTTTTCTCTCCAATTTCTCTAAGGATAGCTGTGATCTACAGGCCCCCTGGACCAGTATCAACCTTTCTTGAAGACTTCTCTGCCTGGCTACCCTACTTTCTTTCTTCTGAAATCCCCACTATCATTCTCGGGGACTTCAACATCCCTATTAATACTAACACTCCTTCCACTTCCAAACTTCTCAGCCTAACATCCTCCTTTGACCTGAAGCAGTGGATACATGCTCCAACTCACTCAGAAGGCAATATCCTTGACCTCGTGTTCTCTCGCCTTTGCACTCCATGCAACCTCTCTAACTATCCATCCCCTCTCTCTGATCACCACCTTATTAGTTTCACTCTCTCCCTCTCCTTCACCTCCTCTCCCTCCAACCACCTTAAAGTTACCCGCAGAAACCTACATCATCTCAACCCTTCTCTTCTCTACTCTGCCATCAACAACCTCTACGACAAAATCTCTCCCCTATCCTGCACCAACCTAGCCACTTCTGTGTACTACGCTTCACTTCTAGCCTCACTGAACTCACTTGCCCCCCTCACTACACACAGAATCAAGCCCAGACCCCTTCAACCTTGGCAAACAGATGATACTAGAAGTCTTAAAAAAACGTAGTCGTGCTCTGGAGCGCCTGTGGCGTAAGACTAAGTCCCAGAGAGATTTCTACCAATATAAATCTGCCCTCCAAAAATACAACTCCAGCCTCCTCTCTGCCAAGCAGACCTATTTTACCACTCTCATTAGCAACTTATCATCCTGTCCCCGTCAACTCTTCTCCACCTTCAACTCTCTACTTCGTCCTCCAACGCCTCCACCCGCCAAGTCACTCACTGCACAGAAGATCGCCAATCACTTCAAACAGAAGATTTATACTATTCGCGCTGAGATCTCTACTGTGCCGACACCCTCCATGATTTACACTTCATGCCCACAGGCACAATCATTATTTCCCTCTTTCAACCCCACCACTACAGACGAAGTTGCTAAACTACTTGCTAATGTCCACCTTACCAACTGCCCTCTGGATCCTGTTCCCTCACAAATGCTACGTTCACCCTCTGGCCCTATACTACACTCTCTAACCCACATCTTCAATCTCTCCCTCTCTTCTGGCATCTTCCCTAACTCTCTAAAACATGCACTTGTCAGACCCATACGTAAAAAGCCCTCACTGGACCCATCCAATCTTAACAACCTACGCCCCATCTTCTTGCTCCCCTTCTTATCCAAAATTTCTCGAACGTCTGGTCTACAACCGACTGAGCATCCACCTCGCTGATAATGGCCTTCTCGATCCCCTTCAGTCTGGATTTCGTCCTCAACACTCCACAGAAACTGCTCTCCTAAAACTAACAAACGATCTACTAACGGCCAAAACCAATCGACACTATTCTGTACTCCTACTCCTGGACCTCTCTGCTGCCTTTGATACGGTTGACCACCCCCTCCTCCTCAAAAAACTACACGCCTTTGGTCTCCGTGACTGTACACTTCGCTGGTTCTCTTCCTACTTATCCAACCGCACCTTTAGCGTTTCTTATAACTCTACTTCCTCCTCTCCTCTTCCTTTCTCTGTTGGGGTCCCTCAGGGTTCTGTTCTTGGACCTCTACTATTTTCAATCTACACTGCCTCCCTGGGTCAACTGATAGCCTCCCATGGCTTCCAATACCACCTCTACGCTGATGACACCCAAATCTATTTCTCTACCCCTCAGCTCACTCCCTCTGTCTCCTCACATATCAGTAATTTACTCTCAGATATATCAGTCTGGATGTCTCACCACTTCCTTAAACTCAATCTAGCCAAAACCGAACTTCTAATTTTCCCTCCCCCCTATGCCTCTTCCCATGATTTCTCTGTCAAAATCGATGGCACAACTATAAGCCCATCCCCACATGCCAAGGTTCTAGGTGTAGTCCTAGACTCTGAACTCTCCTTCAAGCAACACATCCAATCACTGTCCAAATCCTGCCGCCTCAACCTCCGCAACATCTCCAAAATACGCCCCTTTCTAACCAATGACACAACAAAGCTCTTAATTCACTCGCTGGTCATCTCTCGCCTTGACTACTGCAACTCCCTTCTCATTGGCTTACCTCTACATAGTCTATCACCTCTTCAATCCATTATGAATGCCGCTGCCAGACTCATCCACCTTACCAGTCGCTCTGTGTCTGCCACTCCTCTATGTCAATCCCTCCACTGGCTTCCGCTCGGCCAAAGAATTAAATTCAAAATTCGAACAACTACGTACAAAGCCATCCACAATTTATCCCCCAGCTACATCAGGTTTTACCCCCTTCACAACCAGGGCATTTTTTGCTGTTCAGCACTACTTTAACTGGCAATTGTGCAGTCTTGCAACACAGTATACAAATAAAATGTATATCATAAAAATATATATTTTATATAATAAAAAAATATATATTTATACAATAAGATCGAATATCTTCATAAATTAAGGCAAAATTTAGTCTGCTACATCTTTGGTAAAAAAAAAAAAAAAGAATCCCGATAAGTGTATATTACCTGGTTTGTTTTAAAGTTATAGCATCTACAAACTATGGTATATATATTTGAAAATTGATTAAACTTGATACTAATGGTCTATCTAATTTCTTGAGGCCCTTAAAATGCCAGAGCGGTACAAATACTCCCAAAATTACCTCTTTTTTGGAATGTAGACAGTCTGAGGTATTTAGTGTTGAAAATATATTTATTAACATTTTCATAGAAAACATAGCGAACAACATGAAAATGCACAATCCATGAATGGTCATAAACAAACATGTGTAGGGAGTCAGGACTCCCTACACATATCGCCCTTAGCTAGACTCCAGTGATCTAATAGGGTTGAGCTATAGTGAAAGACCGTTTTATGGTATAAGAAATGATTCTGGCTAATAAGCCTTAGTGTTCATAGTGTAAATTTATACTTGTAGGTTGTAGAGAGTAAGAGAGAAAAGACCAGAGCAGAAAAAGAAGAAGAAGAGGGGAGAAAAAGGAAAAAGAGGAGGGGAAGGGATGAGTTAGGGAGGAACACGGGGAAGTAGGGAGAGAGGGGTGGAGGGAAAAGTCAAATAATAGCAGAAGAGCTGCTGATGAGACATTTTCTAGAGGAAGTAAGTGTTAGATTAAAAGGTGGTTGGTCAATGGCTACAAGGGCTAGTAAGCCTCAGGGGTGAGGTTCTCGTTTAAGATGTTCTCAGTGGGCTCGATAGCATGTTCATTAGGGTGTCTGAGGTGGAGAAGCGGAGCCAGACAGAGCACAACATCCTATACTTTTCATATGTGTCATTATCAAGGGCCAACATCTCCTCCATCCTCATGGTATCATTCATGGTCGAAACCCACCGTGACAACGGAGGAGTGGTGGTTGTTTTCCAATATGATGGAATGAGCTGCCTCACTGACATAAAAAAAGTAGTAGGTTTTGTTTTTGTGTTGTAATGGACCCGGGAAGCATAGAGAGGAGAGCAATCTTTGGGGAGATCGGTAATGTTTCATCATAGATTTTATTATAACATTCAAATACCTGAGTCCAGAAGGGGCGGATCCTCTCACAGTGCCACCAGACATGTAGATAAGTCCCATTAGAGGCATCACATCTCCAGTAGGAGGCTGAGGAAGATGGAAACATTTTGTGCAAAGTGGCGGGGTTCCTGTACCACCTAGATAGGATCTTGTAATTCTTTTCCTGAGAATAGCATGATATCGTTGATTTATGTGTAAAGTGGAACGATGTCTGCCATTCCGATCTGGAGATGTCCTCACCCAAGTCCGCAGACCACATCTTGGTGTAATGTGGCAAGTGATTGTGTGTTAGGGCCTGTAGTAGGCCGTATAGGGATGAGAGAAGGTGTCTGGGTCTTTCTGTGAGGGAGCACAAGTCCTCAAAACCAGTTTGTGGATGATGTATCTGGGAGGAAGCATGTAGGTGTTTAGTGAGTGTTGACATGTGCAAGGCGGTGAGCCAGTCACAGGATCCTGCCGGCGTTACCGGTGTCCCCTGTAAATGATGAGGCCAATCAGTATGTTTGAAAGGTCCCAAGGTCGTCGCTCCCACACCCTGTGGGAACATTGGGTTATCAAACAGAGGTGTCAGCAGGGATGGGTCAGAAGATAAAATGGCATTGAGACCTCTGCCATGCCAAAACTTAAGAGAGGCTAGCTTTAGTGGTGGGAGATAGGGCAAGTGGGCGTAGTCGTGTCTATAACCCCATAGGAGGGCCCCAAGGTCCACGGGGGCCAAGTCTTGCTCTATTGAGACCGACGCCTTCAGGAAAGGGCGAGGGAACCATTCCAGTACACGTGCCACATGAGTGGCTTTGTAATAGAGTTCAAAGTCAGGGAGGCCAGCCCCACCCTGTAACTTCGGGAGAGTAAGTAGTTTGTACTTAACTCTGGGGAGCCCACGGTTCCACATAAATCTGATCACCAGGGAGCGTAAGGAGGTGAACTATGACAGGGATCATTTGAAAAAGGTATAAGAGTTTGGGCAGGGTATCCATTTTAAGAGTGTTGGTCCACCCGAACCACGGCAAGGGGGATCCACCCCATTCCTCCAGGTCTTTCCGTATGCGGGAGAGTAGGGGGACATAGTTCAGTAGAAATAGGTTGGTTAGGTTAGAGGGGATAATAACCCCTACGTATGATATCCCTTTTGTTTGCCATTGAAAGGAGAAGTTTGATTTCAGTAGGGACAATGTAGAGGCAGGGAGGGATATATTGAGAGCCTCCGTTTTGGCTATATTGAGTTTAAAGTTACTAAAGGAGCCGAACCAGTGGAATTCAAGGAATAGAGATGGTAGTGAGATATGTGGGTTTTGTATATAGACTAAAAGGTCATCAACATATAGGGATAGCTTGTGGTGATAGGAAGGCATTTGAATGCCATGAATGGAGGCATTCTGGCGTATGGCACATGCTAGGTGTTCTATAATGATAACAAACAAAAGGGGGGAGAGGGGACAGCCTTGCCGTGTACCATTCGAGATATCAAATGGTTCTGATGTAGTGCCGTTTACTAGTACTGTGGCAGAGGGCTGGGAGTACAAAGACATTACTTTAGTGATGAAGGTTGTTCCTGGGACTAATTGTTCAAGGGAGAGTTGTAAAAATCTCCAATTAACCCATCAAACGTCTTTTCGGCATCAAAGAATAGGAGGCAGGCTTTCAGGTCTTTGTGTTGTATAAAGGAAATAAGTTGAATCGTTTTAGTGGCGTTGTCCCTTGCCTCTTGGCAAACCCTACCTGGTCATTATGTATCACTCCCTGGAGAAGGGGGGGGACAAGCGGGTGGCCAATACCTTTGCGAACAATTTAAGATCAATGTTGAGCAATGATATAGGCCTATAGCTACTACACTGGGATGGGTCTTTGCCCGGTTTTGGTATTATAGAGAAGTTGGCAGCTAGAAGCCCTTTAGAGGATAAGTTGGAATCATCAATAGAGTCGAAAGCTTTTGTTAAGAGTGGTGCTAGTTGAGGGGCGAATGTTTTGTAGAATCTGGGAGTGTACCCGTCTGGTCCAGGACATTTGCCTGTTTTCGGGTCTTTTATGGCTTGTAAAAATTCGGATGTGGCTAGAGGTTTATCAAGCTCTGAAGAGTCTGATACATCAATGGTGGGTAACACTGTCTCTGAGATGCAGTCTCCCATGTCGTCACCAGAGGTAGTATTCTAGGTACGTGGGGTTTTACGTGATAGGTTGTAGTTGTAAAGTTGTGAGTAGTATTGTTGAAAGGAAGTAGAGATGCCTGATGTATCAAACGTCTTGTCTTGGTTGGGTTGGATGATAAAGGGGATGGAGTGCCGGGGGGTTCTAGGGTGGAGGGTCCGTGCCAGATGTTTACCACATTTGTTTGCAAGTGAGTAGTAGTGATTACGTGCTCTATAGTCTGAGGTATTTAGTAAGTAACAAGTTTTTTGAATATGTAATTTTTTGTAACATTTTTTAGAAAATATTTTTCACAATTTCTCAAAATGAGCTTCAGCAAAATGGCAGTCTCCAACAAGAAGAAAGGGATAATGCTGAAGGCAATTTACAACACACACTCATTTTGTCAGCATAACTATTCATGTGGAATGTATGTTCTTTGCTAAAGAACATAACTTTTTTTATCAAGTTGTTATGGGTAAATGTCTGCTTCAACTTGCACTTTCAGAGTATTTGCATTAAAAATAAACTTAAGTTCTGCTTTAACTTAACCCTAATACACACTGGCCAAATATCAGGCATCATCCGCTGGTTTAATAGAAACCAACCAACATTCAGCCCATGTGTACTGCAGCCGCTCCGACAGAAGCCTGTCGAAGGGGCACGACTGAAAAAGGTCTGCTAATCGGTTCCCAATCAGCGCTCTTAGCTAATGTCAGTCCCCCCTGTCAGAACACAATAGCACAACAGGGAAGATCGCTTTACTAACATTGCATAGTTAGTACAGTGGCTCCTCCGAAGCTGTCAGTCTTTTTAAGCCCTGCTGGGTTGAATGAAAAAAAATTAATAGTGTGTACTAGAGCTGCACAATTAATCGTTAAAAAATCGTGATCTCGATTCACCCCTCTGACGATCTGTCCTGCAAAGTTTGACGATTCTTTCATATAAACAAGTGGAGAGACTATGTGCTCACTAAGCTGTCAAAAGAAAGCATCCGGGCATTCTGCCAAGTCTTTAACTTGATACATTTTATTTTTTTCTATGCTGAACATTTTTTATTTCAGTAATTTTTATTGGTTTTGTAAGTACAATAGCAACGTACATTCCAGTAAAAGAGAGAGAACATTTGGTACACAACATTCAAAGAAATATAACAAAATGGCCTACATGGACCAGTACTCAGTACAATAATATGTGACATGTCATAGGATACCTTAAGAGTTATACAATCGTATTAGTAAAGGAGTGTTAGATCAGCAGATCAAGTATATCCTTTCATGTTTCTAGGTCAGAATGATAAGCTTGTTGGTAAAACAGGGTGAGTCTGGAAATGTTGTCAATAAGCTATTGGCTAAGCGTGGAGAGGCGGATGGGAGGAAGTACCCCCAGCCACCCATAAAGGTATCATGCTGTGGGTGAGGGACCTCTCTCCCCACCCGGATCCCCGGCCACCAGACTTAAGTTTCCATGAAGAAGCGCGAAGTGCGAGCAATTATTAATTGGATACACTATTATGTTAAAACAGGTAAAGTAATCATTAATGTGTCTATTACCAACACTGGGATGTAAAGAACAGGGTGAGGGAAATCTCGAGTAACTTGGAGAATAGGCCTAAGCTCCAGTGTTGCTGTTCCATGCACCGCTGATGCATAAAAGATAAATCAGGATTGGCAAAGTCTTAGATATCTTGCCAAGAATCAGTGAGAAGGAAGGTTGGGAGATGAAGGATAGAAGAGAAGGAGTAAAGCAGAGAGAAAGAGATAATGGGGAAATGGGGAGGTTCAATAGGGTCATCCAGAGCTCTATTCAAGCGGAGGGATATACGCCTGGATATAAGGGGATATGGCAGTATTTGGCTCAGGGTTCCCAGGTAATCCCAATATCCGGGATTTATCTTGTATAATGCTGACTATCTTCTCCTGTGCCATGATCCAGGATATTTTATGCTTCACCGCTGTGAAAGGAACCACAGTTTTTTCCAACGGGCAGCTATTGTAATTTTGGTGCCCAGTAGGATAAAGAAAATCAGTTTTTGCGTATGTTTATCTACCTTACTCACTGTAAGGTTGAGGAGTGCTATGTCTGGTGTTTGGGGGACCTGAACGGTTGTCACTCTGCGTATCAGAGAGAATACTTTGTTCCATAGGCCCTTTATACGTGGGCATGACCACCATATATGATACATTGTTCCTATATGATTGCAATTTCTGAAGCAAAGCGTGGAAGCATCTGGGTAAATCTTAGCAAGAAGGGAGGGAACCCTGTACCAACGGGTTATTACCTTAATGCTAGCTTCAATAAGAGAGATATTTAATATACCTTTGAAGGAGCGTTGAAAGCAGGAAAAGCATTTGTTTTGATCCCAGGATATATCAAGGTCATTTTCGCAACATAGGGCGTGGGGGGGTTAGACGTGACTGAGGCTAGGGAGGAATATATGATGGAGATCCCACCCCTCTGATCCGTGATGTCCGAACACCATGATTCGTAGGTCATGACCCTGGGAGGTTCTGGTTTATTAGGCCAGAGAGAATGGAGGAAGTGTAGTAGGTGTGTGTATCTAAATCTTTCAGTGGGTGGCATCTCAAGTTTACTGGTGCAGAAAGCAAAAGATAAGGGACTTGTGGGTGTGAAATAGCTTCCAATTCTAAGTAGACCTTTATTAAGCCACCAACTAAATGCTAAAATGTTCATTCCCGGCAGAAAGTCGGGATTATGAAATATATGTGTTAGGGGTCGAAGAGATCAGGGATGTGTTTTTATGTAATTGATCGCACAGAGCCAAAGAATGGGAAAGAGTGGGAGCCAAAATGGAGGGCCTAAGCTTAGTAGGAGACCATATTAACAAGTCAATAGTTGATTAAAGGGTGTAGAAAAATGCAAATTGGGACTTTAAATAAGGATAGTGGGGCCGTTCGAAACCCCTCCTCCATCCCGGTTCGATAATAAAATAAAGAAAGAACAGGTGTGGGACTTTAAATGAGGCACATGGGAGCAGAAGTATAAATTGAATAGGAAATGCGGTTTATTAATAAAATGATACAAAAATACATATATTTACATATTTAGGCACATAGCTCTGCATATGTTGGCACATAGCTCTATAATGATAATCTGTATTCATCAAAAAATGCATTCCAACAAGGACTTCTATTGCAAACAATAAATACAGTAAAATTGGAACGTTCATACATATATAGTAGATAATTGTGTACACATAACGGTAGTTGTAAGCTCTACGCCGTTTCGGGACCTTATAGCCACTCATCAGGAGCATAACCATAATGACCACCTAAGAATAGGGGAGATAGCAGTATTGAATCATTTGAAAAACAGGTGGGTAAATGTAAGGCAAGAATCCCACATTATTTCATTTAAACCATGGACTTACAATAATGTCTGCGCAATGGCGGTGCAGCCCCGAATGCCAAGCCGGCCAGTAATGCCAAGGCCCGAAGCTGAGAGAACATGTCCGGGTGGCGACACCAAAACAGAGAGCCCCCCAGATTGGGTCAGAATGTGGGAAACAGATGTGGAGGGGTGATGAGGTGACCTCATAGGAGGGGGAAAAGAATGTAAATAGGAGTTCAACCTAGAAAACAAATGTAAGGAGTGAGTGAGTAACAATGTAAAAGTATGAGTATAACACAAGTGATGAAAAAGTGGGATGAGGAAATTAATATAAAAGAAGAAGGAAGAAAAAAGGTATAGAAAAGGGAATAGAAGGAAAAAAGGGGGAAAAAAAAGAGAAAAAGGGGAATAGGAAAAAAAGAAAGAGAAAGAAAAGAAAAGAGGAAAAAACCAAGAGGGGGAAGAAAAAGGGTAGAAACTAGGAGACAAAGAGAAACCAGGGCGGTCAAAGAAATAGCCAGAAAAGGAGAAAAGTGAGTGATAGAAAGTGAGAGGAAACATACCTGTATGTGTGGATAGGGGCAATGATGCCGACAAACGTGTGATTGCAAATAGAGGGTAAAGCGGAGAGGAACAGCGTGTGAGACCCCGCACTGGGAGAGGACACTGCAGGGAGCGCCGTCGCAGAATAGCTCCCAACGTCAAGCACCAGCTGCCTGCGGGGAGCAGGGAAGCGCCCCGACCCAGCCAGCCACCCAGACTGGCCAGTCGTGAGCGTCCTACCAAGCCCACCAAGAGCTGGAGAGTGGAGACTTAAGCAGCCACTATACGTGCCACGAGGACGCCAAACAGCCGGCGCGAGAAGCATGACGTCGACGCGCAGTGGGGAAGACCCCACCCATCCCAAGTCATAACAAGGTGGAGGGGGAATCCCCAGTGCGCGTCGCAGCTTCGGGACATGGCAGGAAGGGCAGGCAAGAACAAACAGCGGCCAAAACCACCAGTGCGCACACATAATGAAAAAACTCAAGTTGTCAAAAGACAAAACAGATGGGATGATATCCCAATAGTTAATTCTCAATGGGAGAGAGATCAGAATACATAATTGGGAAGTGCAAAGTAAAGTGTAAATAAAAATGAATGGTATATAAAATAGACAAATTAAGAAAAAGATATTAAATGGAAATGGATTGAAAAAATATTATAATAATCAATAAGGCGACCATGTGCCTCCATCCCTAATTAGTTGATTAAAGGGGGTAGAAAAATGCAAATTGGGACTTTAAATGAGGATAGTGGGGCCGTTCGAAACCCCTCCTCCATCCCGGTTCAATAATAAAATAAAGAGAGAACAGATGCGGGACTTTGAATGAGGCACATGGGAGCAGAAGTATAAATTGAATAGGAAATGCGGTTTATTAATAAAATGATACAAAAATACATATATTTACATATTTAGGCACATAGCTCTGCATATGTTGGCACATAGCTCTATAATGATAATCTGTATTCATCAAAAAATGCATTCCAACAAGGACTTCTATTACAAACAATAAATATAGTAAAATTGGAAAGTTCATACATATATAGTAGATAATTGTGTACACATAACGGGAGTTGTAAGCTCTACGCCGTTTCAGGACCTTATAGCCACTCATCAGGAGCATAACCGTAATGACCACCTAAGAATAGGGGAGATAGCAGTATTGAATCATTTGAAAAACAGGTGGGTAAATGTAA